>NC_067403.1:18935750-19535750 GCF_016432865.1 Antechinus flavipes | reverse complement strand
GTAAAACTGCTTCTTTGAAGTTAGGAATTACCTCTTAACTGACAAATCCCATGACCTTTTCTCAATCCTTCTTATCCTTAATCTCTGCAACCTTTGCCAATATTCATCATTTTTTCTTTTTCATATCACCTTTTTACTAGGTTTTTGGGACATTGCTACCTTGTGGATCTGTTACTAATTATCTGATCACTCTTTTGTCTCCTTTATTCCCAAATCACAACCTCTAATTATGTGTCCCTCCAGATGCTGTCCTTTGTCCTTTTCTTTTCTCCTACTATGTATACTACTTCACTTGATGATCCCATCAATTCCCATACATTTAATTACCATCTCTATGGTAATGATTCTCAAATCTACTGATCCTGCCCCAAATGCTCAGTTGAGCCTCCATCTCCAACCTCACATCTCCAACTCTTTTAGAAGTCTTGAATTGGATACTCAGTAGAGAGTTCCAAAATGGAACTCTTATCTTTGCTCTGAAACCTTTTTCCACCTGCTACATCCTCTATAACTTTAGAGGAGAACATCATGCTCCTGATCACTCAGATTCACAATTTAGGAGGAATCTTCCACTCTTCACTATCTTTCATCCCCGATATCAAATCTGTTGGTAAAACATACAGACTGGCAGTATATCTCAAATAGTCTCCCTTCTTTCATATGATGATACCCTCATTCTAATACAGAATTATTTCACACCCTGGGTTATTGCAATAGACAAACAGTGGGTTCTTCTGCCTCAAATCTCTTCCTACTCCAATCTATCTTATTTTTAGTCCCTAATTTGATTTTCCTAAACTTCAGATTTAATCATCACACACACACACACACACACACACACACACACACACACCCCAATTCAAAAACTCCATGGGACCATTTTTTCCAGGATCGAGTACATAAAATATTCAGTTAGGCATTCGAAATCCTTTATGATCTTGTCCTTTCCTGCTTTTCCAGTCTTACACCTTACTCACCATTATGTGTTCTTTGAACCAGAGACACTTGGTCTCCTGGCTGTTCCAAACAAGATAGTTTATTTCTCAGAGCTAAGCTTTTTCTCTGGTTGTGTCCCATGTTCTTCTTTCTCCTCTCCAGTCAGTCTATAGACTTCACTTCACTTCTTTAAGTTCAAACTGAAATCTCACTTTCTATAGGAAGATTGCCCTAAAGCCAAGAAATTCCTATATTTTCTCACAATTATCTCCTGTTTACTATAAATATAGTTTCCTTTGTGTATATTTGTTTTCATGTTGTCTCTTCCATTAGATTGTAAATTCATTGAGGGAAGAGAATCTCTTTTGCTTATTTTTTAAAACCCAGTGTTTGATACTGTGCCTGGCACTTAGGACACACTTAATAGATGTTTATGGACTAACTGGTTAAAATCCCAGAGAAAATAGTAATCTTATGATTGAAATATTGAAGATATGCTCACTTAAGAAACAAATTTAAACTTTCATCTTTATAAAGTAGCATTTCTCCTCTGATTCTTTTTTTAAAGACTTTCTGTCTTCAGAAACATCAATCTGGCTCTTTCTGGAAGAATTCATTTCTATTTAAAGATGAATATATTTTCCTGCTGTTTTCTTCTAAAGGTTTTTAGTCTTTAAAGGTTTTTTTTTTCCTTTCTCAAGACAATTTTGTAGGAAAATCCACAAATAGCTAGATTTCCAAGGAAGAAAAAAAAAGTATTTGTAAAAGTAGTTAATGTCAAATGATATATATATGTGTGTGTATATATATATATATATGTATATGTATATATATATATTAAAAAACAACAACTACAAAGCTTAAGTACCTACTTAAAAGATTTGCTGTTTACTAGAGCATGGAGAGGGAAATAGAATCTTAGACACATTTTTATGTTTTTGTTTGTTTGTTTTAAATAAGTATAGTTTAAAAAAATTTAACCAAGGTCAATTCAGAAAATAAGTAAACTAGGTATTCTTTAAACATAATAAAGAAGTGTCTGAGTTTCAGGCTTTATAGGAAAGCAAATAGCACCCAGAAAATAAAAAAAATGTAAGAACTGAAATAAAAGCTTTAGAAGGAAAGATTTTAAAAGATTACAAACTAATTTCTTGATCTTGACACTAACGAATTGTTTTTGATGTTGAGTCAACCCAGACAAGTATGTATGAGTGGATGGTGGGAAAGGAAGAGTTAGTGAGAAGGGAAGCAGTGTTATTTATGGGAAATGATGTCTTAATTTCATGACAAAAAAAAAAAGGCAGATGGCATAAGATAGTAATGTCCTAAAATTATAAAATAAAAAGCATCTCTCTCCCTAGCCTTAATGAATGTTTAAACAGATCAAGTACTACTGCTTATTTTATTATCCAGCTTTACATATGTCTGTTATTGAATTAAGAAGATGCCATGGGATCATAGTAAGAAGGAACCATAGAATTCATCAAATCCAAAATGTTTCTGTTCATTTTGTAGATAAGGGAAGGGAAAAAAAAAATATTTCTTGGTCTATGGATGGCTTATTCTAAGACTGCTTCTACCTGAAGACAATTGAAATTTTTTTTTCTCAAAAAGAAATTTATATGTAAACTTTGTTATTCATTGAAAAGGGACAGCCAGTTGTAGATAATAAATATTCCATTTCATGGGTAATTATCTTTTTATTAAATTTTTGGAAATGTTTATTTTATTCTATAAATTTAAAATAAATAAAAATTGAGAAAAATAGATGAGAAGAATAATTTGATGATGACAATTACTGAAATTTATGGCTTGCAAAGTACTTTGCCATATTATCTCAAACAATCCTCTGTAATACTGAACAAATGGGATAGTTTTGTCTCCTAATTCTAGTTCTCTGTTCTTATGAATAACTTTTTTATTTACATGTGATTATTATCTCCACTTAAGAAATTGAAAATTTTTTAATCTAAGTAAAATCTATAGCATTAAATATTTACTAAATGTATAAGGTTAGAGTCAAATCCATTATTTTTTTTCTTGCTCCAAATTCATTATTTCATCCATTTCATGATGCTTTTTCCTCCATTAGATAGACTCTGGTATATTCTGATAAAATCTATCTCTGTACACATACTGGAGAAATTGGGTTGTGCTTTACAATTGTCTTACATTTTTATTTCATTTTGCTATCAAATGACCGGATGAAGAATTAGCTTGAATAGCATAACCATTTAAATTTTGACTGAATATTTTTACAGTTTAATAAGACCAATTTCATAAATGCTTCCCCTCCAATGAAGATGGTCTTATGCTAAATTCAAATCAAGTCTCAAAATATTAAAGAGAAAAATTAGAAAGGTGACTTCACCTTTGTTGACTTGTCCTTAAATTTGGCCTTCCTCCCCCCCTTAAAAACAAAGAAAATTGTTAAAAATTAGATTTTATATAGACAATGAGTGGCGTTTTATTTAACCTTAAAGTTTGGGAGAAGCTAATTATTTCCTTTTAGGTCCTAGGTATCTTCTACCAGCTGAAAAGTGTTTTTTTTATTTAATTTTCATAGTTTTATAAAATAATAGAAGCAAAATGAAAGGGAGTCAGGTGAATATGAGTTCAATATAAAAAAGACAAGCTATTAAGGTTCCTAAAGCACTATGCATTCATTTTTTCATGTTACATTCTTTCTATCTTTCAAACAATCATTTTTTTTTTTTTACCAACAAACACTCATGAAATACTGTATATTAGGCACCTTATTAAGTACTAGGGATTTTATCAAGGGCACTAACAAAAAGGCATAAAAATAAATAAAGATACGAAATAAATGCAAGACAATTTTGCTAGATGAAGGAGGTACTGATTCAGTGAGTTTCAAGCTTTTTTGGTTCATAGCACAATATTCTTCATGAAGAACAATTCATACATACTGAAAAAGGGATACTGGACAGGCTGCAAATGTCATAATGCAGCAACAAAGCTTTCTCATGTTTATCTAGTCCCTTGCTTCTCCCCCCCCCAAAAAAAAAAAAAGCTATTGTTTTAACCTGTGTACCAAGGTCACGGAGAGGAGTAGGCAGCAAACTATAGGTGAAGATTGGGACTGAAACAGTTGGCTCTCAGGTATAGGGAGAAACTTTGAATCACAGCTGGGGAAAGTCAAGTAAAGTATGAGGAGGGGCAAACTCTTTAAGAACTAATGCACAAAATTGGCTAAGGACATCAAGAAATATCTCTCAGAAGAGGTAGCATCTGACCTAGTTTCTGGAGAAAAATAGGATTCAAAGGGACAGAAGTGAGGAAGCAGTGCATTCAAGGCATGAGGGATATGTCAAGGGACAAAGATCAGAGATGAAATGTTATGTATGAAGAATAGCAAGAAAGTACGTTTGGTTCTACTGAAGAGTGAAGGAAAGAGATGGATAACAAGACTATATTCTCACTTAGTAGGCATTGTAACTACAGGTAAGTCATAACCTCTCAGCGAGTTGATTTCTTCCTTGACAAAAGAAGGATAAAAATTTTTTTGTGCCATCTACCTGAAATGGTTATTTAAAAAAAAAAGGCCTTTGAAATCTTTACAATACTATTTAAATATTATTGTTATTAATTTTCATTAATATATACATTGATGTGATATTCAGTATGAAGTATAAATACTATTCATATATACTCTAATAGTATTAGAGAATCTCATAATGCATCACCTTTGTAAATTGAATTGAAAAAAAAAATTGTGCAGAAGATTTAGCTAATATATTAATGGTCCTTATTTGAAAAATCTGTAGCATAAACCACATTTCAGAGGAAAATTGTATAATGTTAACATTTAAGTAAGCAGCATGAGTTACTTTAACCCCCCAAACTTTCATATATTCTCATTAAAACAGCTTTATCCTTTCCCATTATATATTTACATTTATGGTCCTAACTTAATAGCCTGTAACTTGACTTTAACTCTCCTAATGCTATTGCCTTTTAATTTACTCTAGCACTTTATGAGATTCTTAATTTCACTAGTGAGAGCCCTGTATACTTCTCTGATAAAGTTATATCCTCACTCCCCGTATACCTTAATTGTCATTGTTGTTCAGTCATTTCATTCATGTCCAACTATCTGTGAACCAATTTGGAATTTTCCTGGCAGAGATAATGAAGTAGTTTGTCATGACTTTTTCTTGCTCATTTTATAGATAAAGAAATTAAGGAAAACACAGTTAAGTGACTGACTCAGAGTCATACAGCTTGAGGCAGATAAGTATTCATGACTGCAGACATGGTACTTTATCCACTATCACGTTTTAATAGGAAAGTCTTTATAAATTGCTAAGAATGCTCCCATCCTTACCAAAAGAATAAATAATAATTTTTTTTTAAGAAAAAACAATGTTTACCTACTGGTTAACAATCTAGTCATGAGATCATTTTTAGCACTATTTGTACTCAAATCATAGATTATTAAGTTTCATTCTCAAAAATCCTTTTAGTATCTAACAGAAACTGTACTTTGCTCCATGATTAATGAGACTAGAGACTAGAGAGCCTTCTATGTATCCTTTCTAATGGCAGAAGCTAATCATTTAAAAATACCACCATGCTCAATTCACCATGAGAGATGTCACTTAAGCATATTTGGTGGACATTATGTAGAACTAGTAGTTTACTAAAATTCCAAGTTTCTATATTTGAAAATTGATAAATATTATATCCCATGTTTTTATATTTTATAAATATTTATTTATAAATATTTATATATAGGAATACATAAAATAAGTTTATAATAAAATAAACAAAACAAATAAATAACGAAAGATATATTTTGCAAAGAATCATGGATTTCAATCTCTATATAAAGAGCAAATGAAGCCCAGAGAAAATTGGCAAGCAGAACCCCATTGTGAATTTCTGATGTTATTTGAGATTTGGTGTTCCTCCTGGTTTTGACCAGATATCTGCTATATAGGACAAATGTTGGTAGCAATATAATTAGTAAAGACAAAAAATAAGAGCAAATTGGCTGTTTCAAATATGAAGCCACTCTAGGTAAGATGTCCATTTTTTTTTTTGAGGGAGGTGTATACTCATGCATTTTTCTCAACATCCTAGTCTGACGCCTTATTCACTTTTCTTTATCAACTCAGAAACAATGCCAATGAACTAAATCTTTTCCCCCGAATGAGAGTATGTGCTATATTTATTTCTTTCCTCCCTTGGAGACCTAATCAATACACATACAAACCCCCTAGGATTATATCATAGCTTTTTTGTTTTTACTTTTGATTTAGAAAGATTTATCATTCTCCAGGGGAATCCTATTATTATCTCATGTTTAAAGTCTATATTCTTAAAAAAAATCATTAGTAGCCCCCAAGGTTTACAATTTTAAAGTTAAACAAAATATTAATTATATGAAGACACACATATGCACACAGATATACATATGTATATTTTTAAAAATGGGCATGAACATTATTATAAATCTGAGAGTTAAGTAGAATAAAAATATTAGGAATAATACAATTAACTAAATATCATTGTTCTTTCCCAAATAGAAAGGCCATTGATTATACCCAATGATTATATTAATCATTATTCCAGTACCTCAACTTCCTTTTCTCCAGTCAAGTTTTAAGATTTCCATCAAGAAAACCTCAGGGAACACCAGCAATTTAGATATAAAAAACACCTTTCCAGGCAAAGAAAGCTTATTATATATGAGGTGGGATGGAGGGGGAAGGAGATAAGGTCTTGATCTATGATAAAGTCATGCTTGTCAATCTAAAATTGAAATTGGTATTCTGTATTTTGTCATTTCAGGGAGATGCAAAGATATTTTACAATTTTTCATAGGTTAGTTGTATGTATACTGCCAATTGTAGATAAAAGTTCTCTCTTTCACTTGACTGTGAAGGATTCCAAAGATTTCTTTTATAATTTGTTATTTGAAATGAAACAAAAGTGCTGCTACTATATTGAATAATATATATATTTAAATATAGCACAATTTCTCTGGGTCTCAGCATAAGAATCTCAAAGATCCACATCAAATTCTGAAACTTAGGATTTTCTGGTATGGGAATATAATACTTTTGTACTATTGCAAAGATTAGAAATAGCACAGCTGGGTGGATATTATAGGGAGATCTACTTTAGTTCCATATTATAAAGGATGTTCTAAAAATGAGAACCTTACAACAGTGGAAAATGTATCTTAGGAGGAAATAATTTCCCCATTGCTAAAGTTTTCAAGTAGTTTCTGGAAGTTGTATGAGTTATTTCCTGCTCTCTTCTACCTTCCACATTTCCCCCTCTAACTTCCCTCCTTGGTAGAATGGCAACAGGTGAAATTTGATCTAATAGAAAATGTCTTCCACTAGGAACACTTTTTTTTTTCTCATCAGCCCACAAATATTGTACTCTGTCCAGTTAGAGCATCACATGTTACAAAGGATATGGATAAGCTTGGGGATATCCAAATTATGATGACCACAGTGACAAATGTGTTGAATTTTTAAATGAGAAGAAAATGCTTCAGAGATATAACAGATGTTTTCTACTATTTTAAGGTCTATTATTTGGGGAATTACAACTTTTCTAGGTCCCAGAACAGAGAATGGGAACAATGAACACAACTTGCAAGAGCCAAGTACAATTCCTAACCTGTAAAGGTAATCAAAAAAAAAATATTACTTCAAGCTTTTACTATGAGTAAAACCTTTTGAAAAAGAAATTTTGATATATTATTTTTGCAGTCTCAAAACTTACCACAGTGACAGGCACATAGAAACCTAAACTGAGAAGTCATTTAGTTCATCTTCTAATGTGATAAGTGGTCATTAAGTCTCTGAATTTTTCCAGGGAAAGGGAAATAACTGCAAAGTAAGAAGTTAGTTCTTTTAATGAGCTAAAATATCTCCCTATAATATCCCCCTTTTGGTTCTGGATTTGTATTCTGCTGGTAAGGAATAAATGTCATCCATTTTCTCTATCAGTGAATAGCTAATGCCTTAATCATTAAAAATAGTTTTAGCATAAATATTTAAAGCAAAGTTTGGTTGCAAATCAAGATAGTCTTTATTTTGTTCTCTTTTGATTTTAAACCTATCTCGTAGAACTCACCTCCAGCCTCTACTTAAATAACAATATTACAGAAATTTTCTCATCATTTCTATATGCTGCTAGTATGCTCATAAATCTCTGATCTTTAAATATATTTTAACAGTTTACATGCATAATCATTAGATCAATGCAATTAATAATTGTTTATATGTATGCATACGTGCACACATATACATAGAAATGTGTGCAAAATACAAGTAACATAGTTATATAAAATATATGTACTTGGCAAGATAAGTTACCAGACTCTGAGGTCATTTCTAGAGCTAAATTTTCTGTAGCCAAGCATTCAAAAAAGTGCTTCAAAGAGCACAACTCCCATGGGCTAGCCATGATGTCTCTATATCAAAGATACGTTTGCTTAAAATACAGGTTTTTAATTTGTTTGTTTTTGTTTTTTAGACAATTCCCACAAGTCAAGTACTCACATGAAAGTTAGAAGAAGAAATACAAGGTACATTCTCAAGGTTTCTCTGAAGAACTAGGGAATCAATTGTAGGACATGTGAGACACTGGCAAAGTACTGTTCAGCATGACATACTCACATTAAAGAAGGCACTCCATGAGCAAAGCACAATTACAATAGCACAAAATAAATGTGGGATTCACAAATTTAGAGACAGCTCTACTTCAAATATTTATGTGGACTATTTGTGACCAACCCGCACAAGAGCCTTCGAAGCTCATAGTTGATCTGTTCAGCCACAACTGGAAACACTGTACTTTGACTTCATTATAGTAACATAACTTTGGTCCTCTTAGGAAGTGGACAAGAACCATATAATATATGTAATGTTTCTGTATTATATTTGGATGTATCATTCTATCATATACATATATACACATATGTTAATATAAAACATATACTTATATTCCCCAACAAGAAACAATAGCTCAAATATATACTTTAGTAAGCCGGTCATAAAAATATGATAATTTTGTGAAGTTGGATTTTTAAAATTCCAAAATATAATAATACTTTTACTTTAAAGTTTAAAATTTGTTTCCAAAGAAAGGGAAACAAATTCAAATGAAAAAGTATTTTTGTTTTGAAGCAAGAATCTCAGGCATACTCAATGAGATTTTTATTTATTTATTTTTATTGGGAACAGGGACCTGAAAAATTCAGAGAAAGAAACATAAATTACAGAAGTCAATTTTGTTGGAAGCAGTACTTTTTTGACAGATTCACGGCAAGATGGAAAAATAATTTTTGTTTTGAACAGTAGGTTGAAAGATTCATGGTAAGAAATAGAAAAATCATTTTTATTGGGAAATGCAGGTAGACGAGATTTGTGATATAATAACCTTTGTTGGGGGGAAAGTAAGGGTCTGAGAGATTCATTTTAAAGGTATAATTTTGATGGACACCATGGTTTCTGGAAACCTAAACTAATCTTTGTACTGGTGGTGATAGCGTGTTTGATATTTTTTTCTTCCACTAGGGTTATCTAAAACAAAGTTTCTTAAACTGTCACAACCCCATATGGGGTTGCATAAATGAATGTGGGGGTTACAAAATTATGATTAATTATCAATGAATACTTGCTTTGTATACCTATTTTATATATCTATATACCCAGGGTCACATAAAAATTTCTGGGGCAAAAAAAAAAAAAATCATGAATGGAAAAAGGTTAAGAAATCCCAATCTAAAACATATAAAGAAAATCACCTTTTTGTATTGATTTTTTCTATATATTCTCTTGTTCATGTATAAGTGAATATACAATGTTTGGAGGTTTTATATATCTTAAACTCAATTTTTAAAACTTTTATACTTTGCCAGGATTTTATTTCAAAATAAATGATTAGTCTTGAGAAGCATACAGACTATTTCACTATTTTTGAGTTAACTTTTGCAAGTACTTTGCGATCTAAAATCATTGTGCATTATTATAGGCAAAAATCAATTCTTCCAAAATTCTGGAATTCTTTTCCCTCAAACAAAACTTGGCCAACACAAAAAGAAAAACTCTCTGTGCTTTCTGCCAAACTGAGTGCTATGTGAATAATGCTGAGAGCTGGATCATAATAATGGTATAATTTTAGCGTTATAGGGGTATCAGAGATTACCTAGTATATCCCTTCAATTTATGGATGAAAAAACTGTATCTGAGATTAGCCAATGTCACTTAACTGATCAAAGACTGTGGAATGGATCTCTCATTTCCAAACTTTTGAGGAATTTTCCAAAAAGAGGAAAAAATAGAGATTTTTCTTTGTGGATAATTTTCATGTAGATGTTCATTGAAATAATATGAGATAATTCATGTGTACTGAACATAATAATTTACAAATATGTATTAAAATGCATAAATACAGAAGTACACATATATGTACATACATGTATATATACACGTGTATGTATCTATATAAAAATCATATTACTTTTCTATTGCAAAACTGCTCAGAAACATACACATACTAAATAATTGTGTCTCTGGTATTCTTAGCAATGAGGAAGAGTCTGTCTCTTTCAATCCTAGTAAATTCAATGGCCCTTTAGATACCTGATTTCACTACTGCCAAGTGAAAATATATTCCATCCAAGCAATAAACATCCAACTATCCATATCCTTCCTGAATTACCCATTTGATCCCCCTTTCTTTCTGCCATATTTTCTGCTAACTTGGCAGGAGAGTGACATAATAGAAGATGAGTGGGGAGGGAGACAGAAAGAATACTGAAAAACATAATAGTGATTCTTTCTATATTCCTTTATTAAAAACAATGATAGAATGATTACATTGACATGGAGAATTCTCTGCATAAAGAAACTCTATCAGTATAGTACATCATGTTTTCTAAAATTTACACTTTTAGAAAGTTGCCTAGAGAATTGAGAGGCATGTGTTTTTTTTTTCCCTTTATTTGTTTTTGCCCAACATCACACAACTAGTCTAATGTCAGAGGCAGGACTTGATTCCACCTTCTTGGTTCTAAATCTACCTTTTATCCACTAGACTATTCTATAGACTAAGCCATTCTGACTTTGATTTTGATGATGATGATGGCCATGAGTATTTATATAATGCTTTTAGGCTCATATCCAATGTTATCATCTCATGAATCTCAGAATGACCCTAATAAATGAATGCTATGGTGATGAAGAAAATGAAGATGAATCAAAATGGTTAACCCAAAGGCACATGTCTAATAATTGTCTGAAGTAGGAGGAAAACTCAGGGTTTCCTGACTATAGGTCTACCAATTTATCCATTATTCCACTAAATTCTCCCTTTATAACTCCTTATCTGTAATATAATTCATGCTCTTTATATCCATTATGTATCTTTCTATTATTACTTAGATAATATTAATTTTCAATTTCCTACGCATTATATTATACTATGACTCCTAAGTAAATAAAATACCTGTAGAATACTGGTATTTATAATATGTGTCTGCTTCAAGAAAAAACTTGTAGTCATTAAAATAACTTTGTACTTTTCTAAAGGCAATAAAGGTTATTTTAAAATCAGTTCTTTTCCTAAGCCTTTTAAAAAATATCCATTTGCTAACTTATTGTCCATTTACCATCTATTTAACACAAATATTTAGATAAGACAGTATTGTGTAGGAGATAATACAGACAGAATAAGAGAAAAGTACCATAGTTTATACAATTAATTGATTAGTATAGATTACAGCAGGAAGAAAAAAATAATGCTCTTCATCAGTTTGGTGTTCTTTCTTTTGTTGCAGCACTCATTTAGGAGACATTTCAATTTGGTAGGAGCAAGTTGGGAAGAAATGGATGCAATTAGTAAGATGTCAGTTTTAATGATAAAAGTTGGAGTACCTCATCATACATATGCATATCTTCTATGTTTTCAACTAGGTCTCCTTCATGAAAGTAGCTAAAATCTTAAATAATCATGCATTTTTTATATACTCTTCAAGCATAAGTGTGCAGAGCACTGTCAAACAAGATTCTCTCTGTTTTATATTTTTAATTGTATAATTTTGATGTGTTCTTGAGAGATACATTGTTGGAGAAGATTAAGAATACATTTTATAACGAGTCAAATATTTTAAAAAGTAAACAAAAGAAGGAAAACCTCATGGAATCAGATGTTCTTTATATTTTTCAATTGTATGATGGGAGAATATGGTTACTCTGGAATATCATTTTCGAATCATTCCTGTTTTCCTTCTAATGATCTTTATTCATGTGTATTATTAATGTTTGGAATTCTTTTCATAGATTTGAAATTAGGCATTTAAAAGGAAGTTGGTGATGTCCTCTCAAAAGTTAATGTGTTACCTGTCAGATTGGCTAAGATGACAGGAAAAAATAATGATGAATGTTGGAGGGGATGCGGGAAAACTGGGATACTGATGCATTGTTGGTGGAGTTGTAAATGAATCCAACCATTCTGGAGAGCAATCTGGAATTATGCCCAAAAAGTTATCACATACCCTTTGATCCAGCAGTGTTACTACTGGGCTTATACCCCAAAGATATACTAAAGAAGGGAAAGGGACCTGTATGTGCCAAAATGTTTGTGGCAGCCCTGTTTGTAGTGGCTAGAAACTGGAAAATGAATGGATGTCCATCAATTGGAAAATGGCTGGGTAAATTGTGGTATATGAATGTTAGGGAATATTATTGTTCTGTAAGAAATGACCAGCAGGATGAATACAGAGAGGACTGGCGAGACTTACATGAACTGATGCTGAGTGAAATGAGCAGAACCAGGAGATCATTATACACTTTGACAACGATATTGTATGAGGATGTATTCTGATGGAAGTGGATTTCTTTGACAAAGAGACATAACTGAGTTTCAATGGATAAATGATGGACAGAAGCAGCTACACCCAAAGAAAGAACACTGGGAAACGAATGTGAACTATTTGCATTTTTGTTTTTCTTCCCGGGTTATTTTTACCTTCTGAATCCAATTCTCCCTGTGCAACAAGAGAACTGTTTGGTTCTGCAAACATTTATTGTATCTAGGATATACTGCAACATATCTAACATATATAGGACTGCTTGTCATCTAGGGTAGGGGGTGGAGGGAGGGAGGGGAAAAATCGAACCAGAAGCGAGTGCAAGGGATAATGTTGTAAAAAATTACCCTGGCATGGATTCTGTCAATATAAAGTTATTATTAAATAAAATAAAATTTTTAAAAAAAAGTCAATGTGTTTTATTAATGAGAAGATATCAGAAAAGATATATTTTCTTCTTTCAAATCACACATGCACATTTATCTAATTAAAATGGAGTGTATGGAATTCTTGTACTTTGCTTTTTAAAATTTTTTCTTATTAAAAAAAAAGCTTAAAAACTATTACCTTGTTATAATATATTGTGATATTCTTAGTCCTTTTGCAAAGCTTCCCTTGGCAGATATAAGTGCTAAAAGCAGTCCAAGTGACAAGAATGGTTCAATTTTTGGTCAGATTGTAACCAAATCAAACTAAAAAAGTGAGAGGAGGAAATCAATGTGATGTAGACAAAATTCTGTATTTGTAATGGTAGAACCATGGTTGGGATCCTGGGCCTATGTGTAGTCCCAGTATACAGTCAATGAATTCTTTGGTGTTCAGTTTTCTCATCTATTAAAAACTAAATAGAATCACTAGAAAACATCTAAAATATTCTATAGATATAAATGACTAATTTTATATTGGTTGAGATTTTAAAACTAGACTTCTGAGCTCTGCAGATCTTCAAGTCATAAACTGGGATATTTTTATTTCATGCCAAAAAAAATGAGAGAGCTCTTAAAATATGGGGAAAAAAGCAAAATGAAAGTTGTGTATAAGATGAATCTCCTAATGTGCAGAGTCCTTTGGCTGGGAAAAGGAGCTAGGAACAGCAAAAATTCATAAGGAATACTTAGGTTAAGAGAGAAGTGAGCAAGATTGGTGAGATAGGAAAGGAAGAGCGGGAGGAAGGAACAGAATAGAAAGAAATATGCCAGACACTGTACTAATCACCTTACAAATTTCATATTTGATACTAAAAATAGTATCAAAAATGTTATAAATAATATAAAGGCAGAATTAGCAGGAAGCAAATAAGAAGAATTGATGGAGAACCAACGGAAAGGGTAACATAACATTTTACTCTTATTCACAGTAACAAGAGATTTTTAACCTTGGCAGAGCTCTAAAGATCAATGCATTTGGTTGATAGGGAATTTGGACAAAAGGGTCTGGATGACTAAATGTAACCCTTAAGGGAAAAACAAACACATCTTGGAAATGAAAAATAACACAAAAAAACAAAAAAAAACAAAACTCCTTCTCATGGGAGAAGAATGGGAAATAATGATAAACTAAATTCCTGGAATTATTATACCTGTTTTATCTGAATCTGGACATCTTTACCTCCAAATCCTGACGTCAACTATAACAATTTGGTTATAAAATTTGCTTTGAATGGCATGTAAAATGAGTTTCTTCTAAGTTAATAGAAATCATTTTTATGACCTCATTGTCTGAGGTTACTGTGACCTTTCTGCATTTAGATCAGATCCACATACTAGTTCTCATTGCTGATGGAGTAATAAAGTGATTCTGCTACCTTCGAGGTTAGTGTTTCTGGGTTTCAAAACCTCCAAGGGGGATGGGAGAATGGTGGGAAAAAATGTGAATATTCACATGTAAAACAGAAAATCCAACCCCCCCCATTTTGATGAAAGCACTTTCTATATCACAAATGAAACCCCTGAATCTGTTTAGTTAAGAAAGAGAAAGATTATTTTCAAAACCCAGAATTCAGCCCGTAAAAGGATAGATTCACAAGCCCATTGTGGGAACATTGATCCCAAGTCACACAATGAACATTAGAATCCATTAGAAACATATGATAATTGAACATGTTAAGCCACATATCCAGGCACGATCTGTTGTCCCAGCAGGAAATCTGTTTCTTAATAATAAGAGCCTCAGCAGGTCTTCTTCAATTGCCAAGGCAGCATGTTTGGTTTCTAACAAGTCAGTGATTTTTACGTCGTCTCGCAGTAGTTCCCTTCATCCAAAGTTCACGACTCAGAGAGTCATTATTTTGGAATTGTTTAATGGGATGCTTCCACTTCAGTGGAAGAACTAAGCAGTAATAATGAGCAATTAGATAGTTCGTATTGGTATCACATCAGTCTAAAACATTTTAAAGAATATGTAATGATTTAATTTGGACTCTAGAGAAAAGAGAACTAGAAATTGCCAGAATTAAGGAAGTTAATGTTTCAGGGTTGGAATTGCCGCATATGCTCTTTCCTAAATGTTTTATATTCATATGCTCTGTAAAGAATGGGGCAGGAAAACTAGATTAGACATACTTTCAAGAAATGAATCATATATTCTTCATATATGACATGGATGCATTTTTTTAAATGAAAAGAAAGTCTGTAGCAAAGAGGTATTATTAACTATATCTACCATACCTATATTTATAATATATATTATATATAGCTCTATGTACATATATTTAGTGCTCTGAGATGATGAAAGACTTTAATTATTTCATCTTGTTTGAATCTCACATTACCCCCCCCAGCTACTGAGACTATAATATATAATGTAATTATATCATCATAATAATAATATTTCTGTTTTAAAGATGAGGAAACAAAGATTCCTAAGCTTCAATGATTTGTCTGTGATCATAAAGTTAGGACGTGTCAGAGGAAAGATCTGAATTCAGTTCTTCTGAATCAAAGCATAAAAATGACAAACTGTCTCTACTACATCATTTAATGCAGTCAGATTTTATAAAGTTCTCATGGTAGTCTGAAGCACCTTTTCCTAGCAAATTTAAAAAAACAATCTGTAGCAATCTAAAATAAGAATGTGATCATTTAGATCAGAGGTATCAAATTTAGGCAGTCCTGGGGCCTGAACCAGATTAAAATCTAATTGGGAAGTTTTAACAAAACAAATAAAAATATAATATGGAGTATAGAAAGCTTTTAAAAGAGTTTAATAGAAAATGGAAAAAAAAAGTTATAATACTCAAGCTAAAGAGAATCTCAGAATCAAGTGAAGAATTTTTGAGAATTGTGAAAGTAATTTGCCCTAAATCACACAATTAAAATAAAATGTTTCAGGAAGAATTCAAATTCAGGTTATCCTGATTCCAACTCTCAAACTCTATGCACTGCACCACTTAGCAGGCTGTATCTTTATTTTCTATATCTTTAATACACATTGCTTTATGAACCATCTTGGGAGAGAGAAATCAAAACAAAAGGGAAAAACAATGGGAGAGAGAAAAAAAACAACAACAGAAAAAAGTAAGCATAACATGTGTTGCTTTATCTTCAATCTTCTGAATGCAGATGGTGTTTTCTACCCATTTTATTGGAATTGCCTAGTTCTGCTTCTTTTGCTCAGGATCAGTTCATGTAACTCTTTCCAGGTCTTTTAAATATCAGTTTGTTCATAATTTTTTATAGAATAATTATATTCTATTGCCTTCATATGCCAGGATATATCCAGCCATTCTCCAATTTATTGGCATTTTCCAATCCTTTACTACCACAAAAAGTGCAGCTACAAACATTCTTGCACATGTGGGCCTTTTCCCTGCTTTATGATTTCTTTAGCATACAGATCAAGTAGTGGAATAGCTGGGTCAAAGGGTTTGATGGCCCTTTGTGCATGGATCCAAACTGCTCTCCAGAATGGTTGGATTAGTTCACAACTGAATTAGTGTCCCAGTTTTCCCACATCACTTCCAGAAATTATGATCTTTTCCTATCATCTTGACATTAGAGTTGCTATAACAGAGTTGTTTTTAATTTGATTTCTCTAATCAATAGTGATTTAGAGAATGTTTTCATATGATTATAGATAGCTTGAATTTTGTCATCTGAAAATTGTCTATTCATAGCCTTTTAATATATTTCAATTGGGGAATGACTTGCATGCTTATAAATCTAACACAGTTCTTTACATATTTTAGAAATGATACCTTTATCAGAAACACTGGCTGGAATCATTTTCCCCTGCTTTGTACTTTCCTTTTAATTGTATTTCTTTTGTTTTGTTTGTGCAAATTTTTTAAAAATTTAATGAAATTAAAATTTTCCATTTTGCCTTTCATACTGTTCTCTAGTTCTTCTTTGGTCATAAATTTGGTCCATCTCCAAAGATCTGATAGGTTAATTATCCCTTGAGCTCCTAATTTGCTAACACTATCACCTTTTATGCCCTAATCATATACTTATTTTGATCTCATTTTGGTATGGATTGTGAGATATGGGTCTATGCTGAGTTTCTGACATAATATGTTCTAGTTTTCTCAGCAATTTTTGTGAAATATTGAACTCCTATTCCAGAAGTTAGTTTTTTTTTAAACAAATATTGGATTACTATAGACATTGTTGCATCATGTATATCCAACCTATTCCCTGATCTACCACTTTATTTCTTAGCCAGTACCAAATGATTTTGATGATTTTTGATTTATACTATAGTTTATGTCTGATACTGCTAAGTCACCATAATTTGCACTTTCCCCCTTGATTCCCTTGATATTCTATGCTTGACTTTTTGTCCTTCCAGATGAATCCTGTTTTTTTTTCTCCCTAGCTCTATAAAATAATATTTTTGCAGTTTGATTGGCTTGGTACTGAACAAATTGATTAATTTCAGTAGAATTATAATTTATATTATATTAGTTTGGGCTACTCATGAGCAAATGAGGTTTTCCCAGGGGTTTAGAACTGACTTTATTTCCACGAGAAGTATACTGTAACAGTGTTCTTGTAGTTCGTGGGTTTTTCTTGGCAACATATTTTATTTTGTCTACAGTTATTTTCAATGGAATTTCTTTCTATCTCTTGCTGATGAGCTTTGTCAGTAACATAGAGAAAGGTTGATGATTTTGTGGGTTTATTATATCCTCCAACTTTTCTAAAGCTGTTAATTGTGTCCCATAGGTTTTTAGATGTTTTCTAGGATTCTCTAAGTATATCATCACATCATCTGCAAGGAATGATAGTTTTATTTTTTTAATTACCTATTCTAATTCTTTTAATTTCTTTTTTCTTTTCTTATTGCTAAAGCCACTATTTCTAACAATGTTGAATAACAGTAGTGCTAATAGGCATCCTTGTTTCATCCCTGATTTACATGAAACATCCTATATTTTGAAGATCTTCATATTTTACTTATGTAATTTGGGTACAAAGTATATTAGACTAAAACTTTTAAAGAAGTAAAATTGAATATTACCAAAGAGCACTGTAGAGAACTATGGGGGCTATGAGCAGACTGCAACACCTGGACAGTAAGAAATAAAACACAGAAATAATGTTAAAAATGCCAATTAAAAATGCATGACTGGGGGAAAACTGCCTACATTTTCGATTATTCTCCAGGCAATAGGAAAATAATGCAAGGAAGGCCTGCACAATGTTGGGAAGTCATTGTGATAGATTTATGGAGAAGACATGACCCTGATTCACCCCAGCAATAGGCAAGAATAGACAGGGTAGATTTGCCTCAGTAGAACTTATGTTCATATTGCTGAGATGACAAGTCCAGTGGAGAGATTGAGTGTGATTAAAGACACACTGCCATTTTATAAATTAGCTGAATAAAATGTGTTCTAAATTTGAGGTATAACAAAGAACACAGAGGTAAAATGAGATGATGGTGATGAAAACCTAAAGCATATCACTAGCCTGTAGTTCTTTAGTGAGCAGTAGACAGATATTTTTGAAATATTCTACCTTAGTTTATGTTTTCCACAATATTGGATATCAAAATTAGAGGTATATATTTTAAATATTTAAGTGAAAAGAGAAGCAAGATAAATAAAAAAGTTAAAAATATTTTGGCAAAATCTCTTTTCTTTTTAAACAGAGATGTTACAATAGAACAGTGAAGCAGAAAACTGAGCTGAATGTAGAAAATTGGTTTATAAATTAGCATATTCCCTGTCTAGGAAAAGGGTATTGATATGTTTGTATGTGTGTATGTGTATGTGTGTGTGTGTGTGAATATTAATTGATGATGTATTTTCTATTCCTTGTCAATGCTACTGAGAAATATAGGATCAAGTGGAACAAAATTAATGAAGATATTTTAAAGTTTCAAACCAAATGTTCCTGTTTGCAATTTTTTTTTAGTAATAAAGTCAGTAAACATTATGGTGAAAAAATCTTGAAAACATACCATCCTGAAAAAGAATTTCACCCATTTCTCATCTTAAACCGTGTCCCAGATTGCTAAGGAAGTGCAGAGCTTCCTTCAAAGACAACAAGTACCTTACTTTTGATGAGTTCCATGGGGAGAAAAAGAAACAGAAATACATAGGATAAAAACCTAGTCCATGAAAAATAAAACGTGAAATGCTCTGAAAATTTTGCTTGGTGAACATGGGCATCAGAAATGTCAGGCTGCCTTCTCTGGAGCACTTGGTTCCATTCTTTATGTGCTGTCAGTCCTAGACATTCACTCAGAAACTGAAGCCCTAGAGAAACAACTGAAAATATGACAACAGATTGAACCATACTCCGCTTCCATTTACAAAACAAGTATGTAAGAACCTTTGGAAACCATTCCATTGGCATGTCACATGAACGAAGGAAAAGCACTTGTCTTTCTCAAAATCTCATACCCTGATTCCCCAAACCGTTCCCCTAAAGCTCTTTGTACAGACTATATGCATGAAAATCATGTTATTTCCCAGATACTCCCAATCTTTTTTTTTTTTAAATATTAAAAAATGATGTGGTATAAGCCATTATGAATATCCTCCTAAGTTCTAGCCTCATTATGTGAATAATCCCTATTTCCACAGCTTTAAGGGTGAAAATATAGCCAACCTATTTTTGAAGAGAAGATACACTCTAAGAGTTTTTTTTTTTCCTAAATCATATGGATCAATATCAAATAAACACAGACTTAGAATCATAGAATCATAGGGCTAGTTGGGGAAAGTAAATGAAAATAACCTATAAAGAAGGAAGAATGTACCAATATCTATTATTATCCATTTTCTATTTTAAGCCCTTTAAAAGATGGGGGAAGGGTGGTGAGGAAAGATAAAGGTAAAATATGGGCCAATAATTTCTTTAATATAGTGAGTTCTTTGGGAGAAAATCTGGTATCTTTTCTACAATTTATGATTTTAACTAATTCCCAAGAGCACTGTGATTTTAAATGAATTTCCCAGGTTTCCATTGTGAGTACAGGTAAGAAATACTATATGATTCAGGACAATGCTGACTTCAAAGCCATTTCTCTTTACTATGGTATACTGCTTCCAAAAGGAATGTCACTGATTCTTGTTAATCAATTGATTCCTTATTAGGACAGTCCTATCTTTTAGCAAATTGGGTTTATTTTCCCCCTTCTATTGTATTAAAATCTGTCTTCATCATGATGGGATATCACCCATTTCCCTGGGTTCAATCATTCTTTCAGTGCATATGATTCCCAAATCTCTACGCTCATCCTTAAACTCAAGTTGCCAGTTCTATATTACCAATTATCTGCGGGAGATTGATCACTAAATACTTTATCATTACATCAAATGAATGGACAGAACTCAGTATTTTCTTTTTCACATAAAGAAATGAAGTGTTGAGAGGGTTATTTTCATAGTAGGTAGCAGGTACAAGATTTGAACTCTAGTCTCTGGTCCCAAATGCAGTGTTGTTTTCCACCACAAAGACTTTAACACATATTCTGGCTCCAGTTTCCTGGCTTTCCCAGTGTGCCTCAAAGTTCTCTGAAATTCATGCCTTATCTACAAATCCACACGTTCCTCTAACTGCTTCATTCTAAGTCTTTCCTATAACACCTTATATTTATTTACTTGCATATTTTGTGTTCTTTAAAGTCCCTTCAGAAGAGGAACTGTTCATTTTCTCTTCCCCCCTCCCTGGATCTCACGATTTGGGGAGTGGAGATGTAGGTAGGAGGTTCACGTTGATAATTCCATCTATATATGCAACTCCTTCCACCATTGCAAATCTCCAATCCAATTGTATCTTAAAGCCTTAGGCAGATAAATGAATTGAGATATAACTGAAAAGTTCATCATTTTCCCAGGATCACATATGAATCCAGATCTTTTCAACTGCAAGGCAAGCCTTCTATGTACTATCATTTCTTTTGACTGAAAAATAGTAGGTGCACAATAAATGATCAATACTACTCTGGTATCTATTATGTCTATGTGTATGTGTATATTTGAGAGACATACAAAGAGACAGAGAACTGTGAGAGATAAACATAGACCCTTTCAGTCAGCTAAGATGGGAATATTTAATTTCTTTCCATTTAATACTTTTTATTAATAAACACAAGATTTTTTATGTTCCTTACATTTATGATCATTGCTTTCCAGTGGTCCTTTCATCATCTACCTGTCTGATATTACAAATTGGTCCGTTAGAAGCATTGTCTTAAACTCCCTGTATTTTAAGGCATATGCTCATTTATAATGTAATAATATTTTGAGTAATATCATTCAAATGTTACTTAATGGTTCTTAGTATGATAAAGTGTTCAATGTGGGGATGGTATGATCCAGGAAAGACAAACTAACTTTCAAAGTTTGTAATGTAGAAACTACCATCCTCTTTTCTTTCCCTGAGAATGCTCCCCTCTCCTTCCTTCTCCCCCCTGAATTATACTGTTTTTTAGATCAACATTCTACCTTCTCCTGAGTGCTCTACTGAAAAAGTAGTGTCCCTTTTGTATAAATTTCTTTAATATACATATACATACACATATATATGTAAACTCTATACCCTATCTATTTGATACATAATCTTATTCACAATATGTATTTGATTTTAATGCCAATTTCCTCAATTAGTAATCTGTTTTGGGAAGAAGTGATATGATTCCTCCAAAATTCTATTAAATGTCTTTTTCCCAATGTTATTGAACTGTTTTCCAACCACATTAAAATAGTAGCATTCCTCTCTCCATGTCTTTCCTTCATGCAACTGTAAAGTCATTTCCTTTGCCTGGAATATATCCTCATCCATATTATTTCTCAGAATTCTTTTTTCCTTTAAGGCTCCACTTAATAGTCACCTTCCTTATGAGGTCTTCTCTGATCCCCTCTGTCTGTACTCCTCTTTCTTATTATTTTAACTTGTAATAGACTTTTCTATATCTTTTCAACTCTATCCTTTATCTATCAGATAATTTCAATCTACTCAGTGACATAACCTGTTTCATTTTTGTATTTAAATTCGCAGCATCTTGGCCTTTTGCCTTGTATGCAAGTTCCATGAGAGAAGGAATTATCTCTTTGTTTTCTTTTCTTTTTTTTTTTTTAGATTTAATTTTTTTTTAATCTTGTATTTCCCATCCGTGTGTAAAGACAATTTTAAAAATTTTTTTAAATAAATTTTTGAGTTTCAATTTTTCTCTCTTCCTTTGCCCAGTTCCAAGATGGTAAGCAATTTGATATAGGTTATAAATGCACAATCATATAAAACATTTTAATTTTTGTCATATGAAAAAAGAAAGAAAATTTTTAAAAATCTACCAAAAATAAAATTAAAATAGCATAATTTGATCTGGAGTCAAATTCCATTAGTTCTTTCTCTGCCTGTGGATTAACAGAATCTTTTATCATCAGTATTTTGGAATTGTCTTGGATCATTTCATTTCAAAGAACAGCAAAGTCCTATTATAGTTGATCATTGCATAAGAATATTGTTACTGTGTACAGTGTTCTCCTGGTTCTGCTGACTTTATTTTGCAATAGTGTAGGTAAGTCTTTTCAAGTTTTTATGAAATCTGCCTGTTTGTTATTTCTTGTATCACAATAGTATTCCATTACATTCATATACCACAACTTGTTCAATAATTCCTCAATTGATGGGTATTTCCTCAATTACCAATTCTTTTGCTACAACAAAAACAATTGCTATAAATACTTTTCTACATGTAGGTCTTTTTTTTAATGACGTGTCTTCTTATATATTGGACTCAAACAAAACCAATGTAGTCAAAATTAGAAGGGAAACAGAAAATTGGGGAAAAAAACATACCCATTGTTTCTAATAAAGGCCTCATTCCTAAAATATATAAAGATTCATTCAAATTTGTAAGAAGACAAGTCATTTTCCAATTAATAAATGGTCAAAATATATGAACAGGCAGTTTCCAGATAAAGAAATCAAACCTATCTACAAACATATACAATACGCACTAAATCACTATCGATTAAAGAAATACAAATTAAAACAATTCTGAAATATTACTCCACACTTATAAGATTGGTCAATAAGACAGAACAGGAAAATGACAACTGTTGGAAGGCATGTGGAAAAATCTGGACACGAATGAATTGTTAATGGAATTGTGAAATGATCCAACCACTTACAATTTAGAAGTATGTTCAAAGTACAATAAAACTGTGCAAATTCTTTGCTTTAACAATACTACTTTTAAGTTTGTATCTAAAAGAGATCATGAAAAATTCCTTTTCTAAGATGTCTTACTCCTCTCTAACTAAAATTATATAAGCTTCTTGTTAGGATGTAAATCATGTCATTATAGTCTTTTCCCCAGATGTATAGACTAGTTTCTGACAAATAATAACTTCTCAATGAGTGCTATTGATTGATTCATTTATATTGTATCCTTTAAATAAAATTTGGGCTCCTTGAGAATAGAAGCAGTTAAATTCTTATCTTTATGCATAATGGCTTACATACCGTAGATGTTTAATATGTGTTTAATTGAATAGAATTAAATCAGTTTACTATATACTGTTATTATTTTTATTTAGAATTATATGAATTATAAAATTATATGGAACTAAGTGAATTATAGAGAGAGAATTATATAAATCTACATAGAATTATATGAATGTACATATATATTCCTATGAATGCCACTAAAGTAAAAGCATTTGTATTTGGCTGGAAAAGTCTTATTTTGCTTTAATATTTACTTATTATTCATCTCTATTAAAAATCTGGCACAATTTGTGAGTTTAAATGATCTCTTCATTATAGAAAGAAGTCTTCTTTGAAGCATAATGTTATACATATACTAGAAAAGGAACGCAGAGGCCATCTAATCCAAAACCTTCATTTTACAGATGGGGGAACTGAGATACAGGGAGATTCAATTACTTGTCTAAATTAACACAAATAAAAAGCATCATGGTTGGGATTTAAAACACTCTTTCCATCATACTTTCTGAAGAAACTTGCTTACTGGAACTGTTGTGGCATTCAACATATATTGTCATGGTCTTTTAATTTAATCTTACTAAATTAGCTGGATGTCTTAGAAATTTAAGTGCACTCCATTTAATATACACTAGTTAAAAGAAATTCAACAGAGTCATTATTGGGGTCCATTTAGAAAATGGCAACTGGCCAGTAAAGTACTCAGAAAAGTTTTCTATCCATCCATCTCTCAAGTCTAGATTAAACCAGTTTTACCATTAGACAAAGTTGCTCTGACAAAACAGATGATTCACGATTAGAATTATACTATCTTGTGATAATGCAGAGAGACATTAAAGTTTGTCATTTGGTTGTTTCAGCCATATCTGACCCCCAAATGGGAATAATCACATTTAGAATGGCTTGCCTTTTCCTTCTCCAGGTCATTTTACAAAGAAGGAAACTGAGGCAAATAGACTTAAATGATTTCCCAATATCACACAGCTAGTAAGGATCATAGGTCACATTTGGACTCAGGAAGATGAGTCTTCTTGACTTCAGCCCTGACATTGTATTTGCAGCATATTTAGCTGCTCTACTTTAACAGTAGTCAGGTGATATTCTGCTCCTAGAAAATCATAATTTCCCTTGTAGGGCAGTAGATGCTCAAATATCCCTGTTTCAGTTACACCTGAGTGAACTATTGGGATTGGGCATAAAAGAAAAAAATGTCAAATAATTAACAATGCCATGAAAGGAGCATCCAGTGCTTACAGAAGCAATGATCATAATCTAATCTGTGCCCTGTGCCCTGAAAAGGTTAATTTTTTATAGTAGAACATGCTAGTCTGCGCACATAATCAAAACAATCTGTTCATACTTGTAACAATGCAAAACATAACCCACCCATGGCATCCTGTGTGGTCTAATCTAACTAATTTCTTATCATATAGAGATTCAATTTGTGAAGGGTATTTTTCACTTTCTTTTGATATAACTAGGAACACATATAAGTGGTGATATAACTAGATAGCTAGAGAGATATCTATAAATATCTCTGTGACAAATGAAAATCCCAAAAGATTAAGTTTATGAGTAATTATTGATCAATTTATTAATTAGGCTAGATAGCAAGCAATAGATTGGTAGTCAATGATTTCTCTCTGTAATGAAGACCTGCACTGAAGATCCTCAGGAAGGGAATTCCCATAAGTGAAAATCAATCCTGATTGGAAGATATTTAATGAGGAACTGGGCCAAGCCTTTTCCTGGCTGGTTTTCTCCTTCATGAAGGGGTACAAGGGGTGCTTTTCCCCAGAGTAAGAATTAACCCAGACTAGATTCTTTTTTGTGCTCTAAACAGAAATTTAGTAGGGTAGGGCCCCAATAGAGATTGAAAAGCATATTCCTTGAAGGCTAGCAGTAATCTTATCAATAAGCCATATCCTTCAGAGATGAGCTGAGCTTTTACAACAGCTGGACTTTAAAAGAAAAAAGAGAAAAACTTGGATTCCAACTTAATAATTGTTTATTAATACAATAATATCAATTTCTCTCACCTCTGTGGCAAAATAGAAGTATATAGAATGGTAACATAGGGAGAAATAATATTCTTAGAGCGATATCAACAAGTCTTAGATTGTCTGAGTTCTGAATAATGAAATGTGGCGACTGAAAGGGAATTCAATTAAACAGAAAGGAAGCGTATAAACATCCATTTCAAACTCTAATATGTAGCTTATAAATTCTTACTAATATATAGCTACTTACTGAATATCAGTATAGTAGAGTCATTTAGTTTTGCATAGACTTTCCCCCAAAAGTACTGTAGTTTCATTGTCTCAAAAAACTCTAGTACTTGAAATTATCAGAGAAACCATTAACAAAAGCAATGATTAATCATGGCTAACAGAAGCTATTGAGAGAAGGCCAGATGCTGCTGAGCCAGTGCCCTTTGCCAGCCAGAGGACTAGACTGCAGCATCAGCTATAACAGATGAGGAACCAGCTAGGGGTGACCCAAAACAAGGTACTGCAAAATGGTAGCATAGTCTCCTTCCCTTTACCCAGCCACAGCAGAAGAGCAGGTGAAGTGAAGAAGGCTCTACATCCCTCCCAGGATTTTACCCACCAGCTACTATTCCTATGTCTAACAAACTCTTACCATCAGTTACTTTGCTATCTCAGAAACGCTCAATACCACTGACTAGAAAGAGATGCTCCACTTCAACTTTCCATTCTCTCCTCCCCATCTTCCTCCACTTTAATTGTTCAATATTCAACTTGAACCCTACCTACTTTTTTCCCACAATGCTTTTCAGATTTCTTGTACTGAATGAATAAATTTCCTTTATTCTTTTTTTTTCATACTCATTCCATTTTTTCCTCCTCACTGTCACTTCGAACTCTCCCATAAAACCCTATATTCTTTTCCATCTGTGCTCCTCTTTGATACCTCTAAACACAAATTAAACTACTCTTGCTCTCTCCTGCCACATCTAGGATCTCCCTTTATTCTCAACCCTAAGTAACCTTTTCTTCTTTACTCTTCATTCAAAGAAATTTTCCGCCCAAGCTAGATCATGATAGATATTTTGTACCAGTCCCTAGGTCTTTTTCCCTGCTTTTTGAGCTATTTAGCACATCTTCCTTTATTCTCCCACTTCTGTTATGTAAAGTGAAATTTCAATAAACAATATTGACACTCCCTTAAATTCTCCAGCCTAATTTTTCAGTATCCTTGAAACTTGTGGCCTTTATTTATAGTCCATTTCACCTGAGTTACTCATAGGGATGGCCCTATTCTGGATTTTATGACTAAACATGTATATTGCTTCCTCATGTGTTTCTTTAAAAAGGTATTGAATGAATAAATTGTAAATGAATGGTATCCAACTTCAACTTCCCTAAAAGAACCCTTTGATTCCTTTCCAATTGATTCCCAACTTAGTTCACAAAAGCTATTGCCTCATTCCCTTTTTTGCCTTAATCTCCTACTGCTCCTTTCATCACTCCCTCATATGATATTACCATGTACTTGCTGAGAAAATGAAACCATTAAACATGATATCTGTCCCTTTTCTTCCCCCTGAAAATCCCTAATATGCCTCCTGCAAATTCTGTTTCTTTACCCTGGTTTCAGTCAATGAGGTGGCCCTTCTATTTCCCAAGCTAATCCTTCTTTCTGTGTCCTTCATTATATCACCTTCTTTCTCCTCTACCAGAATTGAAATACAATCAAGCCCTTCATATGTAATTTTCAATCTTTCTTCATTTCCATCTATGGCCTTGAAACCTTGACAATTCATCCCATCCTGTCTTATTCAGCTACAATTTTAGCAAAAGTTATCTAATATATTGTCTCTATTTCTCTTTTCACTCAATTCCCAAAACTTGTCATCTAGTTCCTGACCTCATCACGCAACTGAAAGTACTCCTCACAAAGTTACCAATAGCCACTTAATTGACAAATCTGATGGTCATTTCTTAGTTCTCATTTTCTTTGGCCATCACCCACATTTGACTTTATTGTCCACTTTCTCCTTCTGTTTTCCTTTGTTGTTCTTTGTTTTGTTTTTTCCCCAGTTCTGGGTTCTTGTGATAATTGTCTAATGTTCTCCTTCTGTCGATTTATTCATTTTTTTCAATATCTCATGCTGAATCCTCTTCCACATTACATCCAGCAAGTATGGATGTTGCCCAAGACTCTATCCCATACCCTCTTCTATTCTCAACTCCCAAAGAGATAATTCTTCATATGCTACTGTATATAGTCAACCTAGTTTTTCTTTTGAACTTTAATCTCAAATGCCTACTGGAAGTTCAAATTAAATATTCCAGAGACATTTCAGTTTCTCCATTCCAAAACTTACCTAATTATCTTGTACCCTCATACCTTACAATGGACCCATTTTCCATTCTTCCTTTTTCTATTAAAGTCATTGCCATTCATTCAGTCTCCTCATTTTGTAAGTTTCACAGTATCTTCAATCTTTTTCACTCTTCTTATTCAATCAATGAATTACTAAATGTATTTTTTTTATATTTCCACAATGTCTCTAACATCTGTCCCTTATGTCTATTCATTCAGCTGCCTCCAGAGTTGAAAAACTCATGACATCTTGCCTATATTATTGAATACATTACAATTCTTGGATACCCTTTCTTCTAATTTAGAAGAATTATACAAATATAATTTATATATGACTCAAAATCCTCTTTACAACATATTTAAATTAGGTCTATTAGCCTTTGATTGAAGAATTTCTAAGCAGCCACTTTCAGATAGCTCAGATTGTCAGAGCGTTTTTTTGGTTTGTTTATATCAAGCCTAGAGTTATCATTCTTCAACAAAACAAGGATTTCTCAGATTTTTGTGCTTTGGGGCCAAATTCCATTTTTCTTCCCACTGACTGTGGCACAAGTGCTTGAAAATGATACTCCTTTTCCCCTAAAATTTTCTTTCTCTCATGGTAAATACACCCAGATCTTTCAAGTGTACCCCTTAGGGAAGACATATCAGGACTTTCAACATCCCAGTTGCCCACCACTGGAAGCTTTTTAGCTCATCGATGTCTTTTTAGAAGTATGGCGCCAGACCTGAATGTGATGCTACAGATATTAGTGACCAGTGCAGAGAACACAAATACTAGTATCCCCCCAATTCAAGAAGCTTTGCCTTGCTTAATGCACTCTGAGACTCAATAATCAAAAAGCCCAGCAACCACATGACATTAAATGAACAACCATGATTTAAAAAAATGCTTCATTGTAAATTCATTTTCAATGAGGATTAATATCTAAATCAATTAAACAAACAGTATGGTATGGTGGCAAGAACACTGAATTTGTAATTGGAAAATATGAGGCAGAATTCTATCTCCGCTACTTAATATCGGTGTGACCTCTGGCAATTTCCTTCCTCTCTCTGTTTGTTCATTTATAAAATAAGGGGTTTCTACTAGATAATCATTAAGGTGACTCAGCTTTTTTATTTTATGAGTAATAGAGGCTTTTAAATAATTTGTTGCTGATGTATCCCTCAACCTAATTTCAGTTTATGTTTGGATGAAATTAATCTTCAGGGGATTATTAGCAGAAGCAGATCATCTTCACTATCTCCTGGATGTTTTTAAACATCAGATCTTTTATGCTTAAAATGGCCTTTTATGTCTCATTTTCATAAATCATATACATTTAGTACTTGTTCTTATTGATATATTCATTTAAGTTGCTAGTATGAAATTGAAACTTAAAATAAAAGGAATATTTTTCTAGCTCTGATTTTTTATTATTCTTTTCACAATGGAGCAAAGCTTGAACTCAATATATTTTTGACAAGGAATTTTCTGTGCTGCTGACCATTGCCAAGAATCTTCCAGAATTTGAAGGATGGCTTTTTGTTGAAGTATGGTTGAAAGGTAATTCTGAGTGCAGACCAACCTGCTTAGAAAAGTCTAGACTTTATTGGCACTCCTGCAAAATGGGAGAAGCTTTCAGAGTTAATGAAATTCAGAATCTTAAGAAACCACTTGCTCAGCAAAAAAGTGCTCAACATACTGATGATCTCCGAACTGTTTTGAGGGAAATAAATCAGCCGATTAGAAATACTTCACCATCGGGCTACAAAATTGTGACAGATTTTTCGCAGGGACAAGAAACTGCCTTATGAAAAAAAAAAACTATACATTTTTTAAACCATATGCCAATATTTCAGCTGGAAGTCTAAGCCAACAGGAGTGCTGATGTAAAAGCCAATAATTAGTAAATGACTCAATATTCCAAGAGAAGTAAATTAGCCATTTAAATAATTCTGGAGCTGCTGAGTAGTAACTCTGCCCATTTCACTGATATAAAATTAAACTACAGTAAAAGGAGAATGTTCTTTACATGCTGCAAACAAATTAGGTTTTAGTAGAAGTTGGAATTCAGAGAAAAGAAAATTTATTGTAACTGTCCTTATCAAATATAGATATAAATATAGATATAGATTCACACATAACAAAAGCTCTGAAACTATACTTTTACTTAATAATTCTGTGAAACAAGCCAATGTACACATGACAGCAACAGTAATAATGGCAATAATAATTGTTTACAAAATCCTTTCTCCATAAAAATCTATTACACTATTGAATCTATAAACGTTATCCAGCCCATTTTACAGATAAGGCTAGTGATGCTCTGAGAAGGTAAGTCACAGTGTTTGTAAAATTGAATATGAAGCACAGAGCAATAGAATTGAAACCCTATGGTTACCTAATAAAAGTTCTTCTTATACAGGAATGCATGCATAAGATTCTTGACAAATGGTTCTTTATCCTGTGCATGGTGGTCACTTATAAGGGGAATCCATGACTTTCTTTAGGCAATCCATTATACTTTTAAGCATACATAATGGCAGGAGATTGTTCTTTATATAAATCTTCCTCATCACCACTTCTAGTCATTGATCATAATTTTATTCTCTAAAGACTGTATTTTCTTTCCTATATAACACTCCTAATCCCTACAATTAAGAACCATATTTTTTGGACAGATAGTTGATGGACTCAAGATGCCATATGAGAAACACATTTTTAGACATAGACAATGTGAATATTTGTTTTGATTTACTATGCGTGTTTGTTAGAAGTGCTTTTGTTGTTGTTGTTGTTATTTCTTTATCTTATTAATTTTAAATTAGGAGGTAAATCATAGAGAAAACAAATGTTTGTTCACTGGAAAACAAGGAAAAATGAAAAAGTACCAGAACTTCAACTATCATATGCTTCTTACATATTTCCTTCTGGATACTAAATATTTCTAGTTCATTTATTTGTTCCCAGTACGGCAATTAGTTTACTATTCTCAAAGTCCTAGTCATCATCCCTTTGGGGGGTCCTATTTGGTAATATCCCATCCAAAATGTGCTTCCCACAAATGAATTCTTCAATTGCAAATTTATAGACTTACCAAAGAACAGTAGAACAGGATTAGAATCTTCATTCTACACATGAGAGCAAGTTAAGATAATGTCAGTGTTGTAGTTGCCATGTTATATACTATTCGTAAATAGATTACTGTTGATTAACATTCCCAAATGCTTGTGTGTGTACATATACAAATATGGTCAATGCACACACACATTTATAAATATATATATATATATATATATATACACATATGGAACTATATGTCATATATGTACATGTGTATGTACATATGTGTACACATCTGGATATAAGTATGTGTATATATGTGTACATATATGTATATATATTTGAGTATATAAAACACACACACCTTTGTGAAAAATATTCATTGCTATTTATATTTTCATCATTTATTGAATTTGGAATGAGTAACACCTGGGTGGTTAGGAGTTCTATGCCCTTAGAAAAAAATCACTTAAATCTTTCAGAGAATCAGTTTCTCCACCTGTAAGATGGGAGACTTGTAAGAGAAGACTTCTAAGGTCCCTTGCACCTGTAAATCTAATATGCTAGGATCCTCTTCCCTAGTTTCTACATATGGTTTCACTTGTATATATGCATCCCCACCTCTGACATCTGACAATTGAGCTTTATTGATGTCAGAAACAAAGGAGGGGGAGCAATCTCTTTTTACTATTTTACCTGAGACTGTTGTGACCTCACATTTGACTGAGAGAAATAAGTGTGGGCAGGTGGCCAATGATGAAAGTAGAAAAATGGCTAAAGAGAAAAGTGATAGAATAAACACTTGAGATAATTAAACTACAGCACAAAATTCCTAAAAGTAAATTGCATGGAAAAAGTCCAAACTATTGTACCAATTAATGCAATAGATCATTTTCATTCTTATTTTCCCTGAGTCTCTGATTTATGGAAGCATTACATGAGTTTCCATGAATAATGTAGCTAGCCAAATTAGGGACTTTTTAAAAATGACATTAAAAAATAAGATAGGTATCAATATTTTCTCCCTGGAAGTGAACTCTCTGACATCAGCAACATTTTTTATGTTCTTGGTAAATGACTTTTACAGTTTAGTTACTTGGAATGAGAGCCAAATATTGTTCTTTTGATGTCATAACTTAGAGTAGTATATTTCTTATTTTTATTTCCACTTGTGACCTTTTCTCCCTCTAGAAAAGATTCATATTTATGTATGAGATATCCACTAATGAACAAATTTGGGTGCATCATCTGGACTCAACCTGTTGAAGGTAATGATTTTAAGCTCCTCACATAGAAGCTTTTGATGAATAAAAAATAAGATTAACTATTATATAGTGGAATAGGAAGTTAGATGTGTTATTTCACTTCTACTCCCAGACAAGAATTGTTTCTACTATTGTAGATGATAAACTTCTCTTAAACTAATAGTGAGAAAATCAGTCAGAGTACTGGATAGTTCAAAGATTTACTTTAGACGACACAGATAATATGTGCCGAGGACGACTTTGAACCAAGGCCTTCCTAATGCTGAGCCTAGTGCTTTATCCATTAGTGCATGTTAACATTCAATAATTATATCTGGTAAATGTGTGTATGTTTATAAGTAATGAGTGTTTTTTTTTCTAATTATCCCAATTATATGATAATGAACTCATACCATTCCTATGAGGAAGGAACAAAACATTATCTTTTTCTTCTATGCTTAAAAATAAAATGCAGGTAAAAATTCTAGTTGTATCTTGAACTTAACTCCTGGCTTAAAAATGAGATCAGGGTTTGATTCACACCTTTTGGGCAGCAAGCAAATGAAAATGCCCTAGTCACTTATTCTTTTTTTTTTTTGTAATCATAATTTCTTTCCCCCTCAATAACATTCCTTCTTGGTAAATTATGAATAGGATTCTCTACTGATCCCACCAGACATGTGTTATGCTCACCTAACAGAATATGGGGGGAGTGAGGAGAGGAATAGATTCCAGAGTAGAGAGACAGAAAGGGAAGGGAGGGAAAGAATTATGTAAGATTCAGTGCTCTGAGTTAGGAAAATAAAGATAAAATGGAATTTACCAGTTTTCTCTGTTTTCCTCCCTTGGCTCCTCCAATGAAACCCTCAAGAATCCTGCATCTACTTGCAGAATAAATAAATATAATGAACCTGAAAATAATAAGTACCATCTATAAAAAGGAGATAGGAAAAGAGGATATTTTTCTTTCCACACTATTCTTCTAGGTTGTTTTGATCTCAACCTATTTGTGTTTGGCACAGAGCCTTTGTCTGGATTCTGGCTTGGATTTGAGGTATTGGCTCTGCTTAACTATGACTTCTGGCTTTGAGCACCAGCTATGACCTTGGGATATTTCGTTATATTCTCATTTGCCGTGTTCCAAGATATAATCTATGTTATCTGGCTCTAGTATTTGCCCTAAAAGCTCATTTTAAGGGTTGTGCTCCAGTCTCTGGCATATCATCTTCTCCCCTACAAACTCCCTATTTGTGGATGTAGACAAAATAACTGTGCCAAAGGGGTCTTATATACATCACAAATTCCAAGCCTCGAAGCATGAAAGATATTCTGATTTATGCTTCTGGGTCTTCAGAGATTGAGAGCTGAAAGGTTTCTTTATATAAGGGTTCTGACTTTTGGAGTTGCTCATCTCTATTCATCTTGCAAAGCAGTCCTGTTGCTGCTATGGAAAATTTATTAACTCTCACTACAAGACTGGGATCACAGTTATTTATTGACTAAAATTCCCAAAAAGGAATCCCTCTTAACTCTACTCCTTGTTCCTTATATTTGGAATGACAAGGTATGAAATCTGATATATATCACTGAGCTACTCTCTGTTATGATCCTGTGGGCCTCATGCTCCTTGGGGTACATTCTCTGCTACCATCTGTTGGAGGCCAGCAACTAGGAAGTCTCTCCCTAATAAAATTAGGTCAAATAACTTTTTACTGCATGTCCTTACCTAATTTAATAACCACAATCAACAGAAACCCCTAGGGCTAAGATTGTCTATTCCTTATATCTGATCCTTTATTTGATTCAGATTTGCTAAATTATTACTAAAAAAAAATCCAGATTATGATCTCTTTTTAGAAAGTTTAAAGATTTCAATTCAAAACCTAGCAGTTACTATATGGGAGAGGGGTAATCAAGGGATCTCTTTAGCTATAATAATGTTCTTGGAGTGTTGGGGGGGGAAAAAAACCTGGGAATAGAGGGAACAGAAAAAAAAATCCAGGAGAAAGAAGTGGTGCTATAATTTATTTGTTCAGCATTTCTGTCTTTAATAACATGTTGGATGTTTTTGGATACTTAGCCATTGATCTTATTGGATCTTAGCATTTGGATTATTTAAGAAATTCAAATCTATTTATAGAAGGGATTTCTAACCTTGTGTGTGTGTCATGGATACATTTAGGCTTATGACAAAATCTAGTAACCCTTTCTTATTATTATAATAATAATATTTTTAATTTGGAAATTTTGAGATATATAAGTATCAAGGAAATCAATTATGTTTCGATGTTGTTAATAAAATAGTCAAGAAACAAGTCACACACTACTACTCTACCCTAAAATACCACTCAACACTATTATGAGTAAATGTCTGCTTCTCATTTCCATTATTTAGATAACTCACAACTGAGGTCTTTGAGGCAATAAATATTTATGATTTTTTTCTTCTCTCTCTTCTCTCATCACTAGCCAATTTAGTTCTATCTTTTTTTTTTTACTCTCCTCTTCCACCCCTCCTTCACCACCACCCTGTTCAACTATGTCTTCTGGAAGATCTATTGCTATCACACTTTCCTTCACCCTTTCAATATTTTTGTTTCCTTGAACTAACAAAAAGTTAGCTATTTTCAGAAGGCATTGCATGACTGATTGCCCTTTTCAATAATAGAAATTTCTTCTCTCATTCTACAAAGAAAAAGTGATCCAAGAGAAAGAATAGATATGCATTATTTCCAGTGTAACTTTGGGATCATCCCCTTGCTACAATCACTTAACAAAATCTTCTTTTTATTTTTTGAAATAATATTTCATTTTTCCCAAATGTACACAAAGATGGTTTTCCACATTTATTTTTGCAAAACTCTATTCTAATTTTCCCCCACCCTCCCCTACTTCTCCCCTACCCAAGACAGTGAGCAATCTTATATAGGTTAAATATGTGTGATTCTATTAAACATATTTCCATATTTGTCATGTTGTACAAGAAAAATCAGACCCATAGAAGTAAAAAACTATGAGAAAGTTAAAAAAAAAAGAAAGATGAAAATACTATGATCCAATCCACATTCAGTGTCTACAGCTCTTTTTGAATGTTAATGGCATTTTCCATCCCAACTCTATTGAAATGTTGAAAAGCGTTAAGTTGATCATTACACATTCTTGTTGTTGATATGTATAATGTTCTCTCGGTTTTGTTCACTTCACTCAGCATCAGTTCATGGAAGTCTTTCCAGGCTTTTCAAAAATCAGCATCATTTCTTACAGAACAATAATATGCCATTACATGCATTTATTACAACTCATTTAGTCATTCTTCAACTGAGAAATATCCATTCAATTTCCAGTTCTTTACCATTACAAAAAACACTGCTACAAATATTTTCACACATGTGGTTCCTTTTCTTTATTTTCTGATCTCTTTGGAATACATACTCAGTAGTGACATCACTTTATTAAAAGTGATGCAGTTTGGGATAGTTACACATTGCTTTCCAGAATGCATTAGTGTCCACAGAATATTGAAATTGTTTTCTCTAATATCACATATCATTTTTCTATCTTTAGTCACTCTTTCTATGCCTATGTTTCATGCATAGTATGATTTTAATCCTTAAGTCATGCTCTATTCTTCCAATCTTTCATCCCTCCTTTCATTTCACTTTTTTTCCTTTTACTACATGATTGAGTTATCAAAATATATATTGCCCTCTACTTTTACATCTCTATCCCCTAATCTTGTTACCAATTTATTTCAATTAAAATATTATTTAATATATACTATATGTTAGTATATAAAGACAAAAAATGAAAATACCCACTATTCAAGAAATACATATTTTACTGGAACACACAAACTATCCACAAATAAAAATGTTGATAATCAAGTGTATACTAACATTAACTTCTTTAATAAAGACTTCATACAGGAGGTAGTATTTGAACTGTTTTAAAAGACCATGATGAGGGGGAAAACATTTTGTTATGGGTTATAAAAGGGATGATTCACATGTACAAAACTTTTTCTAGCAGCTCTTTCTATGGTGGCAAAGATTTGGAAATTGATGGAGTTCCACCAATTATGAAATGGCCACAAAAGTGTTGATTTATATGAATATAATGGAAAACTATTGTGCTAAAAGAAATGATAAGCATGCAAATTTTAGAAAAAAAACATGGAAAGACTCACATGAACTAATGCTGAACGAAGTGAACAGAACCAGAAGAACATTGTACATGGTAACAGCAGCATTATGTAATGATCAATGATGATAGACTCAACTCTTCTCAGCAATACCACGATCCAAAACAATTTCAAAAGACTTGGGATGAAAAATACCATCTACATACAAAGAAGAACTATGGAATCTGAATGCAGACTGAAACATACTATTTTTACTTTTTACAATTTGTTGTTTGTTTTTCCGTGTATGGGTTTGTTTGTTTTTTTTTTCTTTTGTTCCAATTCTTCTTTCACAAGGCTAATAGGAAATACATTTAAAATTATTTTAAATGTATGGGCTTATACCCCAAAGAGATACTAAAGAAAGGAAAGGGACCTGTATGTGCCAAAATGTTTGTGGCAGTCCTGTTTGTAGTGGCTAGAAGCTGGAAAATGAAAGGATGTCCATCCATTGGAGAATGGTTGAGTAAATTGTGGTATATGAATGTTATGGAATATTATTGTTCTGTAAGGAATGACCGGCAGGATGAATCCAGAGAGGACTGGCGAGACTTACATGAACTGATGCTGAGTGAAATGAGCAGAACCAGGAGATCATTATATACCTCAACAATGATACTGTTTGAGGATGTATTCTGATGGAAGTGGACCTCTTCGATAAAGAGAGCCTTAATTGATCAAAGATGGACCGAAGCAGCTACACCCAGAAAAAGAACACTGGGAAATGAATATAAACTGCTTGCATTTTTGTTTTTCTTCCCGGGTTATTTATACCTTCTGAATTCAATTCTCCCTGTGCAACAAGAAAACTCTTCGGTTCTGCACAAATATATTGTATCCAGGATATACTATAACCTATTCAACATGTAAAGGACTGCTTGCCATCTGGGGGAAGGGGTGGAGGGAGGGAGGGGAAAAATCGGAACAGAAATGAATGCAAGGGATAATGCTGTAAAAAATTACCCTGGCATGCGTTCTATCAATAAAAAGATATTAAAATAAAAAAATTATTTTAAATGAATAACCTATAGCAGATTGTTTGCTGTCTGGGGAAGGGAGAAGAGAAAGAGAAAAATCTAGGATTCAAAATTTTACAAATATAAATGTTATAAACTGTCTTTGTGTATAATTATAAAAAAATCTACTATTAAGTTTAAAAAAGCTAAAAATATATGAATGAGGTGGCACAGTGAATAGACCACCAGCCCTGAAGTCAGGAGGACCTGAGTTCAAATCTGATCTCAGACACTTGACACTTCCTGGCTGTGTGATCCTGGACAAATCACTTAACCCCAATTGTCTCAGCAAAAGAAAAAAGAAGTATGAATGATAAGGATTTTAATAGAGAATAATCAAATTTGTTTTTGCTATTCATTAATGGAACAGATGTTTACCATTATTCAATCAATTAATCAATATCGTATATCATTAAATAATTTTAGAGGATAGAGAATAAAAAAAATACACAATTAATTTTAAAAGAATACTGAATTAGGAAAGAGATGTCACTTAGAATCCTGAATCTATTATTTACTAGTTGTGGGACCTGAGGCAGGCCTGAGATAAGGTTCCTGATTAATAAAATATGCCTCTTTGGATTTAGTGAATCATCAAGAATACTTATCACTTTAAATCTGTGATCACAACTCTGGTTATTTAATATAATTTCACTCAAAAGATAGTCCAAATGAAATAAAGATGAATAATTATGTTAGAAAGCCAACCAGAGTTCTAAAATAAGCTATTTTCCCATTTCAACTAATGCAATCAGCATGATTGTAGACATTGTTGCACTATAGTCCACCTTTATATTCAGAAGTTTTAGCAAATCTACAGCATCAGTGAAATTCACTTTATTCTGGATTATCTCTTTAGCAATTTCAATAAGAGAAAAGAATGAGCTTCCTTTCAGGGATCTTTACTACTACTCTAAAAATGTCATATTCCCAACCTTCTCCTTTTAAAATATCATTTCCATATATATTGTGAAAAATAATTAACCAAGCAACAAATGTTGACATTTTTAAAATAAATTGAGAATGGTTTAGTGAAATATTATATAAGAATTAAGTTAAAAATCCAATATATATTCCTTTATTGTCTTGTGTGTGTGTGTATATGTGTTATACTATGAAGAGGGAGAGAGAGAGAGAGAGAGAGAGATGTAAAAATGAACACAAACAGAAATAGATATTCAAAGACAGACTGAGAAAAGCCATCAAGGAAAAAAAAGGCAGATAGGAAGGCAGGCAAACAGACCTTCAGAAAGAATATGTTGTTTAGAAGGGAAATATATATATGAACTTTAACAATTAAAAAGATTATAAAGAAAATCAGGAAGTTCAGTGAACGATCTATTACATATTAAGAATATCAAGTAAAGCCCTAATATTTCCTATTTTGAAAAAAATGTAAGTTCCCTTTCCTTTTATCTGTTCTGAGTTAAAAATACTTTATTACTCATTTTTAGGGTTTCAGTAAAAAAAATAACTAAAGAAAAAGTTTAGGATTCTGTGCTATTGCAGCATATTTTAAAAAGCAAATACATTTGTCAAGTTTTTAAAATGACATCAAAAGCTTTGTGTTAATAGAAAGGCAACTTCAAGTCTTCTTCAAAATTCATTCTTCCAGAGTGATTCTCAGAAAACTAATCAAATAACACCAAGAAAACTGCCAGAGGAAAGATCCTAAAAGATGGAATCAGAATATGTTCTATTTGACATCAGTAAAGAAAGTCAGATTTTGTTTCTTGCTTGGTTTTTTTCTCACAGAAAAAAAAAAATGAAACATCAAGATTGAAGTAAAGAATTTAAAACATTTATGGAGGAGATGTTAAACTTGTACATATTTTTATTCTTAAATTCCATGGAAATTGTACATGATACATGTTGACAGGAGGAAAAATGAATATTAAAATCTATAGTAAGAGAATAGTTGATGAAGTACTGCCATCTTTTGGTTGTATAAATTAAGAATATAGAATTTGAGATTAAATATCTTGGGCTGTGATATATATATATATCCATGTATTACATACATACATATACATATAACTTTTTGATACAAAATTATATTTTGCTTACATATTTATATTTTAATATAAGTGGCAAAAAAGAGTCATAAAAGCTTATTCTTTACCAAGAAATTAAAAATTTTAGCAACAAATCTAGCACAAAAGTATATTTAATTTAAATGCCAAGGCCAAGTTCATTGGGCAGTATATCAAAAAAAAAAAAATACTGGGACTTATTCTTTCTCAAGACATCATTTCTTGAGACTAGTCCTCTACAGTGGAAAAACAATAGTGATGATTATGCTGTTGTAACATTTAAAATCCTTTCAACAATTGCAATGGTTTGGAAAACATCCTGTTTAGTACAGAATAATGTTTTAGTCATAACACTGCACAACTATAACATTATCTAAATATTTTGAATATGTGAATAAAATGATTGGTCTGTTTTAAAGCAAACATCATGATATTTTTTCTTCATAATATAAGAAATTTAGATCTAGAAGTTACCTAAGTGACTAAAGTCAATTCTTTAATTTTAAAAATAAGGAAACTGAGTCCAAAAGAAGTTGTGACTTGCTCAAGATCACATATATATGAAGTACAACATGCTGGATATGAACATAATTTTTTGTCTCTAAATCTAGTGTTTATTCTCCTGTATTAAAGTTTATTTTTTGTATTTTTTCTAATACAACAAAGAAATTTTTAAAAATCTGATAATTACTAATTTGCTTTTGTCCCAAAATGATGATTCTCATTGGAATAGAAATTGTAGTGGAATGCTCTGACAATTCCTTTTCAATTTCCAGTTGTTGTTTTCAGTGTTTTAATTAAGTTCCTATGAGAGCAATGATTAGAAAGCTTAAGCCCTTACTGAGTCATTTAGTAGTTTCTGGATATATCACTTACACAGCAGTTGAGAAATAGGCAGTTATTAGAATTATGATATTGTTTATATTTCTAAAAAAATCAAGCTAAACACTGAAAATTGTAAAGAACTATATAAATGCCAGTTAGTTTTGATGGTAGTAGTGGTAATAATAGTAATAGTAGGGAAGAAATAAAGGAAGGAAAAGAGAAAAGAATTAAAGGGGAGTTGAAGGAGTGCTGCTTTATAATTTAGCTTGATCTGGAAAGCAAATCAAATTAGTCAATCATTTTGACTCCTATTTTGTTTTAGAGACGTACCAATTAAACACTGATAACTCAAATTTCTGTGCTCCAGATGTACTTCATGTATAAAGAAAGCAAAGCTCTGAAAAGTTAGGTCATTTAGCCAAAAGTTACAATTGTTGAGCAGTTCCAAACTCTACTTTAAATTTTCTGATTCAAATTTTAGTACACTATCACAAGGGTTCTTAATTTTTTTTCTACTTGCAATCCCTTGTCACCTTAGAAAATTTTACATGTCACTGAGTATATAGGTATATAAAAGATACATAAATAAAATATTTACTAATAATAAATCACAAAGAAATTTACTTTAAAATAATTCTTTAGCATATGTATATATAACATTAAATTTTATTAAAGATAAAAAACAAATTTGCATGTTAATGAGATAGATGTGCTTGTTTAATTTTACATAAAGGATTAAAACTTTGCCAAATTTTTTACTACCCCCCAAATTCAGTTATGCAACCTGAAATAGATTTCCAATCTCCAGTTTTAGAACCTTTGCTTTTTCTCACTAAACTGTTCAGAAACTAGTCATCTTCAGTTAGGAAAAAAAAAAAAAAACAAAAACAAGAAGTAATAGAAATGATATAATTATATATATATATATATATATATATATACACACACACACACATAAATATATACATATATACATATATCTTCTATATATTTACAAATTTATAGTAACATAAATGATATGCTTAATAAAAGAAATAGACCAACATATGTAAAATCATATGTAGTTCTTAACCTTAAGTTTATGAATTTGTCTTATATATTTTAATTCTATTTCAATTTAGTGTCTTTTTGATCCTATTCATTTCATTTGAAACCTGAAAAAAATAACAGTTTTAGAAGTCTATAGGCTTTCTTAGATAATCAAAGGGATTCATGACTCAAAACAGGTTAAAAAACATTTCTATATTTTTCTATAATTAATATCACATAAGATCATTCTACTCATTTAATCTATTATCTGCTTTTCATCAATAAATATGATTGTGAAATATGGCTATAACATTAATCATGCATATGTTCCAAATAAGTTAAAATTTTAGGGGCACTTTAAGAGTAAGAGATCTGTTCAAATCTTTTCTAATAATTTCCTTTGGTTCTATGTTGAAGATTACCATGTTCCAAGATGAAAATTATAACTCACTGAGAAGTCTCTTAGAAGTTTTCAGACTTTCTTAGTCTCTAGAATAATTTAGATGCCTCTTTGAATGTGCTGGATTCTAGATGACTTTGCAAAGAGTAAACAGCTATTTTTCAGATGTCATGTGAGATTTGGAATGAGTTAATTTATGTATATGGAATTCCTTTGCCTCTTCCACAAAGTAAGGAAATAGACTAAATTATTTCAAAATCTCTTGTACATATAGCTTTTTTTTTTAGAGTTTATTTCAATAATCTTGGATTTCTTGAAAGAAGCATAAAATAATAACAATTAAATTCTGGATCAAAAGAGCTAACAAAAGATAAAAGTGAGACTTTTTTCCATCCCAAGATAGCTCTGTAGAGATAGAGACCAACTTTAACATAAGGTTCAAAGTTTTAAAAAAAAAAGATGGAAAAAATGAGCAAACAACAACCAAAAAGAACACAAACATCCAAAGCTACTATGGAGACAGGGAGGATCAAGACACAAACACAATGGAAGATAATGATGTGAAACTTGTAAAATCCTAGCATCAAAGGAAAAAAAAAAAAAAAAACAGTGAACTGGATAAAATTCCAGCAACAATTACTGAAAGACTTAAAGTTATTACAAAAAGGAAGTAGGATCATGAGGAGAAAAAGTGGAAAAAAATTACTAAAGACAATTAATACCTAAGTAAAAGAGACTACAAATACTAAACAAAAAAAAAAAAAAAAACAGAACTAGCCCAATGTACAAGATGAACAAAAATTAATCAAAGGATAGAATTGAAAAAGCAGAATAGACCAAATAGAAAAGAAGGTACAATTTATTTTTTGGAGAAAAAAACTTTAAAAGTGGTACTAGATAAATGGGAAAAAAAAAGAGTCACTAAAGAAAATAATCCCTGAATTGAGCAATTAAAATGTAATGACTCCACAAAACATCAAAAAATGATAAAACAAAGTCAAAAAATGAAAACAAAGCATAAATCAATTCATTGAAAAAATAATTGACCTGGAAAGCAAATTGAGGAGAGATAATTTAAGAATTATTGGACTAACTAAAATTCATGATTTAAAAAAAAAAGAGCCCAAAGGAACTGGAAACAAAGTGAATGCCCATCAGTTAGTTGGAGAATGGCTGAATAATTTATGGTACATAGATGTTTTGGAATATTATTGTGCTATAAGAAAGATGTAATTCACAGGATGATTTCAGAAAGCCCTGTAGAGATTTACATGAACTGATTTTAAGTGTAGTGAGTAGTAAACATTATATACAGCAACAATAATGTTATGTGATGATCAATAATGATATACTTGACTCTTTTCAATAGGGAGGTGATTTAGGCTAGTTCCAGTTGTGTTTTCATGGAGAGAGCCATTTATACCGAGAGAGAGAGAACTCTAGCAACTGAATATGGGTCACAACATAGGATTTTCACCTTTTTTGTTGTTGTTTGCTTGCATTTTGTTTTCTTTCTCATTTTTGTCCTTTTTAGTCTGATTTTTCCTGTGCACCATGATATTTGTGGAAATATATATATATATATGTGTGTGTGTGTGTGTGTGTGTGTGTGTGTGTATAAATTGTACATGTTTAAAATATATTGGATAACCTGTCATCTAAGGTAGGGAGGAGGGAAGGAGAAAAAAAAATTGGAACTCAAGATTTTGCAAAGGTAATGATGAAAACTGTATATGTGTATGTTTTGGGGAAAAAATGTTTTTAAAAAAAGACATTATATTTCAAGAAATTATCAAGGAAAACTGTCCTGATATCCTAGAACCAGAGAATAAAACTATTATTGAAAGAATTCACTCTCTACTTCCTAAAAGATAACCCAAAATGACAACTTCTAGCAATAATACAGCAAAATTCCAGAGTTCCCAGTAAAAGAAAAAAATATTGTGAGTAGCAAAAAAAAAAAAAAAAAATTCAAATTTAATAGAGCCAGTCAGAGTCATACAAGATTTCACAGCTTCTCCATTAAATATGCAAAAAAGAAAGAGTTAAAAATAAAGGATTGAAAGAGAGTCACTTGATCTACAGCTGACCTTTAAAAAAGAGGGGATAGTAATCATCATCTTAAAAAAAGATAAAGAAAATAAAAGAGATAATCAGCAAAACTACGTTTTAAGGGAATTTTGGGAATTAAGTGAGTCCAACTTCCTCTGGTGATTCAATTCCAGAACCTGCTTAGTTCCCTTTCTATTCAGTTATGGAGTATAGTCTAATTTCATTCTTGTGAGGAGTTGGGGGGGGAGAAAAACTTTTAAAATTATTTGAACTTAACCTTGTATTTCTAGGAAATTGTACCATCTCTACTTGTTGTTCAAAAACCTTTTAATAAGGACTTAGGTTTTGCTGCCCCAAAACAAAGACTGATGAAAAGAGTTTTCTTACAATTATTCTATCAGCTACTATATTCCATTTTCATTTGATGGAATACAGATAGTTTGGAGGAATGGGACACCTTCTGATTTAAGGAAGAAATCTGGAAGAAAATTTATCTAGGGGGGAACTATCTCTGATTAAGGCTCCATTTTTTCAGATATATAGAAAAGTGAGTCAAATTTATAATAATACAATTTATCCCCCAGTTGACAAAAGTCCAAAGGATATGAATAGTTAGCTTTCAGAGACAGAAGTTAAACTTATCTTGGGTCATATAACAATGATTTTAATAACTAGTTATTAGAAAAGTGCAAATTAAATCAATTTTGGGTAACTACCTTATATCTGTCAGAAATAAAAAGTCCTAGAGGTTGGAGGAACACCATGAAAATTAATAATTTTGGGTTGAATAGTGAAATATTTGGATCATTCTAGAGAACAAATTGTAACTATGTTCCAAGAGCTATAATAAAATTTTTTATACCCTTTAATCATTCTATATCTCTACTCTACCCTAAAGACACCAAAGAAAAAGGAAACAAAAACTTGCAAGTACAAAATTAATTATTGTAGCTTTTTATGATGTGAAAGAATTGGATATAGAGAAATCAATAATTAATGAGAAGTAGCTGAACATGTGGCATGTTACTGTGATGGAGTACTATTGTGCTATAAAAATTGATAAGGAAAATGTTACTGGTAAAACCATGGGAAGACTTATATGAACTGATGCAAAATGAGTGAGAATAACTGGGAGATGAATGTACTCAGCAATGGCAATGTTGCAATGATGGTCACCTTTGAAAAACTTGATGACTGATCAATGCAGTTATATAAAGTAATTTCAAAAAAATGAACTCAAAGTGAAAACTGAATTATAACCTTCTCACTTTTTTGTAGTATAGAAACATATATCACATTATTTCAAATGATAATTGATAATATTTTGCTTGCCATCATAGTGGGTGGGATAGGAATAAGAGGGAGACAATTTAAAACTTGCAAATTTGTTTTAAAAGATAAGAATGTTCAAAATAAATAAAAATAATTATAAGTACTATTAGACTTCCTGAAATCCATGATTTAAAAAAAATCTACATTTAAACAAATTATATTTTAAGGGAAAATTTCCAAATAAATTAAAACCAGCAGATAGAAAACAAAACAAAATAAGCAAAGCAAGCAAACAAACAAAAATGTGAAATAAGGCACTGGTTGCCTGTTATTCCAAAAGGAAAATTTCCAATAATATTGTACATATATTTCATAGATTTTAGGTCAAAGGAAAAATGTTTCAAGCAGTCAAATAAAAATACTTCAAACAGTTTTGATTCACAATCAGGATCACAAATGATTTAGCAGATGCCATATTTTAAGAAGTGGAGGATTTGGTAGAAAATATTTTAGATGACAAAGATTACAAACAAGAATAACCTACCCAGCAAAATTGAGTATAATCTTTGGGAATGAAAATATTTAATGAAATAGAATGTTCTCAATATTCCAAATGAAAAGACCAGAGCTCAATTAAAAAATGACTTTCTTTAGAAGAGAAGCATTAAAATGTAAAAAAGAAAAAAAATAATCACAATAAACACAGTAAACTAAAACTGTTTATTTTTCTGTATGGGATGATGATATACATACATACATATATATGTATAATTTCTAAGAATTGTATTATTATTAGGACTATCAGAAGGATGCTAGAGAATCAGAGGGCATAAGAATGATTCATTTATGTTGGGATAATCTATACAATTAGATGAGTGAGAAACAGGGATGATGGATAGGAGGAGGAAGAAAAGGAAAGATGGGGAAATTATTTCATATAAAAGTGGCATATGCACAAATAAAAGTTATTATAATAAAAAGGAAATAGTGAGGGATTGGTTAATCCTTCAATCTCACTCTTCTTTTAGTTGGTGCAAAGAACAATGAAAATATATAAACACTCAGTAAGGTATGGTAATCTATCTTATCCAAAAGAGAAATAGATGGGAAGGAGATAAGAGAAAGGATAATGATAAAAGGAAGGGCATTTTAGAGGAGGCAGTGGTTAGGAACAGAATGGAATGGAATTTATGGAGGGGAAGCATGCTAAAAAAGAGAAAATGATAATGAAAAAGAGAAAATGATAAACAAATGAAAATAGGTTGGAGAGAAATGCAGTTAGACATTATATCTATAAATATGAATTGCATGAATTAACTCCAAAAATGGAATCACATATTAGAATGTATTAGAACCAAGAGAAAGAGAAAGAGAGAGAGAGAGAGAGAGAGAGAGATAATGCTTATATAAAATGTTAAAACAGAATGTATTAACATAAATATAAACAAGAAAGCAAGGGTAACTATTATAATCTCAGGCAAAGGAAAAATAGACCTAATAATAAGAGACAGATAGTTCCTTATTTAATCCGTTACAAACTGTTAAAAGGCACTGCAGACAAAGCAGTAATATCAACAATAAAACTAGATACACCAAACAAAACAGCATCCAAATCCTTAAACGAACAGTTAAATGAGTATTAGGAAGAAATAGTATTCCTATACTAGTGGGATATCTCAGCTTTCCCCTCTAAATGCTAGATAAATCTTAACTATAAATAAATAAGAAAGAATTTAGGATTTGAATAGAATATTAGAAAAAAAAAGTTAAATATTGGGGACCTTTAGAGAAAATTGATTGAGAGCAGAAGAGAATATATCATTTTGTAAGATGTATGGTAACTCAATACACACACACACACACACACACACACACACACATACACGCCATGAATTAGGGTCAAAAAATGTCATCGTCAAGTGCAGATCAGCCAAAATAACAAATTGACACTTGGCAGAACATAAAGCAATAAAAATTAAATTAGATAAAGGAACGTGGAAAGATAGGTTAAAATCAATTGGAAACTAATAAGCTAACCCTAACAAATGAGTTAAAGAACAAATAATAGAAATGATCAGTAATTTCATTAAAGAAAGTGACAATGAAACACCACACCAATATTTTTTGAGATTCAAAGACGAACAAGGAAAATATTTTATCTCTAAATGCATATATCAACAAAAGAAAAAGAGGCAATCAATAAATTAGTATTTACCAAGAAAAAAAACCTTAAAAAGAACAAGTTAAAAATCACTAAAGACTAAAATGAAATCCTGAATATCACAGAATAGATTAGTGAAATATGAATTTTTCCAGATCAAAAGGAAGGAGAATAGATTACTTAAATACCCCTAGCTTAGATGAAGAAATTTAATAAGTCATCCCCCAGTTAAATGAGAAAAACTTCCAGTACCGATAGATTTACAACTGAATTCTACCAAATATTAAAAAACAGTTCATCTCAATTAATATGAACTATTAAAAAAAGATAAGGACAGATTTCTGGTAACTTCCTTTTCTGACAAGAATGTGTTTTTGATACATTATGAATTTAAAAAATATAGGAATCTGAATACAATATTTTAAAAAACTGTCCTGAAGTTCTAGAACAAGAAGGCAAAATGGTAAAGCAAAAATGGAAATAATTCACTAAACACTATCTAATAGATATTTGGTGGTAGAAAGGGAACAACAGGAATGTCTAATCCAAGTTTCAAATATTTTAGTTTAAAGAGAAAATATTGTAAGCGACAAAGTGAGGGGGCAATTTAAATATTTTAGAAAAATTAATCATGATTTCATAAGTCATAGTAGCTTTTACACCCAAAGACTACATTTTGGGACACTATATTTTGAAGAGCAAAGGAGTTGGTGTTTCATTCAAGAATAATGATTTTGAGTATTGTGGTATCCTTCTTCTTTTTCTGTAATATGATGGTTCTCTGGGAGCAGGTTTCTTGGAAAGGTTTTCTGGAGGCAGCCTTAGTTTCAGTTCAAAGTAATAATCACTTCAAATACAGCTAGCTGATAAAATCCAAACGTTTATTTTCTCCTTCCTTGATTCCAAGAGTTCTTGTAGCTTGTCCTTTGCTTCTGCTCTAGCTCAACTCCAACCCGTGGCTTCTTCTGAACTGAGGCTCCTCCACTCTGGATCTTTTCAACTGAATTCTGTTGAATGAGCTCAGCTGTTTTTATGCTTTCTCAAAGGTTGACTCCTCCTCTGAGAGTGGGATTATGGGAGGTGTGAATTCACAAAGTTACAAAGTTAACTTTGTGAATCTTCTATACTTGTGAACTCCAATGAGTCCTGAAATACATTAGTGAGCTAGAGAATTTGCTAAATACCATGCTAAATTAGGCAACTGACTTATCTCTTTGTAAGGATTCTAATATCTCCCCCTTTCTTTTGATTTAGAACATAGTTGGTCATGACCTCCCTGACTTCTCAAGGAGGTGAGAACCCCCCCAAAAGAAGGGGATCACGCCTTCCCTGACTGCTCAAAAAAGAAGTGAAAACACCATAAAAAGAAGGTGGTCACACCCTCCCTGACAGCTCAGGAAAGGAGATGAAAACACCAAAGGAAATAGGAAATCAAATCAGATTAGCAGATTTCTGCAGGGGCTCACTTGAAACAGGTACACATAAACCATCAATATGGGAAACATTACACATAATTACATAAAATACATAAGCATATAACAATATAACACAGGCTAGCAGTGATGAAACAAATAACATGAATCAACTTGAGAATTTACACATGTCCATAAATCCTAGAAACAGTCCAAAAGGAATCCATTGTCCATTAGTTCATGTGCCAGAAATCCAATAATTCCTGTAAGCTCTGAAGCACTGCAATAATCTCATCAACAATTTTTCATCTCAAGGAATCCAATGATTCCTGCTGGTTTTCAAAAACTGAAAGCTGAAGATTTTAAAGTTCCTTTAACAGTCTCATTGCCAGCCATGCTCATGCTCTTTCAATGTCAGATGTTTCTTAAATCTTCTCCTTTGTTTTGAGATTTTTCTTTTTCTGTTTCTATCTGATGGACAAGGCGAATATGGCTCATTGGCATCCATCTGATTCGGATAGATAGGAACACAAGCAAACCCTCTTCCCCAAGCAGTTAACCTAATTCCCTTCTATTTACCACTTTGGGGATTTCTCCTCATCATCTGGCAATTACATTGGAGCTGTTTGCACTGGACACCGTCCTGTTGGATTAAAAGGCCTGTATTCTCCCCAACTGTAATCCTGATTGCTTTTCTGTTGGTTGATGACATCAGAGTCCTGAACTTCTAAAGACTCTCTGGGTGTAACCTCAGTTGCTATCATGCCCCACCTGTCCTTTGATTGATACTTTGGAGCTGGATCCTGCCTCTCATTTCTCTGGGTCATCCTACATTCAGAGGCCCAGTGAAAGCCTCGGTTACATTTTGGACATGGGGTTTTGGGTTTTCTCTCACCCCGTCTTCTCATTCTATCTCCTTATCTACAATGAGCTCTCAAATGTCCAACTTTTCCACACTGAAAACATCGACGAATTTCTCTAGAATTCCTTTGCCAAGAAGGACCTTGTCTTTCCATGTTCATCATAGTCTGAGTGTAATAAGCATTTGTGCCCACTGTGGCACAACGTCTTATGATCTCCTCTAAAGGAGCTTCTTTGTCTAGTCCCCATATAATTCTTTTGCAGACCTCATTGGCATTTTCCTTGGCTAGATGTCTGGTCATTATTTCTGTAGCTGCATTGTCTCCAATGGTTTTTTATTACAGCTGTTTGCAAATGTCCCACAAAATCTGCAAAAGGTTCACTGGGACCTTGCTCTATTTTTGTGAAGGCTTTACATCCATCTTTCTGTCCAGGGAGAGAACTCCAAGCTTTTATTGCAGCCTTAGACATTTGCTCATACACTGTTATGGGATAATAAATCTGTTCTGAATTCTCTCCATATTGACCTTCACCAGTTAGTTGGTCAAAAGTGATTTGTCCAATAGCTTCTGTTTGCCTATTGCATTGGGCTTGAATCCTACATAATTCATGAAACTCTGAAAGCCACAACAAATTTTTTCCATGTTCTAAGCATATTCTAGCTATGGATTTCCAATAGTTCAGGGTTAAGATTTCATAAGACAAATTATCTAGTCATCTTCACATAAGATGATGTAGCCCCATAAAGAGTGCATCCCTTTTTCAAATCCTTAATTTTTTCCAAATTAAAAGGAGTGCATCTTCTCCCTTTTTGACCTCTTCAATCAGAGGATATGCATTTATAAAATCAGATATATCTTCTCCTTCATTTTTTGCCTTAATTAATGCTTTTCCTAATCTTGTCAAATTCTGCTTTACAGAAGAAGCTGACTGTGTTTCTGCCTCTCTCCCTCCCCCTTCTTCCTCCACACATGAAGGCTTAATTGAGGGGGGGGGGTCATGAGATGTGGAATGATCTAATTTCTCCTGCTGCCAAGTATCACACTCAGAATTGTACTTAACTCCATTCTTACCTGATTCTTCCTCCTTTTCACCTAGTTTAGTTGGCACTTTCCCTTCTTGCTCTTTCTTCTTTTTCCGCATTTTAACACATATAATTTCCAAAAGTCAATTGTATTAAATTATATGTATTAAGTGTGTTTTTGGAAATTGAGTCAGGTCCATTTTTATTGTAGCATTGACAAAGATCCTCTCCTACTAATTTCCACTCATCTAGATCCAATTTTTTTTCCATAGGGAAACAAGGACATATGTACTTTACAGTTTCAAAAAGTTCAGTGATCTGCTCCAAAATTATAATCAAACCTTGGCTTTTCATATCCTTGACAATGCTCTCTAAACATTTTCCTTGAACAGAAACAGAAGGCTGTTTTCTAAACATCTGTCCCATCTTAGATGAAATTCTACTTTAACTCTTTTAACAAAATTTCTTTGTTGTATTCACCCTAATTTCTGGGTTGAGGAGTCTTTTCCACTGGATTCAGGAGTCTTATCAGTCCCTAGTTCAGGGCACCAAAATGTGGTGTTCTCATAATATATGATGGTTCTCTCTGGGAGCAGGTTTCTTGGGGAGGTTTTCTAGAGGCAGCCTTAGTTTCAGTTCAAAGTAATAATCACCTCAAATCACAGCCAGCTGATAAAATCCAAACATTTATTTTCTCCTTCCTTGATTCCAAGAGCTCTTGCAGCTTGTCCTTTGCCTCTGCTTTCTTCAGCCTCCAGCCAACACAAAGGTGGAAGATGGAAGAATCTGACTCTGCCTCAAGAGTGGGCTTGTGGGCTTCTGTATCTCCCAGAGTGCTCTTTGGCCCTGAGAGCTTCTTGCTTATATGCTATTCACTGAGTACACACCAATCATTATATCACTGGGAAACCATTATTTGTTGTATGATTAAATCAAGGCTAAACTAGATTTAAACATTGCCTCCTCAATTCCACTTAGTACCTTGTTTCAAATTCTGGCCCATAACATCTTCTCTAGGATCAGATCAATCATATTGAACCATGCTAAATTAGGTAATTATTGTCTCTATCAACTCTAATGAGTTAACACTTTGTAAGGATTCCAACAAGTATAATCCTGTGTTTTTTTTTTGTTTGTTTGTTTGTTTTGTTTTGTTTTTTTTTAATGGCCATTGATGAACTGGAAACTTCTAGGTATTTATAACAGAAACCCAGAACTGAATGGAAAATTCAATGTAAAAGACACAGAAAAATCATTCAAGATTAATTAAAAGGCAGGTTGAGCTGATATATGATTTATGAATATATAAAAATTTTTATGATATGTGAAAATTTTATTGATATTAGTAATGGTAACAATATATTTAAATTTGTTAGTACTAAGGTAGTTTGAAAGAAGGGTTGGAGTTGAATTTTGTAGGATGAGGTGATTCTAAAAACAAATTGATTAGAAAAAAATTAAAGGAAGAATTATCTCATAAAAACAAGGTGTGAGAGGAAGAACTAATAGAACAGAATGAAGTCTATGTAAAGGGTGGGTAATATTAAAACCTTAAGCTCATTTGAATTGAAGAGGAAACAATGTACATAGCTGAAGAAAGAAGTCTTCTGAACTTCTAGAATGATGAGAAAACTGGGGGATAAGATAAGGTGAGACTTTTTAGAAGAGTATATTAATTAAGATTATGATGTAAGTAGATAAATAAGAGAATTTTAGAGAGGATAAAATAATGAATAAGAGGAGAAGGGGAGAAGATAAGATAACAAGGTCAGGGTAAAAAGAGATACTCATAAGGAAAATAGTGAAAAAATATGGTCTACAAATATCAATTGTAACTATGAATATGAATGGGAAATGAATTGGGGAATGACTGAACAAGCTGTGGTATTTGATTATGATGAAATGATACTGTATCACAAAAAATGATGAGCTTGATGATTTTAGAAAAAAAAATGGAAAGACTTATTAGGAAATTCTGAAAAGTGAAACAAGCAGATCCAGGAGAAGATTGTATACAGCAACAGCAGTATTGTTTTAAGAAAGATTTTAAGCAAATATCATTTTGTTTATTATAAATATCCAAATTACTTATAAAGAATCTAGAAAGACACTCTTTATACCTAGAGAAAGAACTGATAAGTAGATGTATAGAATAATTTAATGTGTGTACATGTATAAATATACATGTATATACATGCATATATATATTATATATATATATATATATACACACACACATACATGCAAATACTTTTATATATTTATTTGTCTTTAAATTTGATGTGGTTAATGAAGTAGAGGTGAGGGGAAAATTACATGAAAATTTTGTTATATATATGAAAGGAATAAGACGTGCATGTAGATTTGCAGTTTCGTGAACACTTTCTTTTTATTTTACTATGTTTTGACAATTCTTATTCTATCCATAAATTAAAATAACAAATAATATAAGAAATATGTGTGTGTCTCATACTATATTTCTGAATTCAATTCTAGTTGTGGTTTCAAAACAAAGTCAAAAAACGAAGACATTATTTTAATGATTTTGTAATACTTTAATGTAACTACATATGTAAAATACTGCTCCAGGTACAAATATATTAAGAATTGTTAAATAAATATGTGAATGAATATATGCATGATAAATTAAATATATCATTTTTTAGTTAATCACACCATGACACATCCAACAAGACATTTTTTGGCTAACTTCAATACCCACCAGTAAACTGTTTCAGTTAGAAATCTCCCTTTACAGTGGATGATTGTATTAATTCAAGTATTATATTTTGGCTAGAATATTTTGCTGGACTTCACTGATTCCTCTAATATCTAAATGAGATATTTTATTCGTCCTAAAATAGAATAGTAGCTTTGAGCAGATGTGAGTTAAAACATAAGTGAGAAGAATGGAAACAAGGGATAAAGGTGACTTTAATTTTTGCTGCTGTTTGGACTGAACACTGACATTAGACTGACAGAAAAAAATATCTTTTGGAGACAGGTAGGAGGTAGACATAATTATTATCTGCAGAGAAATTATATGCCTGTAGCAGATCTATCTTTATGCCTTTGAATAGTAGGAAATATACCAGTGTGAGAAAGAGAGGAAGAGATTGCATTGAAGGTGGAGTAAGTACAGGATAATTATGCTACAGTTAGAGATGCACAATTGCTGTGTGTGAAATTAGGAAAGAATGATAATGTTTCTGTGTTTAAAAAGCTTCTGTTGATCATCATTCTGACTAGAGAAAAGTTTTGATTGCATATATCCAAAGGAAAAGTGTTTATTCTTATAAGCTATCAAAAATTTGCTTCAAAAATTATTTTTCACATTATTGTTTGACATTTTCATTCAATACTTTTCTTTGTATTTGTTTTTAATACCAGAAGGTTTAAAATTTTAATTCAAACATTGTCATCAAATACATGAAAAGTTTTACCCCAATGCAATTATTTCACTTGTTATTGTTCATTTGTGTCTAACTCTTCTTGACCCCAGAGACCATAGCATATCATTTCCTTCTATTCTCTACTCTCACTCTTAGTAAGTTTAAAGTAATATTCAAATCTTTTAGGAAAGCTTGAAGTTTCAACAAACTGAAGAAACAATTGGCTAACTGGGAATAGAAGTGTTCATGCATTTACAAAAGTGATTCACTTCAAATTGTATCTCAGTAATATAATTTACAATAGCACTGAATAGCAGGGACTTCAGGGAGAGGAGGATTTTGTCATATTATCCATCTTGTTGTATTTCCAGTGGGACAACTGGGTAGCACAGTGGATAGAGTGTGGGGCATGGGGTCAGGAAGAAACACCTTCCTGAGTACAAATCTAGCCTCAAGCACTTGCTAGCTCAACGTCACTGGGCAAGTCACTTCATTCTTTTTGTCTCAGTTTCCTCATCTATAAAAATGAAATAGAGAAGGAAATAGCAAAACACTCCAGTGTCTTTGCCAAGAATGCCCCAAAGAGTGACAAAAATGAGTGAACATCAAGGACTTCCAAGGCTTAGGTTGAACCTATTATCTCCAATTTTCAGGATATGAAAATAAGACCCACAAAAAAGTAAAGAGCTCAGTCACCCAGAAAATCAGAGATAACATTGAAATAAACTAATCTCATGCTTTCAAAATTAGAACATTTGACTATTAAGTCCTTCTTAAAGTTCCTCATGTTCTCTCTATGTGATGTTTAAAACTATAACAACTTTGATAATATACCAAGAAATGTAAGACCATGTATCTTTCCATAACAGATAATTAAATATATATTATTGTCAGATAGCATTTCCAATTCTGTACAACATTTGGTCCAACAGCAAAAAGATTGATGTAAAGAATGGCTAAGGTTATTTTGCCTCATGGAAGGGAAGACATCTAATGCATTTTAGTTTGTGATTTTTTATACTATACATGGATCATAAGAATACCAGTAGTTTTCTTATTTATGCAACCAAACAATTATTCTTTGTGAAATTAAAGCATGCTTTTTTGAATTAGAGTCCCCAAAAGAACCATATTGGTATATAAAAATAATGAGTGAATCGACTAAATTCTAGCTGCTGCTAGACAAACACAAAAATGAAAATAATCTGTGTAATCTAATTCCAAATACAAGGAAAGCTTTTATAGAATACAATGCCTTTGAGGGTAAAGTACTTTTCATTTGTGTCCTTATATTCCTAATTCATAGCACAGTGTCCTGTACATAAGTTCTAATAAATGTTTAATGAATTGCATCACATTCTGAGAAAGTTTTCACAATGTAAATGATACTCTAGAGTCCACAATGAAATTCCCACATATTCTTTACAAAGTAAAATAAAAAGTCATATGGAATTATAGTTGACAATGTCTCAGTTGAAGAAAAGGTAACAATGAATGAATTAGTAATTGATCATCTCAATCACATAAAGCCATTTTTATTTTGTTTCCAAAGATATAGATTAATTTCCCAAGATATGAATTGTAATAAGTGATCAAAGTGAACTAAATATTCACCCAAGAGACGAAAGGGTTATTAGATACCCATGGAAATTGCAAATTAATGGTTTAAAAAAAGACATTAAAAAGGTAAACACCAGAACACCTTAAATTCTTTGTAGGCTAAGTGATCTATCCTTTCTCCAATATGAATAATAATTATCCTAAAGATAATGACAATGATAAATAGACAGTTGGGAGCGGAGAAGAGAATTCTTCAAGTGTCTCTGTCACTTTCCCAGTCTTCATTCTCTCTTCAATGAAATCCAGGAAAATAAAGTTATTTCCAGTGAACTAGTAAATATTCCTCTTTATATGTAAATCAGAATTCCCAAAAACCTTTAGATTGTTTCCAATTTTCCTTCAGCTATATTGCTTTTGGATTTCTCTAGTCTTTTTCATCTTTCCTTCTTTCCCCAGGCTACTTATCAATGCAAAATCTCATTATCAAGACTGAATCTGTCAAATTTACATCTCATCTGTTCCTTCAGTTCTTTTGACTAGATCCTCTGGCTGATAGCCAAGGTCATGGCCTACAGGGTCTCTAAGAGCTCAGCACCACGGTTTCCCCATTTTCCTGCTTTATAGCTTGCTTTTGTATCTAGTCTTCCCCCTTGAGATTATAAACTCTCAAGGTAAGAACATTTTTTTTTTACTTGCTTTTGCATCCCCAGAGTCTAACACAATTCTTAGTATATAATAGGAGCTCAATGAATGTTTATTGCCTGAGGATTAGGTGGATTAGGGGGAATGGGGTATAGGGTAGAGATGATCATATCCTATGTCCTAGGCAAGCTTAACTTAAAACAATGGTTAGTGCCAAGTATTAAGATTGTCTTGGGCTTTCACTAGTCCTATGCAGTTTTGTTCAATTCATTGCATTACAAAGAGTTTTTGGATGACTCAATCATCAAGTGTCACTTAAGGACTAAAGTTTCTCTAACCATTAATAGGGCACAATGCATTTTCTATATGTTTATCTAGAAACTCTCTTAATGGGAATTAAAACAAATACATTGCCAGTGTGTTCCTGTGTAAGTCTGTTTAAATACATCAAACCCAATGAGATTTTTCTTAAACTAATGGTAATGCTTTTCATTTAATTTCCAAACAAGGCAAACTCCCTTGCTGGAATCAGCTTGCAACTGGCTATTACTTACTTTATTTTTTTTTCTTAATTTAATTACTTAATTTAACTCTTAATAAGAGTGATAACCACTTCCTCTTGTTTATCTGTTTTTTTTTTTTTAATAGCTTCTACATCTACTTGATTGTGCCCATCATCCCAGTTCAAGGTCTCCCCTCCCCATGTGTTATTCCATATCCCCTAATTTCAGAACTCAGGGGACTCCTATTTAATTTCCTCTTTTATAAGGAAAGTCTACTTTAATTGCTTGCACCCCAATGAAAATTTAAGGCAAAGTGTTACTTTTCCAAGGGTTGTTTGCATATTAAGTCTGGACTTTCATTATGCAATGGAAGAATCCATTTTTTAAGGTTCCAAATATCATTGACCATATTGGGGTACATTGTAGTGGCAAAGGGAACTTGAAGCCACATTATGTCAGCAGCTTCAAAACATCCCTACATCTAAGATTGTCCCTGTTGTCTTTGTACAGATTCCTACTTTAGTTCCCTGACTAGGAAGATTAAGAAAAAGATTTTCTATTTTCCAACAAAGCACAGTTAGATATTTAACTTTTACACTTGACTCTTGTTACCGACAGAGAATTGGATTACCACAGAAGCATTTTACATTTTTCTTGACTATTTTCTATAAGAAAGGATGAAAACATGAACTGGTATTCATCAACAATAACAAAAAGGTTTGATCACCCCTTCTTTGGGCCTGTCGAATTTAATCTTTCTGAGGGAAGGAACTATTTATCATGGAGTCTTTGCATCCCAAACATGGAATACAGTATCTTACACACAAAAGACTGCATTTTTAGATAAAGTTTTTTATCATGATTTTGGCACTTTTGTTGCCCCAGTATAGAAATGGATTAGGATATTATACCCAACAGTTTATTCCCATTTTTCTCCAACACATTGTACTGAAGTATTGTTTTGTTCCTTTCAACTTCTAGTTATGAAAACAGAGGCACAAAGGCCATTTAATCAGAAAGAGAAAAGGCAAGTAAAGTCTTTCTACAGAGCTCCAGGCTATGTTGTCTAACAGCTTCTCAGCTTTTTATTTTTTTTAAATACCATTTTTTTAAAAGATGATGTCAAAAGAAGTATTGCTTCTCCAAGCCACTTAGCTCACATAGCCTTTCCTGTAAGTGATTGCTGCTGCTTCTTGTCAAAAGAAGGCCTCCCCTGCACTACTGCTGGCAAGCTAGCTGTGATAAATCATTTCTACCAAAGTCTGGTCACCAAGGACATAAATCAACAAAAGCTGCCCTGAGGAGGTAGTGAGATAGCAATTTAAATTCACCTACAGACTTGTCTGTGGGTGGAGGGGGGAGGAACTTCTCCACCTCCCTTCAAATGGTTCACTGAACAAGATTTCTGTCTCATTTTATGTTAATGTTCATGCCATTAAGAAGGATGGAAATTGGACCCTTCGTGGTAAGACCCTTACCTCTGCCTCTTGGTTCCCAATTAATTTGAATTACGGATGAATGGGTTCATAAGTTCATCATAAATATTCTTATTATAATTTAATACTTGCAGAACCTGATTTCCTTTTCCCCTTTACATCCAGGAGGGCATTAGTGGTATACCCTCTCAGTGAGAGAGGAAAAGAAAATATCTTCTAAAGTCTATTTTGCCTGTAGAGATCTCAGAGAGCAATATTCCATTAGACTCCAGGCTTAAGAATATTAGAGTAGGAAATATGCTGCAGTATAAAGAGTGCTGCAGTAGAAGTGGAAGTGTATGGTTTCAAATGCTGATTCTACCACTTATCAAATGAAGACTTATGTGTGAATAATCAAACTTGACTCATCTCTGCCTTAGTGATTTGGAAAAAGATAGTAATATTTGGGCTACATTTGATGCTCAGAGGATTTTTTTTTCAAACAAGATGAAACCAATTCATAAACCATAAAACAAAAAGTTTTAACATTTTTTTTTTGTATTGAGAAATTTCGGACATTTTGATTATGTCTATGAGCTGTTTCTCAGAATGTTTTTAAATGAATAAACAAAATACTTAGGAACACAAAGTTTAGTGAAAAAAAATAAGTATATATGTAAGCACAAGAATATATACCTACAGAAGCCAAGAAGGTAGAGTAAAGCCAGGAAGCTCAAGCTCTGCCAGTTTCCCTCAAAAAGCACATGAAACCAAACCTCTGAACAGTATCACATAATGGACACTCCAGGTCAAGATAGACTGGAAGAATTTCAAGAAAGGTCAGGCTCCCTGTGGTGAAAAGGGTGTTCAGTCCAGTTCACAGAGATTCTGGGAAAGCAGGTGAGAGGTCTTAATTACAGCAAATCAGCAACTGAGACCCTTGGTCCTGGCTCAGCAGAGGGGCAGAGCAGGGGGGCAGCCTCCAATCCCAACTCAGAAGGAAAACTCTGCAAAAACAAGTTGTTTCCTGAAAAAAGCAGCCAAAGCTACCCCCTGCAAACACAAGGAACCACTGAGCTCAAAGCCAAGGCTCAGAGCTGCACATGAAGCTTGGGATAGCATCGCCTCTTCCCCAGGAGAAGAACTTAATCATAATAGTAAAAAATGAAGTAAAACCACAAGAAAAAGAAAATAAGCAAGAAACAGAAAAGCAATTTGACCACAGAAAGCTACTATGGTGACCAGGAAGACCAAAGCACAAATTGAGACTAGGACAAAATGTCCACAAAGTAAATCTCAAAGAGTGAATTGTTCTCAAGCCCAAAGAGGCTTCTAGGAAGTGTTCATAAAAGAATTCAAAAGACAAATAAGAAAGGTAGAAGAAAAAATGAGACAAGAAATGAGTGCTATGAAAGAGAATGCTTGCAAAAAGAAGGAAAAAATTATCTGATGAAAATTACTCCTTGAGATATACTATTGTCCAAATGCAAAACAAAAATTCACTGAAGAAAATAATATCTTCAAAATTAGAATACACCAATGGAAAAAAAGAGAAGCAAAAGTTAATTAAAGAAAATCATACATTAAAAATTAGTAAAACATATCAAAATAATAAAAATAATTGAAGAAAATGTGTAATGCCTCATTGGAAAAATAGCTGACCTGAAAAATAGATGCAGAAGAGACAATTAAAAAAAAAAAAGAATCTGGATAACATTCTTGAAGAGATAATTAAGGACAACTGCACTAATATTCTCGAAAGAGAGGGGGGGAATACTCATTGAAAGAATCCATCGATCACCTTCATAAAGAGATCCCACAGGGAAAACTTCAAGGAATACAGTTGCAGAACTCTAGAACTATAATCTCAAAAGAAAAATCACTGCAAGCTGCCAAACAAAAACAAGTCCCGGAGTCTAGGAGTAACAGTCAGGATTACTCAGCAATTGGCAGCTTCTACAATAAAGGACAAGAGGTCCTGGAATACCATTTTTAGGAAGGCAAAGGACTGAGGGTTACAACTAAGAAAGTTACAACTTACCACCAAAGAAAATCACTAGCATCAGAAATGACAAGGATGAACTTACCATCAATGAAGAAGAAATGAAAGCAATAATTAGGAGCATTTTCCCAACTGTATGTGAGTCAGGATGACAATCTAACTGAAATGGATGATTATTTTTTAAAAAATCAGTTGACCATATTAACAGAAGAGGAAATAAATTACTTAAATAGTTCCATTTAGAAAAAACAGATATTGACCAAGCTATTAATGAACTCACTAAGGAAAAATAATCAGTTTTACATGTATTCACAAATGAATTCTACCAAATATTTAAATAACAATTAATTCCAATACTAAGTAAACTATTTGCAAAAATAGATAAAGAAGAAGTCCTGCCAGATTTCTTCTATGACACAAATATGGTAGTGATACCTAAAGCAGTAAGGGTCAAAGCAGAGAAGCAAAAAATTACAGACCAATCGCTCTGATGAATACTGATGCAAAAAAAAAAAAAGTAAGTAAAATATTAGTAAAACAATTACCACAATTAAGCAGAATGATACACTATGACCAAGTGGGATTATATTAGGAATGCAGTACTGGTTCAATATCAGGAAAACTATTACCATAATTGTCCATGTCAATAATAGGATGAACAGAAATCATATGATAACCTTAATAGAGGTAGAAAAAGCTTTTGAAAAAAATTCAGCATCCATTCCTATGAAAAATGCAAGAGAGCATAGGGATAAAGAGAGCTTTCCTCAAAATAATGAGCAGTATCTATCTAAAAGCTACAGCAAGCATTATTTATAATGGAGAGAAGCTGGATGCATTCCCAGTAAGATCAGGAGTGAAGCAAGGATGCTCATTTTCACCATTATTATTCAGCATTGTATTAGAAATGGTGGCTTTAGCAATAAGAAAAGAAAAATGAATTAAAAGAATTAGAATAGGCAATGAGGAAATAAAACTATCATTGTTCTTGGATGATATGATGATATACTTATAGAATCCTAAAAAAAAAAAAAAAAAAAAAAAAGATCCAAAAACTTACTTCAAACAATTCACAGCTTTAGCAAAGTCACAGGATATAAAATAAACCCAAAGAAATCATCAGCATTTTATATATTTACTGACAAAGCTGAGCAACAAGATATAGAAAGAGAAATTCCCTTTACAAGTGTAGACAAAATAAAATATTTAGGGGTCTACCTGCCACGACAAATCTAAGAACCATATGAACACAAATACAAAATATTTCTCCCACAAATAAAGTAAGATCCAAACAATTGGGGAAAAAAATTAATTGCTCATACATAGGCCTAGCCAGTATATTAAAAATAACAATTCCACCTAAATTGATCTACTTGTTCAACACCATACTAATAAAATGGCCAAAATATTTTATAGAAATAGAAAAAAAAATAATACCAAGGGATAGCAAAGGATAATTTATCTATCAGATCTTTGGAGAAGAGAAAAAATTATGACCAAAGAAAAACTAGCAAACATTATGTATAGCAAAATGGACAACTCTGATTACATTAAATTTAAAAGATTTAGCAAAAACAAAAGTTACAGAAACAAGATTAAAAAGGAAGTACAAGCTAAGGAAAAATCTTTACAGCCAGTATTGTTGATAAAGGTCTCATTTCTAAAATGTATAAAGAATTGTATCAAATTAATTTGAAATTCCCCAATTGATAAATGGTCAAAGGAAATGAACAGACAATTTTCAGATAATGAAATTCAAAGCATTTATAGTAATATAAAATGATCTAAATAATTATTGATTAGAGAAACACAAATTAAAACAACTCTGAGGTACCACATCACACTTTTCAGATTGACTAAAATGAGAGGAAAAGATCATAATAAATGTTGGAGGGGATGTAGGAAAACTGGGACACTAATGCAGTGTTAACAGAGGTGTGAAATGATGTAACCATTCTGAAAAGCAATCTGGACCCATGCCCAACAAGCTTTAAAACTACATACCCTTTTACCCAGCTGTTCTACTACTAAATATATATCCTATGTAAATCATAAATAAGGGAAAAGGATCCACACGTGCAAAAATATGTGTAGCAGTTCTTTCTGTGGTAGCAAAGAATTGGAAAATGAGTACATACCCATCAATTGGGGAATGGCTGAACAAGATGTAATATGTAAAGATAATGGAATATTATTTTTCTATAAAAATGATTGAACAAGCTGATTGTAGAAAGTCCTGGAAAGATTTATCTGAGCAGATGCTGATTAATACCAGCAGAACCAGGAATATATTTTACCCAATTACAGTTAGAATAGGTGATGATCTACTATGAAAGATTTGGTTTTTCTTAGTGGTTCAATGATCCAAAGTAATCCTAACAGATTTTGGAGAGAAAATGTCATTTGCATCAGAAAATGAAATATGGAGATTGAATGTAAATCAATATGTGCTAAGTTCACTTCTTTTTTTCTGTTTTGTTTTCTCTCATAGTTTTTTTTTTCCATTTTCCTCTGATTTTTCTCTCTCAACAGGATTCATAAAGCAGTATGTATTGAAACGTAATAAATAAAAAAGGAAATAGTCTAATCAATTAAAAACATTCTGAATTGAACAGGATACCAAGTAAACTGAGTATTTTCATCTGCATAGCAAAACATTAAAAAGGAGAATATCTTAAAATTACATGTCTATTGTATACAGGTGTCTTTTCTAGTTAAATATATAATAAAGTCAACATCTCACTTTCAAAAAACAACATTTATACATATAGATAATATATAGGGTTTGTGTTTTATATATATATATATATATAGACACACATGCATACCCATATCCACTCTGACTCTTAATCCCTACTTATCACATTCCTCACCAAGACAACTACTTCCCCTTTCCCCAGTTTTCTTTTTTTTTTCAATATGATATAAATTAAAAGAATATCTTTTATTTTTATATTTCCTTCATTTCTAAATTCACATTTTCTCCCTATTCTCCACAAGGAACTATCATTTACAATAAAAGAGGAAAAAACAGTTCAGCAAAATTAACCAGCACATCAGCTGAATCTGACTGTATTGGTAGTTTGTGATTTGGTTCTAAGAATATGGGTCAAAAGACTGTATGGAGGTTCTTTGGGAATCACTGATATCCTGGGAATATCCCAAGAAGCACATATCACCCTGGGCTAATCAGCAAAGACTAACTAAGTCTTAGACATTCTTAAAAAAAAAATTGCTGAAAATCCTATAAAGATCAACTTAGTTTAGGGAACAGATTCCCTTTTGGGAACATAGCATTTGATGACTCACAAGTGTTAGTTGAAGGGTCACTATTTAGAACTGTTTAAAAATATCCCTGGATAGAAAACCTAGAGCACTTTACCTTCAAACTGATTAGTTCTGAGCAACTCAATCTAATAAAAATATTCACAATTCATGAAAGTCACTATTTCTTTTCATTCTCTGATATTCTCAAGTAATCCAAACTCACTCAAAGTTTTGCAAATCCATATTACAATTTATAAATTGTCAATTGACATTTTTTTTTTATTTTATCTAGGTACTTCAAATACAGATGTTATTCTGGTGCCTTTTTATTCTTATGAACTTACCCAATAAGCACAATGGTGTCTATAAAATAGAACTGGGAAAACTCTAAGAAACTCTCTGTTTTCATCCTCAAAATTGTCATATTCTTTACTATCATTCTACTTTCATATCTTTTCATCAGTTGTATTCCCTTATGGATATGTGTTTTAAGTTTCTCTAAGTTCTAGTTTTATTTGATCATAGAAGTTTGAAACATTCATTTCTGCTTAATTTCTATGGCTATTGAATGTCATTGAAAATAGCATTCATTAATTTAAAGATATCCTCCAATATCTTGTCTGTTATTTTTCTTTCTATCCCCTTTCTTTCTGCTACTGTAGCTGATTATGTTATAATTTAGTTTTCTTTGGGGTTTCCTTATTTCTGTTTTTTTTCTGGGGTTAGTTAAGAAGGAGAGGGGGAATAAAGTGTTTATCCTTACTCCTGTCACAACCAGCCCTTGAATTAGCATCTGCTAAAATGATACCACTCCACTCTTCCAAATTCATCTATTTTCTATTCCTGTGGTCATCAGAACTCCCTCTGCTTCTGTTGATCTTTACCAAAAATTGTCTACCACTCTTCTGTTGGTTCCTTTTTTTTAACCTTAGTCTACTTTGACAATACTCTTCTGTACAACAATTAAATATCCAATGCCTTTTGAGTAATGATTGCCTTTACAGAGAGACATAGTCCTTTGAAGTGAACTATTCCATTAAAATTTAGTTGGCCAAAATATGTCTCTTTACATTGAAATTGCATCTGTTAACCATTTATTTCTGGATCTGTATATAGTCATCTAATAATATATTCTGTGGGTCCCTTTCCTGGAGTTTTTATTCTTTTAAATTCTCTTATCTATCTCCCTAAAATGAGACTACTTTCTATAGTTTCTAGTTTGGTGAATATTTGTAGACAATTTCCTTCTTTCTCCTTTTTCTATTTTAAAGCTTTTTTAAAAAATGGTTTTGCAACAATCCATGAATTTTTATGAGTCTTTGTTAGGTGAACTGTAGCTAAGGCCATGAGACTGTTATCCATTTATTCTAGGCTGCTGTCCAGAACACGGATTCATTTAACTATCTACTGTCATCTACTGTCCCTTAGTAGGATTCTAGGGGAATGGATTGAAACAGCTTAATTTTATGGGTATAGGAGAGATAAGTTATTTTCTCAGTATGGAGTGCTTCCTGGTCTGGTAAGTATTTTGCTCCAATGCATGATGAGTTTATTTTAAAGGGGAGGATTGGGAGAGGGTGACCTAAAGTCAATGATTTTTCAAAGACTTACTTATGGATAGACTTGATAAAAGACTTAGAGAATGAGTCCCTATGAATGTCATCTGCCATAAAAGTTTGAAATACAGCCTTAAAGACAGATAGATTTAAAAAATCATTGCCTTTAAATTTGATGTTGCCTAAAAATTCTAGGTGTCCTCAAAATAGCATATGACTATTCTGCATGCAACATATCCTAAAAATAAATATATATTTTAGTGCCATGATTTGATTTTCCTTTCCCAATATACTTTTTTCTACTTTTTCCTTTTAAAGAAAGTCAATAAAATTGCTTAAGCATCTTTCATATAAAGAGTATTCCAAGTCATTGAGTTAAGAGAACACAATAATTTTCTTGTGTTAATCTTCAAATCTCATATAGATTCCCAAGAAAACCTACCTAAATCAAAATATTTTACATTTATTTAAGTTCACTTTCCTTTGTTCATTCCATACATGGCATCTTATTTCTCTTATGCTCTAAACCTAGAACTTATTGTCCTAATGAGTTTCAACAACTCTGCTTTTGTTCTCAATTTTGGTGTATAAAGTGGAGGCCAGGAATTTAAAAACTAAAAGAGATCTGTATTATTATGCAAGTAGAGCTAGTTAAGTTGTTAGAAATTGCTATAAGGGAATCAGCTTCCTAAAAAGCACACCAGGCATGCTTGGACAGGCATTGATATTTCCTTTCAAAATAATAATGAAATGGGCTGGAATCAACATGGCAGAGAGAAGTGCCTGAACTCTCCTTGGTTTCCCGCAGAAACTATTGAATCAAGCCTCTAAAAGGATTTGGAAGCAACAGAATCCATAAAAAGATGGAATAAAACAATTTTCTCACCTAAGATAATTTAGAAGAACTTTATGCAATATACCTCTCACTTGGCCAAAAAGGAAATGTAGTCCAACACAGAGAACAAGTGAGAAGGAGGCTATTAGCCAAAGCTCAGATCAGTAACCAAGGCCTCTCAATTCTGGCTTAGCAGGCTACTAGCACAGCAGGCCAACTCTGAGACCCCCAGACGCACTACAGAAGGCAAACTGACACTACCAGAACCATAGCACAAGAGACATGGAAGAAGAATTCCATTTAAAATAACTGTACAGAATATAAAATATAAAAATGCAATCCATCAGGAAAGACAAAGCCAGGAATTCTATGAACACAATTACAAAACAATTTTCACACCAAAAAAAAATCAAATCAGAATAATTTGAGAAAATGTCAGTTGCTCAATTGCTCATGGATAGACTGAAATAATATAAGAAAATGACAATTCTCTCTAAATTGGTTTATTTATTCAGTAATCTACAAAAAATAACAAAAATTAATTTTCATATCTAGGACAATATTAACAAAGTTCATCAGAAAGAACAAAAGGTCAAGAATGCCAAAGGAAGTAAAGGAAAAACACAAAGGAATGTTTCTTAGCTATAGGAGATCTAAAACTGTGCTGTAAAGTGTCAGTCATAAAAAATATTAGGTATAGGGTAATTAATAGAATGGAAAATAGAAGGACAAAGTAACTCCTAATTATTGCTCTAATTTCCTCTTCATTGGTGGAAAATTCTCCCTTTTCATTTTTAAGACTAACAATTTGATTTTCCTCTTTCCTTTTTCTAATCGGATTTACCAAAGTTTATTTATTTTATTGTTTTTTTTTTCATAAAACCAACTCTTAGTTTTATTTATTAATTCAATATTTTACTCTTTACTTTCATTTTATCAATTTCTCCTTTTAATTTTAGAATTTCAAGTTTAGTATTTGATTGGGGAGGTTTTAATTTGGTCTTTTTCTAGCTTTTTAAGTTGCAAGCCCAATTCATTGATCTTTTTTTTCCTCTATTTTATTCAAGTAAGCCTCTAAAAACATGAAATTTCCCCTTATTGCCGCTTTGGCTGCATCCCACAAATTTTGGCAAGTTGAAGGGGAAAAATTGGAACAAAAAGTTTTGCAAGAGTCAATACTGAAAGATTACCCATGCATAGATCTTATAAATAAAAAGCTATAATAAAAAAGAAAAAAAAAGTATAGCTAGAACACCAAAAACCCAAACAAACAAACAAAAACTTAAAGTTATGTATAGTCATATAAAAAAATCTTCTCTAAATCACTACTGATTAGATAAAAATCACTAGAGATTAAGATCTCACACCTCTCAGATTGGCTAATATGATAGAAAAAGAAAATGATAAATATTGGAGGAGACATGGGAAAATTGGAACACAAAGTCATTGTCAGTGGAGTTGTGAAATGATCTAACCATTCTGGAGACCAATTTGCAACTAAGTGCAAAGGTCTATAAAGAGCTAATTTTAAACTTACTACGTGCAGAGGAGCTAATATGCCATGCCAAGGAAACTCTCTCTCTTCATTTGTATGCATACCCTTTGTTCTATCAATACTATTATTAGGTCTCTGTCTCAAGGAGTTTATTTTTTAAAAAGGGGGAAAGTACTCACATGCATATAAATACTTTTAGTAGTTCTTATTTTGGTGGTAGATCACTAGAAATTGAGGGAGTCCATTAATTGGGGAATGGCTGAAGAAGTTGTGGTAAATGAATACAATGGAATACTATTGTGTTGTAAGAAATGATGAGCAGGAAAATTTCAAAAAAAAATCTGGAAAGCCTTACATGAACTGATACTGAATGAAGTGAGCAAAATGAGAACATTGTACACAGTAAATTCAATGATCAATTATCCTATATGTTACACTTCTCTGATAAAATTACAATTTATAAAATGTATATTAGCAATCAAAAAAGATGGATGAATAACAAAAATCTTTCTTAATCTACTACTCCAGACAATGCAGTTAACTACTATTCCATGTTCCCAAACATAAGAAGTAATTGAGGTGCTTGGCATTCAAGAATAGCATAATAAACATTTTAGATAATACAGATATGCTATTTCAGGTGCAGGTAGTTGTTCTTTAGAAGGAAACGATGTAGTAGAAATAATATTGAACTATATGGCAAGTAAGGAAGGGAAAAAGGATGAGAAAATGTATATATAAACACACACACATATATGTACATATATACATACACACATATATGTACATATATACATACACCTATGTATATATTATACATACACATGTTTGTGTATATTTGTATATGTGTGTGTGTGTGTGTGTGTGTATCACACCTAGTGTGTGACAGACACTTTTTCATTATCTCACTAGATCCATGTTCTCTCTTCTTCATCTGGCTGATCAATCCTTACCAAACACTTTTGATCTTTTTGATCCTCCATTTGTTTAACTATGAAACCAAAGTCCCTTGAATGGGACAATGTTTTAATGTTTCTGAGAAAAGAAAGAAATGATTGAATGTGCTTTTCCCCTTAAATGTTATAGATATGGAATAATAATTCTAATACATTTTCACCAACATTGTAACAAAGAAAAGTATATCAAGCGATAGAAAAAAAAAAAAAAAGTATGTCAAAGGAAATAACAGTTACTAAGAAATTGGCTTTTCCCATAATTCAACTCTTCAATGATACTTGTAATTTAGGATACCAAATGGCAATTTCTTGACTTTTTTTAGTGACTTAGTGCAACTGAAACTGTTTTGCATTAGTTGCAGTGTTGATATTGCATGATGGGTCAGCACTACTGATGCAACCTAGTTTTGGGGGTTCTTGGTCAGGGAACCAAATGATGATGTCTAGTTTTGGGGATTCCCAATTAGGCAACCAAATGATGAGATTAGATTCAGGGAACCAAAATAATGAGATTAAGGTTCCTGGTGGTCAGGGAGTTAAATGATGAGGTTAGTGGCAGGTTCAGGGTTCAGTGAACTAAATGAAGATGTTTGGCTCCCCTAAATCCCCTTGGGGATTGGCGCAAAGGTAGGGAGTTTTGGGAACCCCCCTTCTGGCAGGGCAGAGGTCCTTCGTAAAGTAATTTATGAAGCCGAAAAGCTAAGCTGATAAAAAGCTGTTTATTATAGGCATTAGGAAGTCAGCCTTTGCAATGCATGAATAGAAATGCTGAATTCCTTAGTGGCAAGGTCCTGGCAGAGAAGTAAAGTTTCTAGTAGAGAAATCCTAACAGAGAGATATAAAGTCTCATTAGGAAAATAGGTGAGGGAGGTAAAAAGAGGGTAATGCTGAAAGAGAACATGATTCCAGCAGGCAGAGGTTGCTATGGCAGGAAGAGAGAGAGTTTCCTTGGCAAGGCATATTAGCTCTTCTGCAAGTAGTAAGTTAAAATTGGCTCTTTTATAATAGAAGCCTTTGGCCAGAAGCTGAGGGGACTAGTCGGGGTCTAGTAGGTGGAACTTGAGCTGGACTCAGACTAGACAATTTTGGAATTGCATGGGTGTTCTCTTCAATTCAATAGGATTGGTATCTCCAGCTTAGAACTCAACCAGCCCCATCTAGATAACAGAATTAAATTGTTTGTCCTTGGGCCGAGTCTTTTACAGAGGCAGGATTTAAGGAGAATCTGTGCTTCAAGGAGTTTTAGAGTTTTGGGGTCCCTTTGTCACTACTATCATGAGACATAAAATATCCTTTCACACAGCTGGCAGAATATATCCTATTATTTATCTATTTATTTTATCTCCAGAGCTCTTTTTGGAATTGGCCTACAATATGCCACTTTAAAAAAATTGAGGGTAAAAGTATCTGTAAACTTTTAAAAATTGGCTATCAAATGTCTTCAGGGAACTGTTTCTATGTAACATTTTAGTTTTAAATTATATTGAGTTAGTTTCTTTTAGGACCAAGACAAATGAAATTTTCAGAATGTTCCATCAACCATTCCCAAACATTTCCAGTATCTCTCTACGATTCATCCTCTATGCCCTTTCCATAAGTCAGACAAATCCTGAAATCTAAATTCCTCCTAGAAAACTTACTTACATTTTGGGATTGATGGTTGACTTCCCACTGACCTAGTAGAGTTTGAATTTACAACTCTCTTCACTGGTTGCAACCCTCCATGACAAAAGGTTGTTGTCCATATACATTTGTCTCTATTAGAGAGACCTGTTATATTTTTTCATAGTATAGATGGAATGAGGAAATACTTGCATTCAAATACTGGCTCTATTCCTGTTAGCTGTATGATTATTTATCAGGCTCAACCTCTCTAAACCTCAGTTTTCTTCCCTGAAAATTGCAGATAGTAACAAAAATTATACAAGTCACACAAATGTACTTAATAGTACAACTACTGTGAGATTAAAATATATTTTAGATGTATGTAATATATATATATATATATGTCAATATATCTCTATATCTCTATCTCTATCTCTATCTCTATCTATCTATCTATCTATGATGTGGAAATTTTAAAGAACTCTACTGAGATCAACTGTTGTTTTGAATCAATGAACCCAAACACCTTTTAGAAACTCACAAAATAAACTCTAGTACTCTTAACATGTTAGAATATCTTTAATAAATTGCTAAAGAAACCAATAAAAAAAAAAACCTAATGCTTATCCTATGATACCCTGTACATCTTCATTAAAATATAAGCCAGTTTGAAAAGTAACACTCTAGCACTTGACAGAAATGGGAAGTTTAAATTAAACATCCAACAAGGAAAAACTTGGGACAAGAATAGAGGCTCTATTTCCTCTTCTTCCTTGACTAGAGGGAAAAAAAAAAAAAAAAAAAAAAAAAACCTTTTGAATTTGGTAGGGCTTCATGATCTATAATTCTTATTATCTTATAAAAAGAGTACAAAAGGAGGAGAAGGAAAAAGAGGAAGTTGAGGAGAAAAAGAGAAGGAAGAGGAGGAGAGAAAAACTGAAAAAAAAAGAAGAAAGGAGTAGAAGCAGAAGGCGGAGAAGAAAAAGAAAAAGAAGAATCTCAAAAAGAGCCATAACCCATCTAAATATCTGGCCTGTGATCAAAATATGAATGCATCACATTAATTAAAGGCAGCTTTGTGATTCCTCAAAGACTTCAGCAGAAAGCAGAATTGTTCCTATTGGGATATCTTGAAGACCCCCCCCCCCAAAAAAAAAGAAACCTAAGAGTCCAAAACATCTGAGTAGAAGGCTTACCTCCTACTTATCTTCTCTCTGTTAAGTGAGGAAACTATTATTTCCCAGTGTCTCCAGAAAACTCTCTAGGATTAAGAAGCTGCCAATCTATATTACTAAATTTTTCCTTAATCTAAGTTCAAATGAAATCATATTTTTGGGGATGGGCAGTCAGGAAAATGGTGGAATAAAACTGTTATATAGTCTACATACTTTTTAACCTGATAGCTTGATCTTTTTACCTTTTCCCCAAGAATTTTAAGCACCAGCAAAATTTTGATGAATTCCTGAGTGGGGTATAAGCCAAGAATCTATTTTTGTCAAGTCCTCCCAAGGTTAAATTCACCTTGTATAAACCTAGAGTCTTAGCTCTAGATCATAAGTTACTGTTTAAAAAAAAAGAAAAAAGAAACTATGATTATATTATCTTCTAACTTCCTGGGTATTTTATACATCATATTTTTTTTTAAAAAAATAATGTAGATTAACAGAAACTAAGACATTTTCAGTTATATAGCAAGGTGATAAAAATTGAGTCAGGGAGAAAAGTCACAACGCCTAACTCCCTGGGCAATGCACAATCTCTTTTCCTCTCTTTATTCTTTTGTCCCAACCTGTGGGTAGTGCTTGAAATAACTGTGAACAAAGAGTTTATTAAAATAATATATTCCCCTCTTCCCATGATTACCTCTTTTAGAACTATCAGCCTCAGGAAGCATCTGAACGAATACTGTAATTTCAGGAAGTCTTTAATTCTTTGACATTGGTGTTTTAAATGCCTCTTTTTTCCTCCTCATACTCATTTAGAACATTTTCTATTTTTTCTGGCTTTCCTTTTCTTGATTATTTTCTTTTCTTCTTTGTTACAGATCTAGGTTATACCTATGTGCTTATGATTACCATAATGAGAGGGGGTAAAACCTTTAACCTCGACAATATGTTATATTAAGAGCATGACATTTTCATACTTAATTCTAATATTAGAGCTGAACCTTTTTGAGAAAAAAAGTCTTCCTTTTGCTAGCAACATTGTTTAAAGATAAGAATTCCAGAATTAGTTAATATAAATGAACTTCTTGGTAGAAATGTTCAGAAATGAACTATTTCTTTAGAACTTGTTCCAATCTAGTTATAAAATATAACCAAAATGTAATGAGGTTGGATGAATTTATTAAAGGCATGATGCACTTCAGAAAATATTATTTCTTGAATAATTCAAGAATGAGAGATGCTTTTAAAAAATTTGGATGTACCTTTCAGCAATACAGATCACAAACATATTTTATCTTAGTAAATGGTCAATTGCAGACAAAAAAAAATTGACCCCCTATTAGTCAATCTTTTGTTAATGAATCTCTAGTCCCCTAAAATTATCTAGTTAAGTAATTGAAGGATAATCAATTATGAACCCTGTATTCAAACTTTTTCAGGCAGCACCTGTGACATGTGATGTTCTGCTAACTAAGACACCATGACCTCAAAACCATGTAAAGGCATGAGAGTAGATTCCAAATGCGTTAATAACAAAAAAAAATTAAAAATAATTTGATAAATATTTGAAATGTCATCTAAATATATATTATTGCTGTGGCTAAATAAAGTTAAAATGCAAATATTATTGAAATTCTATTAGATTTTTAATAATTTTGAGAACATTGATTATATGCTTTATAACTGATAGATTTTAATTAAAATATATTCAGATTATTATCTTAAATGAGGATTTTTCATCCTTGACATTCACATAAATTCTGATCCTGTAATCATGAATAGCTTCATAGGTAAGTAGGATCTAATTCCTATTTCTAGTACTGATGAAGAGGTTGAATATACCCTCAGGATTGATATACACTAAAAGCATCTAAAAATAGGGACACAACATACCATTGCTGGAGGAGTTCATGGCATAACTCCAATTACAACTAAATTCCCTATATCTTGGCTCCTGGGTGTTCAGTTTCCTGTCTCATTCCTTATAGCTCTTTCATGGGCCTCCTTATTCTGAACCCCTACCTCTACTCTACAGATGTCTGCCTCATATGGTACAGCAGTCAACATGATACTTCCTATGCCTGAAATAAAACAATCTATGGAACTTTACTATACCTTGATCCACTGAGTAGTCTGAAACATCAACCCAGTATAGTATAAGAAACAGAATTAGCCACAAACTAAAGGACAGTTTTAATGTGAAAAGAAATAGAGTTCGCACTGTATCTTTTTGACCTCAAACAGATTAGTCAAAAACACAATTTTCAAAGGCTATATATTTGTGTGTAAGTAGGTAAAGGTGAATGGAAAGTTGTAGCATAATGTTATAGAACAAAATTTACTCTATTCTAAGATGGAAAATAAATCTAGGCTCCTTGTCACTATTAAAACGCAGAATATTAAATCTTGAGTAGAGTGTCTGTCAGTAGCATATTCAAGTCATTCTTGATGTACCAAAGTAATTATTCAGAATCTTGGGCTGTCCTGGAAAGAGCCTTCCCCACTATTGACCTCAGTTTTGGATTTCCTATAGTTTTGTAAATGTAGAAAATGAAGGGGTTGGACTATATTAGTTTTCATTTAAAAGGACAAACTAAGATCTCATATAAGAAATATAAATTCATCAAGTTTTCAGCCTTTTTGAAAATTATCAACATTACTGCTTATATATACTATATATACTGGACTCTCTAATTCTTTGACTTGGAATTAAAAAAAAAAAAAAAAAGATTTCTCCAGATGATTTTTATCACGTTTTCCCTAGAAAATTTGGATTTTACTAGATTGGAGGCTGACACTGATGATATTTATTATTAATTCCTATGTATAAATGGTTTATATATTCTATTTTTGTGGGTAATTATTCTGCCTTTTGGTAGAGAGCATTTAGAAGGTAGAAAAGCAAGTGAAATAATATATGTAACAATACAAACAAAACTTTTGTAAACTTTAATCTCTGAAACAGATGTCAGACATTGCTGTTAATAAATTGGGATAAACATTTCTGGATTTAAACATACATTACTATCAATTACATGTTATTTTTGATCTATCTGCCTTAACCCTTCAGTCCCATTCTATTTCCATCTCCGTCATCCAGATATCTTAAGGATCTAATAATAATAATTAAAGATAATATCTTGGTGTTTATATTTTATCTTTATGAAAATCAAAGGTGAAAACCCAACTGCTTTTGAATATGACAGTCTTCTTTAAGAAAAATAATACATATGATACTTCCTATTAAGAATTATCAGAAATCTAGTTTTCTCTATTATTGGACATTGTTAGTCATCTTGCATCCTCATCTATCATAGTAAGAAAATGTTTTCCTGAGGTTGGGAGAGAAATGAAAAAATTTGAGTCAGAGTGGGATTGAAGGGCAAGGTCCTCATTTTCTAGTAGAGGCAACAAGCACTTTGTCTTTTTTTTTTTTTTTTTCTAGCTATCTGAAGAGTCATTTATCTGTTACTGAACTATGCTTCCAGATCTGTGGTAGTTAAGAAAAGCTATAAACCTACTCTATTCTGTATGGTGATTTTTAATTATCTGAAAAAGCTTCTTCCATTGTATAGTCTCCAGTCCCTCAAATTGTGGCTAATCAATCAAATGTTTATGAAATGTATAGTATATATCTGGCCCTGTACTAAGCACTAGGAGTACAAAAAGAAGTAAAAAATAATCTCTGATCTTAAGAAGCTTACAACCTAATAGGAGTTTACAATCAAATTTCCAAAGTTATTTTCTCTCAGTTGCTATCTTCTGTGCATTGTACCATATTCACAGAAGTAATATCCTGATGGTACTATAGAAGAGGAAAAGAAGAAACATTCTTTGTTATCCACGGATGTGACAAGGAGTAGATGTGAACCCAGCATGAAAAGTCAGATTCGAAAATGTGGAAATAAGACCTGAATGATCCAGGAAGGTTTCAAAGGTCAAGGCAGATTTATGTCAGAATTAGACAAATAAGCTCATGTGATAAGAAAAAAGCAGGGGTGTATAGGGGTGGGAGAGTTAATACAAACCATAGATCAGAAGGGAAAGGGATGTACAAAATCTGGGAAACAAAAGAAGTGAAAAGCAGAAGTGATAGCAATAAGGATGGCAATATGATCACATATAACAAGTAAGGACATTGACTTTTTAGGTATAGGGTTGTTTCACAGAGATTCTATATACTTCTATTCAAATAGTCATCTCTTTTCTATCAATTTAAAAAAATATATTATTTATTTTCCTTAAGAATCCATTAAAAAATAAGTTCCAAATTTTTTTCAGCCTCTACCCTCTATCCCATCCATCTAGAAGACAAGCTATAATGTATCGGTCATATAAAGGAATTCATGTAAAAGCTATTTCCCACAATAGCCATTCCATGCACATGGGTATGCAAGCACAGACACACAAACACACACACACACACACACACACACACACACACACACACAAATAAATTATACTCCTATTTGGATTCAAAGTTCATTAGCTCTCTAGAGGTGGATAGCATTTTTCATGAAGAGTCCTTCAGAATTACTTTGTTCATTATATTGATCATATTAAATGAGTCATTCACAGCTGATTATCATTATAACATTGCTGTTACTGTATAGTAGTCCGGTTCTGCTCACTCTGTGATCAGTTCATATAAATCTTATTTTTCAAAAAAAAATTCTACTTATCATTTTTTAGAATAATATTTTATTTTCAGCAATTACATGTAAATTTTTAATTTTTTTTAATTTTGAGTTCAAGATTCTCTCCTTCTCACCCGCAATCCTTCCCCCTTTGAGATAGTTAAAACATCTAATATATGATAAATGTGGACAATCCTGTTAAACACATTACAATATTGGTGATTTGTGAAAGAAAACAAAAAGAAAAGTGAAATATTATGCTTCACTCTGCATTCAGTCAGATGCAATCATTTCTTTTTCTAGAGAAGGATAATTCTTTATTTGATCCTTTGGGATTATGTATATTATTGCATTGCTGATAATAGATAAATTATTTACAATTTTATCGTATAAGATGGTTGTTAAAGTATACAATGGTATCTGAGTTCTGCTTACTTCACTCTAAATCAGTTCACATAAGTCTGAAATCTTCCTTTGTTATACCACAATAGTATTCTATAACAATGATATACCACAACTTTGCTCAGCCATTGTCCAATTGAAGAGTATCCTCAATTTCATGTCCTTTGTCACTACAAAAATAGCTGATAAAATACTTATATATTTATTATATTTTGTTATATTGTATTTATATTATATATCATATTTACAATGTAAATATTTACATTATATATAAATATTTTAGCAGCTCTTTTTTAGTGACACACATTTATGTGTATGTGTATGTACATACATACAAATAGGTTCTTTCTTAAAGCAATCTTTCTGGGATACATAACTAGAAGTGATATTGCTGAATCAAAAGATATTGACAATTTTGGGGAGATATTTTTATATATTTATGATAACTTTTTATTTTTCTCAAAATATTTGTAAAGATATCTTTCAACATTTATTCCTACAAAATCCTGTGTTTTAAATCCCCTCTCTACCTCTTTGCCTTCCCCCCTTCACCCAGACAGCAAGCATTTTGATACAGGTCAAACACATGCAATTCCTCAATCATATTTCCACATTTATCATGCTGCACAAGAAAAATCAGATCAAAATGGAAAAAAAAATGAGAAGAAAAAAAAAAAAAAAACAAGCAAGTAAACAATACCAACAATAAAAGGTAAAAATACTATGTTGTGACCCATATTCAATCTTCATAATCCTCTCTCTGGATACAGATGGCTCTCTCCATCAATTCTATTCTTATTGACCTGAATCAACTGATTGTTGAAAAGAGCCATGTCCATCAGAGTCGATCATTACATAATCTTGTTGCCATGTACAATGTTAACTTGGATCTACTCATTTTACTCAGCATCACTTCGTGTAAGTCTCTCCAGGCCTTTCTGAAATCATTCTACTTATCATTTCTCATAAAAAACAGTAATATTTCATTACATTCATGTACCATAATTTATTCAGCCATTCCTCAACGGACAATTTTATACAGAAAGTTCCTATCCAAGGTTATTGGTCAGATCATTTCACAACTTTACCAACAATGCATTAGCATCCTAACTTTCCTATACCCTTTCCAACAATTTTCATTATCCTTTTCTGTCATATCAGGTAATCTGATAATGAGTGAGGTGGTACTTCAGAATTGTTTTAATTTGTATATGTATAATCAATTGTGATTCAGAGCATTTCTTTCCCATGATTATAGATAGTTTTGATTTCTTTTTCTATATATTTTTTTAAAATTCTTTGGTCACTTTTCAATTAGGGAATGGCTTTTATTCTTATAAATTTGATACAGTTCACTATATATTTAAGAAATAAGCCCTTTATTAAAGATACTTGTTATAATTCCCCATTTCTTCCCCATCCTTAGTTTTAGAGCAGTAGCATTTTTTTTAAGCTGTGGAGTTTATGGAGTACAGGTGGATAGAGTTGGCTAGAATAGGAAATAAGAAAACAGAGAAAGGCACCTGACAAAGACAGAGTGTGATATTCTACAAGTCTTCAATAGGACTTCAGTCAGAATTTTAAAATAGTTCTTCATTACTATTACTAATAACTCTATGCTATTTTATGGATCTTGTCTCATGAATGTAGACATAAGGGAAAATTCAGAATAATACTCTTACAATGAACTTAAAATTTGCCATCTGAAACAAGTTTTCAACAATGCTAGTTGCCATTTATACAGTGATAGACGTTTTTACTGAGTGCTTTAATCTCATTTAATTTTCTCAACAGTCCTTTATGGTACTATTAATTCTCCCATATTTGGAGAGGAAAATGAATCTGAAAGATTAAATGAATTATCCATGCACAAAACTACTAATAGTTGAGGTGAGGTTTGAATTAACATCTTCTGACTCCAAGTCTAACCCTTTATTTATCACAGCATTTACACAACTTAAGTAAACTTGCCAGATTTAGCAACCCGATAACTCAAAAGAGTACCGGCGTCCCTTTAAACTATCCACAAACTGTTATACACTATAGGGAAGAAAGCTGTGCAATTAGACAGAAGATTGAAACAACTGGCCTCTAAGGCCTCTATCAACTTTAAGATTTTATGAATTTTCGATTCTAACATGTTCCCATTGTCCCCAACACATAAATTCCAATTTACAAACTGTTATAGAAGTAGGATAATTTGGGCTGATCCAGAAAATAAAAATCATACAGAGTCACAGCTTATGATAAAAAAAATCCCAGATACACTATAGAAGTAACACTACCTACCCTTATGGTCTGAGCTGAGTATTTTGATTATGAAATGGCAGAATCTCTGCTCTGAAATGATCATAGCAGAGCATAACAAACCAAGAATGATACTTGCTTAGATCACTAGCATCAGAAAAGTCCCTAATCCTAATTTTAAAAAAGCCTATGGATAGAAATCTAATATAGGATGATGAAGGGAAAAATAGAAAAAAATATATATTCTTTCCTTCACTTATGTGGTTGTTTCTCTCTAGTCTGGACTTTATCGCTTTCTCGTTTTATCTTCTCTGCTATGATTATTGTTCCAACTGACTATTACAGGATGGAGAGCATGAGTTTAGCTGAGCATGTGGAAGTCATTCTTCCAGAATGCCAGAAATCTCCCATGTTGTCTACTCTAGCAAATTCAAGAGGCTGACATCCATCCCAGTACCTCACACATAATTTTCTTTGTACAACACCTACCACTGCAAGTAGGACCCTTAAAAAGTTTTACTTGTGATCACGATAATTCTAATTTGGCAAATTGTATTCATTCACTCATTTATTTATTACTAGAGAAAATGTTATGCAGGAAAAACAAGTTTTTTGAAGCATTCCCCACTGAATGAATTGAAACTGGGGGATAATTTATGGATTTATGTCTTTATACTAAGTTTATATGGTTTGTGAACTGCACCACTGAATGGAGTAAATATCCATATCTCTGAAATCATTGATCTATTGAAACATGATAGTATTAAAACATGGTGGTACATATAAACAATTCCCCAGGGCAACAAAGGTCAAATTCTTCTTTGGAAGGTTAGCTTAATGGTCATTTATTGACTTAGACTGGGATATTTACTATATTTTTACAAGATTAGTTATACTTAGCAAGATGTTTTTGAAATCTTTGGATAAGTCCAGACTAATTTATAAACTTAATTTTATCAGTAGTGGACTAAGCAGCTTATGATATTCTCTTTGATAAGCAATCATGATAGTGACCAAAAAAACATGTATATAATTGTGTTCTCATCATAGTATTTGTCAGGGATTCATTCTTCTATGTTGTAAACTCTATTTTTCTAAAAAGCCCTTGAATCGGTCATAAAAGTAAACAACGGTATGACTTTTTTTTCCCCCCTTGCAGAATGTGGTCTTATTCTGGAAGCAATTTTCCTTGTATAATTTCTATTTGAAAATCCATTCATTTGTGACAGAAGAGCAAAGAGAACATTAATTTTCGTAGTTTGGGGATTGTTTTCCTTAGTGGCCAATGCAACATTGCTGATGACAGCTGGGAAATAACTGAAAGTGACATCCTGCTGGCAGCCTCTCAGGAGCAGAGCTATCAGAGAGGCTAAAAATGGGTTTGATGTAATTTTGAAATGGCAAGTTTGATGTCCCACACATTGAAAACTAAATGGGCTTCCTGTGGGATCCCCTCTTATCATAGCAAATACACTGCTCTATGAAGACTAAAATCCTTTCTGTATAGTGGACTTCAGTCATAGTCATTTAGTGCCCTGTCAGTCAATCAATCAAATATATATTAAGTGTCCACTATGTGCCAAGAACTGTGCTAAGTCCTAAGGATAGAAAATAAAGCAGACAGCCCCTGCTTTTGAGGAACTTACAATCTAATGAGGTAGACAGCATGCAAAGAATAATATGCAAATTTTCTACAGGAAAAAGAGAAAATAATCAACAGGGAGAAAGTGGTGTTATATGGTATCATAAATTTCTTGATGATATTTTGCTTCTGTTGTCATCTTGCAAAAATGATGGATGCTAGATCAATAGTCAGAGAATTCTATTGGTACATTTGCAATATTAGGAGAAAATTAGGAAAGATTCTAGCACAAATGGTAGACTAATTCTGGAAAACCTTGGGGAGAATATGGATGAGAGTCACTTAGATACACTGCAACCTGCATCCTAAGAGGAAACTTCCAATTGATGAGATTACCCATCCATTTGAACATATTTTCCACTGAGGAAATAGTGGATTCTGATATCCGATAAAGAAATACTTAGTTTAGTAAAATCCAAAGACTGCAACCTGAGTCTATAACCCACTTAATCACTGATTTTTATATATTTTGGCTTCTGTCTTTCACAAGGGAAAGAAGCAAAGCTGTGTTGTGCTCATCTTTTTTCCATCTTTATTTGGGGGTATGGCCATGTTACTCTTGAATCAGCAATCTTCTATGGTTCCCTTCTCTAACAAACAATCTCTCTGTGAAATTTAGTTGCTAGAGTTTCTTCATAAAATGACATCAATCTATTTTTTCAGCCTTATTTAATGCAATTCTGCTACACTTGCATTTTCTGGTCCCATCCCACATGACCATTCTATGTGTCCATTCTGTCACACATTTCCATGTATATATAAAAAAGCATTTCCCATGCCTACAATGCACTTCTTCCCCATCTCAGAATCTTCCTCTCCCTTCAAAGTTGAGTTAGGGTGCTAGCTATTCTGCAAAGCTTTCCCTGGTATCCGTGTTATTATCATCCTCAAATTACCTTTCATTTACTTCCCATATGCAGGTCATGCTTCCCCATCCCATTTGGTAGAACAATACAGTCCCTAAGGCTAAAGACTATTTCATTGATGTTTCTATACTGTAAACAATCTTGGTTGATTTGATTTTTTCTTCATGCTATTAGGCACCTAGAACTGTTGTTCATCTCTGCCCATGTATGTATCTAAATATCTGTAAAATATAAAGCAAAAATGTAAGATAATTTAGGGGAGAGAGGCATTAATTGCTAGGGCATTAAGAAAGGACTTAATTAAGACTTTCAAAGAAGCTACTGTCTCTAGTTTACTTGTCAGTGACAAGCTTTATTTCACAACAAAAGACTCTCTTGGTTGAACTGGAGAGTGCTGGAATATTGACCAACATAATGAAGAAACTGGAACTAAACATATTAATAGGATACTGGAAAGGAAAATGGAGCCTAGTAGAATAATGTATTATAACAGGGGCAATTTACATTTGCTATATCTTAGAAAGAGCTTTCAAAACTGAGTTTACGGACTTCCGGCCAAGATGGCGGAGAGGAAATACACTTCTGTGTAATCTCCGTGTTTTTCTCTCACTATTCATTTCATTTCATGCCTCTGAATTAATGCTCGACTGAAAAAAAACCATACAATTACTTACCAAGAGAAACCATCCTTGAGACTCGTCAAGAAAGGTCTGTTTTTGCGCGAGGGCGGGGACGGTATTTGGAAGCAGTCTGCGGGCAGCAGCGGCAACCAGAGCACAGATAGCAGCTCAGAACCGGGTGGAGCGGAGTGGGGGCAGGGCGCGATCGCAGCCGTCTCTGCGGTGAGAGCTTTGCTATAGGAGCAAGTCAGCAGCCCAGCAGAAGAAGCTAAAAACACCGGGGGTGAAGAATAAAACCCCAAACAGCTGGAGTTTCTCGGGACCTGGCCACCCCTCCCCCACAGTGTCTTAGCCCGCTCGGATCTCAGAGCGCTCGGATCTCAGTGCGCAGGCGCCATAGCACAGTAGGACCTGTGCCTCACGAATACCCTGCCCCTCCCCAAAGAAAGCAGCCTCCATTCAAGGGGTTTTTTTTTCCTTCTGTTTCTTTGATAGTTTGTCTTTGATAAATAGACAGAATGAGCAAGAAACTGAAAAAGAATTTAACCCTGGACAGCTTTTATACAGATAAAGAGCAGACTCCAAACCCTGAGGAGACTAAAAACAAACAGTCCCCAGGTGAATCCCCGAAGGAAGAGACCTTATGTCCCTCAGCACAGATGAATCTCATGGAGGAAATTAAAAAGGCTCTCACAAGGGAGCTAGAAGAAAAATGGGAAAAGGAGAGGGAGGCTCTGAAAAAGGAGAGGGAGGCTTGGCAAAAGAGCCTGGAGAAGTCAGTTAAAGAGAGAGTGGATAAAGAAACCAAATCCTTGAATAATAGGATTAGTGAACTGGAAACAGAAAACAGCTCTCTAAAAAACAAAATTGGCGAAATGGAAAAAAATTCCACAGAACAAAAGAACTCAATTGGACAATTAGAAAAAGATCTTAAAAAAGTGAGTGAAGAAAATACCTCACTGAAAATCAGGGTCGAACAATTGGAATTGAATGACTCGAGGAGACAAGAAGAATCAGTCAAGCAAATCAAAAAAAATCAAACAATGGAAAAGGATGTGAAATACCTTCTGGGGAAGACAACAGACCTGGAAAACAGATCCAGGAGAGACAACCTGAGAATCATCGGACTTCCAGAAAAGTATGATGAAAAAAAAAGCCTGAACACTATCTTCCAGGAAATTATCAAAGAGAACTGCCCAGAAGTCATAGAAACAGAAGGTAAAATAGACATTGAAAGAATTCATCGATCCCCTACTGAAAGGGATCCTAAAATCAAAACACCAAGGAATATAGTGGCCAAATGCCAGAACCCTCAGGCAAAGGAAAAAATACTGCAAGCGGCTAGAAAAACCCAATTCAAGTATCAAGGAGCCACAATAAGGATCACCCAGGATCTGGCAGCATCCACATTAAAGGATCGAAGGGCCTGGAATATGATATTCCGAAAGGCTAAGGAACTTGGTATGCAACCAAAAATAACTTACCCAGCGAGATTGAGCATCTTTTTCCAGGGAAGAAGATGGACATTCAACGAAATAAGCGAATTTCATCTATTTTGATGAAAAAGCCAGAACTTAACAAAAAATTTGATCTACAAGCACAGAACTCAAGAGAAATCTAAAAAGGTAAAGATTAATCTTGGGAACTATATTTCGGCTGTAAAGATGTATAAAGAATACATGTATACCTTGTTCTAGAAACTAGTTGTGGAAAGGACATTGTACTAGAAAAAAGGGAAAGTGGGGGTACTACATTTCATGAAGAGGCAAAGAAAACCTAGTAAATCTGAGAGAAAGAATGGAGAGGAATGAAAATAGTGAGTATTTTACTGCTTTCAGAATTGGCAGTAAGAGAAGAATTTTAGACATATTCAATCTATGGTGAAACTTCTCCCACCTCATTGAAAAGTGAGAAGGGAAAAGTGAAAAAGGAAGGAATAAGCTAAGTGGAAGGGAATACGGTAACTGGGAGGGAAAGGGGTAAGTTGGGGGGGGGAACTCTAAGGGGGGGGAGGGATACTGAAAAAAGGGAGGGCTGTGAGAAGCAAGGGGAGCTCACAAGCTTAATACTGGGAAGGGGGGTAAGGGAGGGGGTAAGGGAGTAAGAAGGGAGAAAAGCATAAACCGGGGTTAACAAGATGGCAAGTAATACAGAATTGGTCATTTTAACCATAAATGTGAACGGGGTAAACTCCTCTATAAAGAGGAAGCGGTTAGCAGAATGGATTAAAAGCCAGAATCCTACAATATGTTGTATACAGGAAACACACCTGAAGCGGGGTGATACATGCAGGTTAAAGGTAAAAGGTTGGAGCAAAATCTACTATGCTTCAGGTGAAGCCAAAAAAGCAGGGGTAGCCATACTGATCTCAGATCAAGCTAAAGCAAAAATTGATCTAATCAAAAGAGATAAGGAAGGGCACTATATCTTGCTAAAGGGTAGAATGAATAATGAAGAAGTATCTATATTAAATATATATGCACCAAGTAGTGTAGCATCTAAATTCCTAAAAGAGAAATTAAGAGAGCTGCAAGAAGAAATAGACAGTAAAACTATAATAGTGGGAGATCTCAACCTTGCACTCTCAGAATTAGATAAATCAAACCACAAAATAAATAAGAAAGAAGTCAAAGAGATAAATAGAATACTAGAAAAATTAGATATGATAGATCTCTGGAGAAAATGTAATGGGGACAGAAAGGAGTACACCTTCTTTTCAGCAGTTCATGGAACTTATACAAAAATTGATCATATATTAGGACATAAAAACCTCAAACTCAAATGCAGTAAGGCAGAAATAGTGAATGCATCCTTTTCAGACCATGATGCATTGAAAATTACATTCAATAAAAAGCCACAGGAAAGTAGACCAAAAAATAATTGGAAACTAAATAATCTCATACTAAAGAATGATTGGGTGAAACAGCAAATTATAGACATAATTAATAACTTCATCCAAGAAAATGATAATAATGAGACATCATACCAAAATGTATGGGATGCAGCCAAAGCGGTAATAAGGGGAAATCTCATATCTCTAGAGGCCTATTTGTATAAAATAGAGAAAGAGAAGGTCAATGAATTGGGCTTGCAACTAAAAATGCTAGAAAAGGAACAAATTAAAAACCCCCAATCAAACACTAAACTTGAAATTCAAAAAATAAAAGGAGAGATCAATAAAATTGAAAGTAAAAAAACTATTGAATTGATTAATAAAACTAAGAGTTGGTTCTATGAAAAAACCAACAAAATAGACAAACCCTTAGTAAATCTGATTAAAAAAAGGAAAGAGGAAAATCAAATTGTTAGTCTTAAAAATGAAAAGGGAGAACTCACCACTAACGAAGAGGAAATTAGAGCAATAATTAGGAGTTACTTTGCCCAACTTTACGCCAATAAATTCGACAACTTAAATGAAATAGAAGAATACCTCCAAAAATATAGCTTACCTAAACTAACAGAGGAAGAAGTAAATATCCTAAACACTCCTATCTCAGAAAAAGAAATAGAACAAACTATCAATCAACTCCCTAAGAAAAAAACCCCAGGACCAGATGGATTTACATCTGAATTCTATCAAACATTTAAAGATCAATTAACTCCAATGCTAAATAAACTATTTGAAGAAGTAGGGATTGAAGGAGTCCTACCAAACTCCTTTTATGACACAGATATGGTACTGATACCTAAACCAGGTAGGCTGAAAACAGAGAAAGAAAATTATAGACCAATCTCCCTAATGAATATTGATGCTAAAATCTTAAATAAAATATTAGCAAAAAGATTACAGAAAATCATCCCCAGGATAATACACTATGACCAAGTAGGATTTATACCAGGAATGCAGGGCTGGTTCAATATTAGGAAAACTATTAACATAATTGACTATATCAACAACCAACCAAACAAAAACCATATGATCATTTCAATAGATGCAGAAAAAGCATTTGATAAAATCCAACAGCCATTCCTAATAAAAACACTTGAGAGCATAGGAATAAAAGGACTTTTCCTTAAAATAGTTAGGAGCATATATTTTAAACCTTCAGTAAGCATCATATGCAATGGGGAAAAACTGGAACCTTTCCCGGTAAGATCTGGAGTGAAGCAAGGTTGCCCACTATCACCATTATTATTCAATATTGTATTAGAAACACTGGCCTCTGCAATAAGAGTCGAGAAAGAGATTAAAGGAATTAGAGTAGGCAATGAGGAAACCAAACTATCACTCTTTGCAGATGATATGATGGTATACCTAGAAAACCCCAGAGATTCTACTAAAAAGCTATTAGAAATAATTCATAATTTTAGCAAAGTAGCAGGATACAAAATAAATCCCCATAAATCCTCAGCATTCTTATACACCACCAACAAAATCCAAGAGCAAGAGATACAAAGAGAAATTCCATTCAAAATAACTGTTGATAGCATAAAATATTTGGGAATCTACCTACCAAAGGAAAGTCAGGAATTATATGAGCAAAATTACAAAAAAGTTTTCACACAAATAAAGTCAGACTTAAATAATTGGAAAAATATTAAGTGCTCTTGGATAGGCCGAGCAAATATAATAAAGATGACAATACTCCCTAAACTAATCTATTTATTTAGTGCTATACCAATCAGACTTCCAAGAAAATATTTTAATGATTTAGAAAAAATAACAACAAAATTCATATGGAACAATAAAAAGTCGAGAATCTCAAGGGAATTAATGAAAAAAAAATCAAATGAAGGTGGTCTAGCTGTACCTGATCTAAAATTATATTATAAAGCAGCAGTCACCAAAACCATCTGGTATTGGCTTAGAAATAGATTAGTTGATCAGTGGAAAAGGTTAGGTTCACAAGACAGAATAGTCAACTATAGCAATCTAGTGTTTGACAAACCCAAAGATTCTAAATTTTGGGATAAGATTTCATTATTTGATAAAAACTGCTGGGATAACTGGAAATTAGTATGGCAGAAATTAGGCAAGGACCCACACTTAACACCACATACCAAGATAAGATCAAAATGGGTCCATGACCTAGGCATAAAGAACGAGATTATAAATAAATTAGAGGAACATAGGATAGTTTATCTCTCAGACTTGTGGAGGAGAAAGAAATTTGTGACCAAAGATGAACTAGAGACCATTACCAATCACAAAATAGAAAATTTTGATTATATCAAATTAAAAAGCCTTTGTACAAACAGAACGAATGCAAACAAGATTAGTAGGGAAGTAACTAACTGAAAACATCTTTACAATTAAAGGTTCTGATAAAGGCCTCATTTCCAAAATATATAGAGAACTGACTCAAATTTATAAAAAATCAAGCCATTCTCCAATTGATAAATGGTCAAAGGATATGAACAGACAATTTTCAGATGAAGAAATTGAAACTATTACCACTCACATGAAAGAGTGTTCCAAATCACTATTGATCAGAGAAATGCAAATTAAGACAACTCTGAGATATCACTACACTCCTGTCAGATTGGCTAAGATGACAGGAAAAAACAATGATGAATGTTGGAGGGATGCGGAAAACGGGGACATTGATGCATTGTTGGTGGAGTTGTGAACGAATCCAGCCATTCTGGAGAGCGATCTGGAATTATGCCCAAAAAGTTATCAAACTGTGCATACCCTTTGATCCAACAGTGTTTCTATTGGGCTTATACCCCAAAGAGATACTAAAAAAGGGAAGGGGACCTGTATGTGCCAAAATGTTTGTAGCAGCCCTGTTTGTAGTGCCTAGAAACTGGAAAATGAATGGATGCCCATCAATTGGAGAATGGCTGGGTAAATTGTGGTATATGAATGTTATGGAATATTATTGCTCTGTAAGGAATGACCAGCAGGATGAATACAGAGAGGCTTGGAGAGACCTACATGGACTGATGCTAAGTGAGATGAGCAGAACCAGGAGATCATTATACACTTCGACAACGATATTGTATGAGGATGTATTCTGATGGAAGTGGATTTCCCTGACAAAGAGACTTAACTGAGTTTCATTGGAGAAATGATGGACAGAAACAGCTACACCCAAAGAAGGAATACTGGGAAATGCATGTGAACTATTTGCATTTTTGATTTTCTTCCCGAGTTATTTTTACCTTCTGAATCCAATTCTCCCTGTGCAACAAGAGAACTGTTTGGTTCTGCAAATATGTATTGTATCTAGGATATACTGCAACATGTTTAGCATATATAGGACTGCTTGCCATCCTGGGGGGGGGAGGAGGGAGGGAGGGGGAGGGAGGGGGAAAAAAAACGAAACATAAGTGATTGCAAGGGATAATGTCGTGTAGAAATTATCCTGGCATGGATTCTGTCAATGCGAAATTATTATTAAATAAAATAAAATTTATTATAAAAAAAAAAAAAAAAAAAAAAAAAAAAAAAAAAAAAAAAAAAAAAAACAAAACTGAGTTTACAAAATCTTCTAAAATTACAAGGTACCCAGAAACAGCCAACATGAAATTTTAGGATCCTTATATCTGAGGCAATAGAGAAGAGAGAGCTTTCTCACAGCAGAGAAAACCTGAATATAAGTTCCATTTCTACCACATACTTCCTATGTGCTCCTTTTAAGATTCCCCTCGTTGAACATAGTGTCTAGCATAGAGTAGATACTCAATGAATGTTTACTGGCTAATGACAACCTCTCAGTGCTCAATGTAATTATCTGAAATCAGAAAGGTACCTAGCTGCATTGGTACATGAAATTTCCTTATCAGCTAACTTCCTCTTTTAGTGAAATTACAGATATATTCTCTATCCCTATATATAGTCTTGCTTAAGAGCTGGACATTTAATTTCTATTTGAATAGCTCATTAATTTTTAGAAAGCACTTTCTCCATAGTAACCCATGAAGCTGGTCATTGAGACAACATTATCATCATTTTAAAGAAAAATAATATGCTAAGGGGTATGTTGAGTCAGACATGGCCACATTTCTATCAACAGTAAGAGTGGAGATTAAGAATGACTCCTAATAGAGACAATACTACAAAGTGGATAGGGTGCTAAATATGGAGTGGAGAAGACAATTTCAAACTGTATCCCAAATGTTTGTTAACTGTGGAAACTATTCTAAACTCATCCATGAAATGAGCGGGTGAGTCTCAATGGCAACTGAGGTCCCTTCTAGCTGTAAATCTTTTTTTTACCATTGGGGAATGTGTAATTGTTATTTTCATGTATGTGAACAGCTATTGTACTGAAGGAAGATTACATTTCTCCTGTTTTGGTCCAGAAATTAGCTCTGAATATAATGAGTAAAACTTCCAATTATAACTGTTAAAAACTGAACTGACTGCCTCAGGAATAAATGAATAAATAAATAAATGAAATTAATGGACAAATGATTTAATTAATGAAAAAGTATTTAAGTGTTTACAATCTGATGATCCCTTCAGAGAATACCAATAAAGACCAGAGATTCAATTTAAGCACAGAAAGAGAGTGAGAGAACCTCTTCTATCAAGTAGCTTACTATTTAATTAAATGTCTACACAAAAAGAATGCTCTTGTTATTGCCACTTAGGTAGGGTTGAACCATGTATCTCTGAACATCTTTTCCAAAATTTATTATTGTGTGCCTCATATTTAACTATGAATGTATATGGACGTGGATGTAAATGTGGATGTACTAATGTATTAAATAGCGTGATATGATTGATAGACAGCTGTCTATAGAGCAAGGGAGTTGTTGCTTAAATTACCATTTCTGACTCACATTGGAAATAGTTTGATGCTGAATAAGTACTTTACTATTGAACATTCAAAGCAAAACTCAAAAACTGTAAATTGTAGAGATAGTATTATTTAAATTATACTGGTAGAGAGAATTATCTAGTCTAAGGAAATCACAAATCTAGGCGTTATACCTTTTAAGTTTTACTGGTGATTAAATAATTGTTTTGTGTTCGTTTACTAGTTTGATGGGGGGGGTGTTCACTTTCTTATTTTTTTCTCTCCCTCTTCCTTTTCTATTTTTCCTCCTCCTCTTTCTATTTTTCCTCATCCTCTTCTTCTTTCTTCTTTTTCTTTTTACTTTTTCCTTCATCCACTTCTTTTTTCTCTTCCACTTCCTCTACTTCTTCCTCTTCTATTTCTTCTACTTCCTCTTCTTCTTCCTCTACTTCCTTTTTTCTTTCTCTACTTTCTCTTCCTCTTCTCTTTCTATTTCCTCTTCTTCTTCCTTCTTTCTTCTTTTTCTACTTTTTCTTCTTCTCTTATCTATGCTAGAAGTACAGCCCATAGTCTAAACCTATTTAGATTGGTACAGAAGCTTTAACCTGCTTCATTTTTCCCACTTGTGTTGGTTTGCTCATTCTTAAGCTGCCTGGTGGTTTTTAATTTGTTGGGGATCACCATGTTAGTGACTGACATAGTAAGAAACCCCAACTCAGAACATGTAACTTGCAAATATTGGATCTTCCAATAGCTATCTCCACAATAATAGGGATTACAGAGTACTCTACCACACTCAGTCCCATTTCCCTATTTTAAAAATACTTTCAAAATTTTATCACAAAGTTAAAAAAGGAAGAAAAGTCAACAGAGAGGCTATACTGTTGTTGACAGGGATGCCTCTGCTAAAACTGAAAGGCAATGTGTCTCATTAGCTATTTTCTGGAACAATTTGTGTTATTATCTTTATTTTTAGTTCAGATATATATTGTGACTCATGCATAGTGTTCTCTTGCTCTACTTTCCTTCCTCTGTATCAATTCAAATAAGTCTTCCATTGTTTCTGGGTACATCTAGAAAATGGTACAGTCTTTCAGCAACTTTTTTAGTAATTCAATAAGCTAATATAACACTGTATTTATAATTCTTTGCTAGCACACATACTTATACACACACAGAGAGAAAGGGCTACTATGAATATTTTGACATTAATGGGAAATTTCTATTTTTAGTTGTCTTGGTATATATTCCCAGGAATACAAAGTCTGCATTAAAGCATATGAAATTTAATTGCATATATTTCATATTTCAAATAGCTTTTCATAATGATTAGACCAATTTATTCCTTAGACCCTCCAATAATATTTCTATCCTTGAATTAAAGATTGATTTGCTATCATTTAAGCCAATTTGATGATTGTAGGGCAAAATCTCAAAAACATCTTTCCATTTTCATCTCTTTAATTATTAATGATTTGGAACTTTCTATGTAGTTCTTGAAGGTTGGCAACTCTTCTTTTGAAAACTATTCACATTATTTGACTCTCTTTCAACTAGGGAATTGTGCTAATTCCCTATTCATAGTTTGTAGAGCAAGCTTTTTATCAGAGATAAATTATACTGTGTTTTCCCCTTGCTCCATAGTTTCTTTTCATGTTCTAGTTATATTTCTTTCCTTCTCCCCTCTTTTTTCTTCTATGTGAAGATGCTACATAGTAGGTAGTGAAGTTGTAAGGTGATAAATGTAAGTACAGAGAAATAAATTAAATAATTTCTCCTAACTGAAAACATATTCTAATGTATACATAAGAAGGAAATGATTTCCAAATTATGACAGCTATCCAGAGACTGGTGGCCTAATAGTGGGGCCAGAAAGCGAACAAATACTGTAGGTGAACAAGGACATATAAATCAGAGCACCCTTTCTGCATTTCACCTGTTAGAGATAGCTGGAAGTTGCTATAAAAGACTCTTTCACTTACAGTGTCTTTGAAAGGCAAAATTACCCCAGAGAGAGCAAAGCGCCCAGCAAATCATAATCAAAAATTTTGCTTGAGAGAAAACTTTGTGGAATTTGTGCTTGTTCATTTTAATTAAATAAATCTTAACCTTTAGTGACCTTATTGAAGTTATAAGATTCTGAAAGTAATAGATAAAATGGATTCTAATAAATTCTTTTACCTAGTCCTAGAAGATTGTAACAAGAGAAAATGATCTTAAAATTAGAAAACTGGGGTCTCCAAATGAAATTCAGGCTCAGGTATTTCATTCACAGCATGGGATAAATTGTGACTAAGGAAGCTAAAAATGAGAGCCTTAGTGTTTCAAGCAATTGAAGGTCATGCTTTCTATGATCTCACTGATGGGAGTCTTTTTTGCCAGTGCCGAGCTAGACAGAGGAGTTTTTGTACTGTGGGTAACTTCAGTCATCTTCCAGTAGCTATATTTATTTTTTCAGTAGTACAATATGTAACCCATTCAAGGCTTAGCAGTCAATGTGTTGCTTTCCCATGATGTCCTCTGAAGAAGCTGCTGCCTTTCCTTTATGTTACTCAACAGTAGTTGGATACTAATATAGTACTCTATTAGTACTCTAGTTGTTTATTTATTTCTTTCTCTCCTTCTACATGATGGAGTAAAGGTCTTTCGTGTCATAAATTTTTCTGTATAATCATAGCTCACCCCAAAATGGAGTGCCATTTTAATCAGAAGACAGAGGAACAATTCACTACTAATGCCCGGTTTGAATTTTTTTTCTTTATTTGAATTAACAATATCACAAAAATTATTGATCACTTTATATAGAGTATCTATTTCTAAGATACTAGATCTAATCAGCAGCAGTCACCTAAATGACCTAAAAAACCTCAAGATAAGTGCTGCCATTCAGCTACCTGTAGAGCACAAAGGAAAACAACGCAATTTAAAAAACACACTGATTTTCCATTTTTAGTCCAACTTCTATAATTCAAAGCTACACAAAATTTATGGACAAAGGAATACAGGAAAATTAGGCTATTGGATCTCCAAATTCCAGCTTTATTCCATTATACTGCCTTTTCTGGCATGCTGAAATAGGATGTTACACTTTTTCATAATTCTATACCTCTAAAGAAAAAGCTTTTACTTTTTTGGCTGTCAGAAACTATGGTGATAGGTGGATAAATAGATTCTTCTGCCTATCTATCTATTTCTTTCTGTCTCTGTCTGTCCCTTCATCTTTCTGTTTGTTTAAATTTATACCATCACTACCACTCACCAAGAGCAAATGCTTCATCGAATCTGTGTTCTATGTGACTAATTATTTCAATGGGACAGGCTGCAGCCCACAATTATAATGTAGTTAGCTCTTAAGTAACAGGAATCATTATTAGAATAAATAATTATATAAATCATAACATATATTACTTAAGAATGGGCATGGGCAAGATGGTATTTGTAACTTTTAAACACTTCCTGTTTATTAGGGCAATTAGAATGAGTATACATAAACAAAGACCATACAACTGAAAAATATGAAGCAATGATTATCTTAGAAAATCAATTAAGGGGTGAGAAAGGAATTTACTAATAGAAGCAGACAGGGAAAGGTAGAATGGATTAAATTATCTAACATAAAATATGTACAATACAAAGGGAATGGGGAAGGAGCATGTGAACTGTTGTTTCATCATATTTGAGTCAAAGAAGGAATTATAGATAGATACTTTAGTTTTGAAATATATCTTATCATACAAGAAAGTAATAAGAAATAGGTTAAAGAGAAGAAGCAGAGGTAATAGAAGAGAGGGAAAATTGTGGAAGATATAAATGATAAGCAATTCCCCAGTTGATGAATGTTGAACACATATGAACAGACAATTTTTAGATGAGGAAATTTTAGCCATTTATAGTTACAAGAAAAAGACTCTAAATCACTATTGATTAAATAAATGCAAAGTAAAACAATTCTGAGGTGCTGCCTCACACCTCTGAGATTGGCTAGGATGACAGGAAAAGATAATAATAAGTATTGGAGGGAATGTGTGAAAACTGGGATACTAATGCATTGTTAGCAGAGTTGTGAAATGATCCAGTCATTCTGGAGAGCAATTTGGAACTATGCCCAAGGGGTTTTCAAGCTGTGTATACCCTTTGACCCAGCAGTACCATCACTGGATCTGTATTCCAAGGAAATCATAAAAGAGGAAAAAGATACACATGTGCAAACATGTTTTTAACAGTTCTTTTGTGATGGCAAAGAATTGGAAAATGAGTGGATGCTCATCAATTGGAGAATGGCTGAACAAGCTGGGGAATATGAAGGAATATTATTGTTCCATTAAAGTGATGGACAAGTTCATTATAGAAAGGTCTGGAATTTACATAAACTGATGCTGAGCAAAACAAACAGCACCAGGAATACATTGCACATTATAACAACAAGAATGTGTGATGATCTACTGTGAAAGACTTGGTTCTTCTCAATGGTTCAGTGCTTCAAAATAATTCCGATAGGCTTTGGACAGAAAATGCCATCTGCACCCAGAAACAGAAGTAAGGAGACTGAATGTAAATCAACACATGCTATGTTCACTTCTTTCTTATGTTTTTTTCTCTCTCCATGTTTTTTCCTTTTTGCTGATTTTTCTCTTCCAAGATAATTCATAAAGCAATGTGTATTAAAATAAACAATACATTTTCATTGGAAAAAATGAGAAGCAAAACTTTTTTAGAGTGAACAGGGTGAAAGAGACAGAGGACAATAAATGGGGAAATAGGATGGAGGAAAATATATTGTAATCTTAATTGTGAAAAAATTTCAGCAAGTTTCTCAGATAAAGATTTTATTTCTTAAATATATAATGTATATAAATAGCTAAATCAAATTTATAGGAATAAAGTCATTCCTCAATTGATAAATAGTCAAAGGATATAAAAAGGGAATTTTCAGATGCAACAATCAAAACTATCTATAGTGACATGAAAAATGTAATAAATCACTATTGACAAGAAAAATGCAAATTAGAACAATTCTGAGCTACTACCCCATATCTATTAGATTGGCTAATAATACAGAAAATAAAAATGACAAATATTGGAGGAGGGTATGGCAAAAACAAGGTGTTAAATTTCTGTTGGTAAAGTTGTGAACTGATCCAACTAATCTGGTTAGCAATTCTATACTATGCCCAAAGGCTATACAACCATGCAATCCCTTTGTCCAAGCAATACACTACTTAGTATATGTCCTAAAGAGATTCAAAAAAAGAAAAGGATTTATAACTATAAACATATTTATAGCAGCTCTTCTAGTGATAGCAAAGAAATGGAAATTAAGGAGCTATCAATTGGGGAATGGCAGAACAAATTGTGGTATATGATTATGACAGATTACTATTTTGCTATAAGAAATGACAAGTAGGATGTTCTCAGGGGAAAAAATGAAAAACATGAGAATAGATACAAAGTGAAATGAGCAGAAGCAGGAGAACTTTATACATAATGAAAGCAATATTGTATGAAGATCAACTATAGATTGCTTATCTATGTTCAGCAATACAATTATTCAACACAATTTTGAATGACTTATGGTAAAAGATACTTATCTTTAGAGAAAGAAATGAGGAATCTAAAAACAGATGGAATCATACTTTTTCCTTTACTATATTTTGCTTTTTTTTTTTTGGTCTATATTTTCTTCCATAGTATGACTCACATGGAAATGTTTTGCATGACTATAAATTTATAATCTATATGAAAGTGCTTGCCTTCTCAATGAGAAAGATCTGCAATAATTTGGATTGTGCTAGATAATTTTTTTTAAGAATTGAACATTTTAAGAAATGAACATCCATGTTACTATGCACACTGAAGTAGGACCTAGAAAATACAACTTTATACTCATGAATTTTTCTCATTTAATCCATTTTTATTCTTTGGCACTACATCCAAAATTTATAGTGAATGTGGAATGCCTACACCTAGTGATATATTGGACAAGGTATCTAAGTAATTTCTTCCTAAAGATTATTCTAATTTCTGAATGTCACAGGAAGAAAATAAGCAACATAATTCTTTTTAACCAACTTCTTCTTTAAATACATTTAATTTTTCTAATCTGTGTTAAGTTGATTTTATTTTAAAAAAGCATAGATAATTAAATTTCCATTGATTTAAAGAGAATTCTTATTAAAACTCATCTTCCTGATAGTTTTGGGATATTACTATTTGTGGGGAAAAAAAGGTCAATATTGGTAATTGTTTGCTACTTTCAATATTCCTCTGATAGTAGATGAAGATGATATTTATCATATCATAGTATAAACAATTTCTTGTTGTATGCAAAGATTGTTATTATTCTATCTGAGGAACATGTAAGAACTAGATGAATTCCACATTAAAAAACTCATCACTGCCATCATCTTTTAAAAATGTTTATTGTATGACACAACACAACATTAATACACTAAAGATTTGTGATTTCAGCCTCAGCTGAAACAAATTGCAATCCATCTATTTGCTGTTTATAATATACAATTTAAATTAAGAAATAAACAAGAATTAAACTATTTTTTCCTTCATTTTTTGCACTGAGGCAAATGCAAAGACCTAGGCTGGAGTGGGATCTGTGCCTGGGGAATCTACTAGGAAGAATCTACAACAATGTTGGCTACTCTGTCCTGATTGCAAGCCAGTAGATCAGCAGATTAGCTGTAAAACATCACACACAAATACAAAAGGCAAATAGTGAGCCTCTGAACCCCAAAATAATATGCAACTGGATGATGCTCACCCAAAAATGGAAGTTAGTCAGCCCCAACCCAGAACAATCACTCTTGCCTGTAGAGGAAGCTTGGAAAACCTGTCCTTTGTCTTAAAAGCAGATAGCAACCTTTTTAAAAAATGAGCAAAAAAGCAAAAAGAATTCTGACCACAGATAATTTTTTAACAGAGAAATAGAAGAACTGATTTCAAACTCTGGGGACACTAAAAGCAGAACATCTTATATGTATCTCTTGGAAGAATTCAAAAAAAAGATCTTAAAAGCATTAGAAGAAAACTAGGGAAAGGAAATGAGAATGTTGCAGGAGAGTTTGGAAAAGAAAACAAAGAAATTATCTGAAGCAAGCTCCTCACAAAATATATTTAATTAGTGAAATGAAAATAACTTCTTACAAAAGAGATATGAAAAAGAAACCAATTCATTGAAAAACAGAACTTGTAAAATGGGAAACTGTTTAATGAACAAAACACCTTATTTAAAAGTTCAATTGGCCAAATGCAAAAGGAGATAAAAAAGTTAACTGAAGAAAATAATTCAATAAAAATTAGAAATGAACAAATGGAAATGAATGACTCAATGAGATAATATGAATCAAACAATACCAAAGAAAAAAAATTAAAATAGAAGAAAATATAAACTATCTCATTAGAAAAACAGTTGACCATGAAAATAGATCCAGGAGAGACAACCTAAGAATTACTGGACATCCTTAAAACCATAATGAAAAAAAGAGCTTAGATAACATCTTTCAGGAAATCATCAAGGAAAATTGCCCTGATATATTAGAATTTGAGGTTAAAATAGCCATTGAAACAATACATTGATCACCTCCTAAAGTGACCCCAAAATGAAAACATCAAGGAATGTCATAGCTAAATTTCAAAATTATCATATTAATGGGACAATATGGCAAGCAGTCAGAAAGAAACAGTTCAAATATCAAAGAGCCATAGTCAGAATGATCCAGGACCTATTAGTTTCCACTTCAAAGAATTAAAGGACCAGTAATATGATATTAGGAAGGGCAAAGAAACTTGGATTGTAGCCAAGAATCAACTATCCAGCAAAACAGAATTGTCTTTCAGGGAAAAAGATGGAGATTCAATGACAAAGTAAAATTCATTTATTTCTTATAAAAAGACAGAGCTGAACAGAAAATTTGATTTCCAAACACAGAAGTCAAGAGAAGCAAAAAAGGAGAGAACTCTTGAGAACTATATCTCTGTTTTGGGTATATTTAGAGGGTGGAGAAATAATTTGATTTTATTGTGATAAAATAAAAAAGAAACTAGAGGTGGAAATGAAATTTTACTGGATGAAGAAGAAGATTGAGATTAAATGAGAAAAAGTACATCTCATGAAGAGGCAAAGAAGACCTATTATAACTGAGGACAACAAGGAATGGGAATGAACATTGTGGGAAATTACTCTTATCAGATTTGATATTTTGCTTCACAGAAAAACTTGTCTCAGTCTATAGGGAACTGGGAGAGGAAAAGGGAGAGGAAAGAGAGAGGCTAACAGAAAGGAAAAAAGAAATATTAAGGAAAAGGTATGAAAAAGGGGGAGAGGTTGTAAAGAGCAATGGCAGTTTGATGGACATGGTGGTCAGGAGCAAAACACTGAGGAGGAAAGAAAGGAGAAAAAAAAGAGAAGTATAATTTGAGAAAAATTATATGGTGGGACATATAGAATAAGTTATTTTATCTGTGAATGTGAATGAGTTAAACTCTCTCATAAAGGGAAGTGGGTAGCAGACTGGATTGAAAGCCAGAATCCTACAACAAGTTGTTTACAAGAAACACATTTAAAGCAGAGTTACACATTCAGAGTAAAGGTAAAAGGCTGGAGTAGGATATGTTATGCTTCAAGTAAATTAAAAAAAAAAAAAAAAACAGGTAGTGATCCTGATCTCAGATCAAGCAAAAGTAAAAATTGATATAATTAAAAGAGATAAGGAAAGAAATTATAACTTGCCAAAGGGTAACACAATGAAGTAATATCAATACTAAATATATATACAAGTTCTTTAGCATCAAAATCCATAGACATTAAGAAAGCTGCAAGAAGACACAAATTTATCTAGTGTGGGATCTGAATCTTGCTCTCTCAGAAACAGATAATTGAACCACAAAATAAAAAAAAAGAAAAAAAATAAGTAAATAGAATTTTAGAAAAGTTAGATATGATAGGACTTTGAAAAGAATTGAATGAAGACAGAAAAAAAAATTATACTTCTTTCTTGAAATTTCATGGAACTGACATAAAATTGCATATATTAGGGTATAAAAACCTCAAAATCAAATGCAGAAAGGCAGAAATAGTAAATGCATCTTTTTTCAGATTATGATACAATTAGAATCAGATATAATCATAGGCCAAGGAAAAATAGAACAAAAATTAATTGGAAATGAAATAATCTGATCCTAAAGAATGAATGAGTTAAAAAATAATCATAGAAACAAACAATAATTTCATCCAAGAAAATGACACTACTTAGACAACATAACAAAATTTATGAGATGCACCCAAAGCAGTTCAAAAATAAGTTTTATATCTCTACTTGTATATAAATAAATATAATGATCTAAGTGAAATAGATGAGCATTTACCAAAAAAAATATACATTGCCCAGATTAAAAAAGGAGGAAATAAATTACTTAAATAGGCCCATTTTAGGAAAAAAGATATTGAATAAGCTATTAATCAACTCCCTAAGAAAAAATATCCAGTGCCAGATTTATTTACTTGTGAATTCTCCCAAACATTAAAAAAAAAACAATTAATTCCAACATTATGTATACTATTTGGAAAAATAGGGAAAGAAGGAGTCCTAACAAATTATTTTTATGACACAGTCATGGTGCTGATAGCTAAACCAGGTAGGGTGAAAAGAGAGAAAGAAAGAAAATTATAGACCAATTTTCCTAATGAAAACTGATGCAAAAATCTTAAATAAAATATTTATTAAAAGATTACAGCAAGTGATCCACAAGATAATACACCATGACCAAGTAGAATTGATGCCAGTAATGCAGGGCTAGTTCAATGTTAGGAAAACCATCAGCATAATTTTTAATATCAATAACCATAATAACAAAAATCATATGATTATCTCAATAGATGCCAAAGAAGCATTTGACAAAATCCAACACCCATTCCTATTAAAACACTAGAATTTATAGGACTAAACATAATTTTCCTTAAAAGGATCAAGCGCATCTATTTAAATCCCATCAGCAAGGATCAGATGTAGTGGGGATAAACTAAAACCATTCCCAATAAGATCAAGGGTAAACAAGGTTCCCCATTATCACTATTACTATTCAATATCATAAGAGAAATGTCAGATTCAGCAATAAGAGAATAAAACGCAATTAAAAGAATTAGAGTACATAATAAGCAAAACAAATTATCACTCTTTGCATATGATATGATGGTATAATCATCTAAATCAACTAAAATTGAGAATCAACTAAAAAACTACTAGAAACAATGCAGAACTTTACCAAAGTTGCAGGATATAAAATAAATACACATAAATCATCTGCTTTTTGATATGTTACCAACAATATCCAGCAACAAGAGATACAAAGAGAAATTCCATTTAAAATAACTTAATACTATAAAATATTTGGGAGTCTACCTGCCAAGGTAAAGTCAGGAACTATATGAACACAACTACAAAAGATTTTCCATGCAAATATAGTCAGATCTAATTTCTTGGGAAAATATCAAGTGCTAATGGGTAGGCAGAGCTAATATTATTAAAATGACAATACTACCTAAATTAATCTACTTATTCAGTGCATACCAATCAAACTTCCAAGAAATTACTTCACAGAACTAGAAAAAAATAATAATAAAATTCATCTGGAAGAGCAAAATGTCAAGAATCTCAAGGGAATTAATGAAACAAATGCAAATGAAGGTGGCTAGTTGTACCAGACCTAAAACTATCTTATAAAGCAGTGGTTATCAAATCTGTTTGGTATTGACTAAGAAATAGAATAGTCACTCAGTGAAATAGGTTAGTTTCAAAGGACAAAATAGTCAGCGAAAATAGTAATCTAGTGTTCAATAAACCCAAAGACCCCAGCTTTGGGGTAAAGAATTAATTATTTGACAAAAACTGCTGGGAAAGTTGGAAATTAGTATGACAGAAGTTAGGCATTGGCCCACACCTAACACCGTATACCAAGATAAGGTCAAAATGGATCCATGATCACCTCATATAAACAAATACAGAGAATGAGGATGAAGGACCTCCACTGTTGGGATGTTCCACAAGGTATCATTAATGGTCATGGAGACCTCATAAGAGGAACAGAGGCAAACGAAGAAGTGGCTAAACCTGATAATCTTTTTGAAATGCTTTTGAATCCAATAAACGATTTCCCTTGGTACCTCATGTTTAGCCAAGCAGATTAGTTATGAAACAACTAACCCTGATCTGCAAACTCTAAGGCACTTCATTATGCATGTTCCAGACTCTACCCATTACACACAAACACGGTTTGGTTGTAATTGATCAAGCTATTATTTAAGTGAAATTTAATCAAACTATCATTTTTGCTTCTTTATTTAGAACCTCAATGGTCCATGGTCACACAGCTAGAATGTTTCAAAAGCAGGATTAGAACTTTTCCCTCCTGACTCAACCACGCAATACTCTCTCCACTGAGCCAGTCTTCTTCTTGGTTTTATCTGATTTTTCATGGAAATATCCTATTACTGCACAAAAGAATATGAATACAGCTTTAATTGATCCTGATGGTTCAATGAGACACATACTCTCTTTCCTTTTTGAAGATGATTCAAACTAACACATGGAAAATGACAAGAGTATTGAATAACCTCTTCCATCCATTTTCAAAATGTATTCTTTTTATTTATTTATTTATTTATTCATTCATTCATTCATTTATTTCATGTTTGTTTGTTTATTTATTTATTTATTGCTGAGGCAATTGGGGTTAAGTGACTTTCCCAGGGTCAAATGGCTAGGAAGTGTTAAGTGTTTGAGACCAGATTTTACACTCAGGTCCTCTGACTTCAGGGTTGATGCTCTATTTATTCAAAATGTGTTCTTGATAGTTTGTATTTATAATGAGATAAACTTTTTTAGAAATGCATGAGGATATTTTGAAGCCAGAATCCATGTTGCACAAATCAACAAATATTCACTAGTTTCCTTCTGTGTTCTGGGCATTGTACTAAGCAATGAGCAGATAGGTATTATAGGAAGGTAAGCCACAAAATACTGATATCAGCCCATAGCTTCTTTTTACAGATAGAGACATTGAGAGAACAAGTGGCTTTTCCAAGGTCACTCAAATATTTAGTGTTCAAGTTACATTTGGTTGACACATTTTGAAAAATGGCATGACTAGTATTTCTTACTACTGTGCTATAGAATTCAAAGACCCAAATTGGGGTCCAAGATACTTTCTAAACTCTTAACTCTTCAGGGACTATGACCAAGATACATTGTTCCAGATAGATGTTTACATTTAATAAATAAATGACATACACACATGCACATTTTTAGCATTTGTGGCAAAAAAAAAAAAACAAAAAACTCTGATGAGGAAGGCATTAAATAATGAAATGCCAAAGTTGTTTTGGTTTTATTTAAGTGATGTTTCCTTACAAGCCAACTTAAAAAAAATGTATGTAAGAGTTGTTCTACTTTGTTCTGTTAAGGTAGATTTTCAAGAGCAGAAATTCAAGATAAATGCTTTCAAATCTGATTGTCACTCAAGAGTTTGGACAGGTAAAAGTACAACGTGTATTTTTATTGCAAAAGTAATTTACTTTTCAAAATTGTTCATTTTTTGATTGTGGAAGAACATAGAAAGTCTTGCTAGTCCAATTATACCTATATTCCCTAAAGATAAAGAGCTACCTTTACCTTGAAAAGTTTGCATTACTTAATATTCTTTGAAATTGTTAACAATACTTAATATTCTTTAACCATCTACACCCATATTTTTGCCATTAATAGGGGAAATGAAGTTATATTCTATATTCTTTCATATATTAGGTACATATTAAATACAATAATATTTCCTAGGTGAAACTCATATTTAGGAAACAGTTTATTATTCTAGCCCTTTCTCATTTAGACTTCAACTCAAAAAGGAAATTAATAACAGCAATCTAACAAATTGATCAAGTTTTATGATTTGCCATGGCACTACTGTTTTTTGGAAGATCCTATATATGCATGTCTGATTCTATATACATAGTATGAGATTTCTAATACTTCATATGAACCAAGAAGTTCAATTATTGAGGAGAACAGACTGGATTTTCTTTCAGAATTTAGCCCAAACTTTTTCTTGGAAAAAAAAAAAAAGACTTTGTAATGTGCCTAGAATGCAGTGCTAGCTATTTCCTAAATTATATATTTTATAGTCATACTTTATACAGGCATGTATATATTTGTTAAATTGTCCATTTGAATGTAAGGCCCTTAGAATAGAAATTGTCCACTTCTCAGTACTTTCATCCCCAGTACCTAAAAGAGTGCTGTACACATATCAATAAGTGTTTCTTATAACACAAAACACATAAATATCTGCTGATTGATTGATTAATTAACTAGTATTCTTCCAGTGGCTAATGTATGCCTGCAAATCAAGGAATATCACAGTCTGGGAAGATGAAAATTAACAATCATTTACAAGGACACAGAGAAGGGCATAGTGGGCATGAATAGTATAGGAGACTATAGCAAAAGGAATTCGGCAGAAGCAGAGGCAAGTATGTCATCAGAGAAATATGTGACTAGAAAATAAATGATAAATCTAAAATATAGAAAGAATAAAGGATTATGGAGTGAATTAATGAAGCATTCACATTGCTCTTCTGTCTCCATCCACTGTGATGAAGAGATGAAGATAATAGCCAGCCTGTCAGGAAGATCTTCTATGATAATTATATGGGAATGCATGGAAAGCATGGCAAAGATTGGGCAGAGATGGGTGGATTGTGATTTGCTCTGGTGTAGAGAATACTCATATTCCTGAGTTCACCAACCTACCAACAAACATAAATTAAGCTAAATTATGTGTCAAATTCTGAGCCATCCCTTGGGCTATATTTGTAAATCATGAGATTATTTCTACTATGAAGAAGTTTTCATAGATTACTGAAGTACTTTCAGTATTCTAATTTTTTTTTAATTTTATTAAGGGAATATGCAAATATTTTAAGAACATCAAGTAAAGAGATGTCCCTATTGATGGTATCTAAATTCAAAAAATAAATTATAAGTGTTCTACTCACTTTCATGAAGTTCAATTAATATTTGCCAAGTTCCTACTATGTCACAGCATAATGTAATATTAACTTGTGTAAATTTTAGAAAGAAATAGAAATCCAGTGGAGTTGCAGTATTGATAAATTCAACTTGCCTACTTCAAATATTGTAGCAAGATTCAGAGAAGAAGGCTAGGTTGCCTTGTGGTTCAATCAATATGTTTTTTGTGGCACAAAGTATTCAAGTGTATTTTTGAAAACATTTTAGGACATCATAAAAAACAAAGCTCTAAATATAAGGAACAGAATGTATCTACTAGAAGATGAAAGCCTGAGCAGAAAAAGTTGAAATGTTAACAATTGTCAGAATTATCCCAACAGGAACATTTGGTTTTTCTTCCTCCTCTGTTTTTTTATTTTTATTTTTATTAAGTACATTTAAAGAGTGCCAGCAGTTAAAGGAAGACTCTTGTGATATATGTAATTCTAGACCAAGGAAGTAGATGTCACAAATTCATTGAATGTTTTTCCTGGTCCTGATAGTTTTTGTTTGTTTATTTGCACAAGAAGAAAGGTCCTAAAAACGCGCTATTTGAATCATATTACCTAGGACAATCCAATTCAGAGGGTTGGGATGTATATTTCAACAATGACATTAAAAGAGTCAACCTATCTAATACGCCAAGCAATCTTGGATCTCAGTGAGAGTTATTTTCCTGTAAATGATAAACATTACAATCCATTTATTGGGGCCCATGCTGTGCAATGCTTATTGACCTTCTATAAATGGAACACAAGTTATTGGGGAACTTACTAGAATTCTCTTGAGGGGAAACCATGAAACATCTCAGGAAGTGCCACTATTGTCCCTTAATCATATTTTTTAATGATTCACAAGAACTTCCATTTAAGTGGTATTATATGATTACAAAAAACTTTAGGTCCATTATTTCAGTTTATTTTTAGAGAAACTTTGAAATATAGATAATATAAAATTTTGTCACCATTTCACACATAAGAAACCAGAGACTCACATCAGTCACTTTCCATGTTACAGAGTGAATAATTAGTAAAGATGTAAATATAATTTCTTTCCTTCCCTCCTTCCTTCTTTCCTTCCTTCCTTCCTGCCTTCCTTCCTGCCTTCCTGCCTTCCTTCCTTCCTTCTTTCCTTTTTTTCTTCCTTCCTTCCTTCTTTCCTTCCTTCCTTCCTTCATTTCTTCCTTTTCCTCCTCGCCCTCCTCCTTCTTCTCCTCCTCTTTCTTCTTATACTTCTTCTTCTGCTTCTTCTATTTCTGCTTCTAAATATCATGTAATCTCCTCATTAGACTGTGAGCTCCTTGAGGTTTGAGCCTATCGTTATTTAAATTCTTTGTATTCCCAGTGCTTTACACAGTATCTGCCACATAGTGGGTCCTTAATAATTTCTTTTGTTTTACTCTAAAAGATATGACTTTCTTCCACTTCAATTAATTTAAAAAATAATTGTGCAGAGCCTTCCAAATAAGTATTATAGTAATTATTTTTGGGGGTAAAAAGACACAAATGAAACAATTCTTACCATTAAAGTATATACTTTATACTTGGAAGTCAGGGGGATACTCCATGTACACAAATGAAATATGAAGCATATACCAAGTAAGATAAAACCATTTCAAGAGACACAAAGAAGTAATAAAACAGGCAAAACAGGCTTGTAAGCATTGGTACCCAAGTTGTGCTTTGAAGGAAACCAGAGATTTAAAGAGGCAAATGTTAGGTAAAGTCCCACTTTGAATATAGTGAAAAGCCTTTATAAAGACCTATGGGCAGACACAAAATGTCATATATGGAAAAATAACTAAGATGTCACTATGAATGGAAGGGACAGAATAATACCCCATCTTTAGTAGAGAAAGGATAGTGGAAGAGAAAGAAGACAAGGATTTATACAGCTTCTACTCTGTAAAAGTCATCATGTTACATACTTTAACAAATATCTCATTGGATTCCCCAACAATATGATTAGGCACTATTATTATCTTTACATTTGAAGAAACTGAGGCAAACAGAGGGAAATGACTTTTTCAGGGTCATCCAGCTAGTAATTCTCTGAGTATGCTGCACCTACTTCAATTCTCTTATTATTTGCTTATTTTCCTTGAACTTTAGGAAGTTTTATGAATTTGATGGTTACCTCTCTCTGTCTCAATATTTGCCTTCAACGGAAGTTTCTGAATACTCTCTTGCTCCTTGCCAACATATTTGATGCTAAATCATTAGTCTGCCCTGATCTTTGGCAACCCATATTCTTTCTAGATCTGTTTGTGTATCATGTGACTTGTCATTCTTGATAAAAAGAAACAGATTTCCCCCAAGATCCAGCACTGTCAAGGACTCAGCATGACAATCACTCATTCTGTTTAAAGTTTGAGATAATGAAGTCCACCTCTTAAGAAATTTGAAAGGAACTGATGTTATTAAGTATCAAGTGTCAAGCACTTAATGATGCTATTAAGTGTTTGGATATATCAGGTCAAATTATGTTCTCAGAAAAATAAACTTACATATAGCCAAAAGCTGATGAAATCCATAATATATCAAATAAGTTATGGTTCCTTGACACCAGTATTTCAAAGGTATCCTAATACTTTTGGCAATCAGGCATGGAGGATGCTGTTTATAAACCTAAAAGATTTTTAATTCAATAGAATTCAGTTAAATTTTCAAAAAAGACATTGCACAAGAGCAAACAGAATAATTTCTTAAATATTATTCAAAGTAGATGGCTAATTTATTTAGGACACTTGAGAAATAAAACCAGGTTCATGATCTATGGTCCGTGAATTGTAAATAATTATAGAAAGGTGAATGGTAATTTGTACAGAGATCATTTGCCACTGGAGAAAAATGTTTTACAGATTAAAAGACTGGATTATCATTATACATTTTAAGAGCAGGAATAGTGCTGGACTTGAAGTCGGAAAAGTTCATTTCAAATCATGCCTGAATTAAAATTAGTCTGTGACCATGAGCAAGTCAAAGTTTCTCTGAATTGAGTCTATGGGCTCCTGAAACTAGTGGTTGTGAGAGCTGACAAGGCTATATCCTTGCCCTGTATAACATCAGGAAGCCGACTAACCTCAGCTGGGTTCTTAGTGCTCTTTTCCAAAGAAACAAAACTGCCTTTATCTCTCTTTTGTGTTTGAGAGGACCAGTCTATATTTTTTTCTTTTCTTCTCTCGTATGTCTTTTTTCCTTCCCAAACATCCTTTTGAGAGGATGCACAATATTATTAGCTGTAGCTTTTTATGAGTCAAAGAGTCCATGCAGAGCCATTGTTTCATGTCTGTCTCCAGATGGACCCTGAATGATAAGTATTTAATTGACAATTCTTGGTGTGGGGAGTCAATTCAAATGTGGAGGCTTTTTTGGTTTCAATTTGAAACCAATGATCAAAGGCAGGGTTGAGTTGGGTGGAAGAAATATTTCTGACACTTTTAGCATACCTAATTATGATCCATCCCAGAAACAAGAAATAATGATGATCAGAGAAAAGTAAAGAAACAAATGAGCAAGTTTTTAGTTTCAGTGACTCACTTAGATCATTAGAAACATTTTTTGACAAAATACTAGATTATAAACTTGAGTACTTTCAAGACCTTTGATCAAGAATGAACTTTCAAACTTCCTCAACGGATGTGAAATTGTTGTCCTACAAATTACTAGATCATTTTATAAATTGTGGCAAGAAAAAGAAAAATCATCATCTATTTGGAAGTTGTTAATATTTATAATTTTATTTCTTCTGCTTATTATGTGTAAAGTATTGTGTTCAGTTCAGTCATTCATTCCTACATTACAATTTTTTTTTAGCACACACACATTTCTTCTTCCTCCATTGGAATGAAAGCTCTGTTTGTCTTATTTGCTTTGATGGGTGTTCTCATATTTTCGTACAGAGACTGATACAGAATAAGCACATAATAAAGGCTTTGTCTATCTACATCTTCTCAATTCTTTTCTATTCGTTTACAAAGCTAGGATATGTCAGGAAACCAATGTTGGATTATGTACAAACTAAAGCCACTTGTTTTGGATATAGGTATTTTTCATGCATAGATCAGGTGTAATGGAAATGGGTACCTATATCTCACTGGAAAGGGAAAAAAAAAGCATCTACTTGTTATATATTATATGCCAGACACTGTGCAAAAAGGCTTAACAAATATTATCTTACTGGGTCCTCATAACAATCCTGAAAAATAGGTGCTGTTATTATGCCCATTTTGAAGAACTTAAATCTAAATGACTTGGCCAGTCACACAGTTAGTAAATGTCAGATATTGGATTTGAACTCATTTCTTGTAGGTCCATAGCTCTATCCATTATACTGTGTAGGTGCTGTGTCTGTCTATAGAGAAAGGGGCAGGGTTAAAAAGGGGAAGAGCCTTGAGTTGTTACCTGTGAGTCAGATATTTTTAAATTATATTTTTCATCAAATAAGTTCATGAGTTTTCTTCATTCCCAAAGAGATTTAAATTTTTAGTTTTTCTGTCCTTATGACTATATATTTTTTCTAAGATTCACAATTGAAGTACTCTTTATTTCTATGAGATTTAATTTTGAAACCAGAAAACTGACTTTAGGGCTATTTCACATAGTGTTTGGAGGGCAGATCTTAAAAGAACCAAGTAAAATTTCATTGTGAAAATGAGAACACACACACACACACACACACACACACACACACAATAACTGCTTTGAGATACATAGGAGAAAAATCTCATTTATCAATCAACTGGCAATGTATCTAGGTGAAGAGAAAACCCTCTGGGAATGACATGTCCCAGTAGGATGTCCATTATTTAGGTTATCCAGAAACTGGGATATATTCTACAGTAAGTAACACTTTCCTCTAATAAGAAGTCAAGACATTATTAAGATCAAGGCCAATCCAAAGAAAAATGGCATCTTCAATTAAGTTGATTACTCTTTTTTCTGTCTTTGCTTTTTAAGCCAATTTTATAATAGCTTCCTAGGCATACCTTTTCTATTATAATCTTATGATCTTGATGCTTCAACTTTCTTCCCCTTTATCCATTCCCATCAAAATACTTAGGGATGTTTCCTCATACATATATGTTAGTGGGTATAAATGAGTGTTAACATGTTAGTTTAGTATTTCTTCCTGGATGAAAAGATATTACCTTATATTTGCATAGTATTTTTTTAAGATTTCTTCTTTGAAATGGATTTTAATGGTATTTATCTGTAATCACTTACATTTTCACCATATAAATATGTATATATAATATATGTATGTATATATTTTTTTCAAAATAATATTTCTAAAAACAAATAATTGTTAAGAATTTAAAAAAGGAAAAAAATAGGAAAAACAATAAACCTCAGTAAAAGAGGGCAGTGTTCTATAGACATGAATCCCTGCATCCACCATGTATATATAGATGGAGGGAGTAGAGATATCTTCTCATAGCTCTTTTTTTTTTTTTTTTTTTTGGACTCACACTTGGGCAATTATAACTTACAACATTCAATTTCTTTTTTTACCTTTCCCCCATTTCATTTCAGTCGTTTTATTCAAAGGTTATTTTCTTAGTACCAGAATATAATGGAACATTGTTAGGCTCTTTCAACCAAGTTAAGTTTGCATGGATGAATTAGAAAGGAAATTCTTCAATGCATCAAAGGTTTAAGAGTAACTTAAGAATGCATCTGTAAAATACTTCACAAAATGAAGCAGAAGACTTATAAGTCAGACAGTATTACTTTGGTTTAAGTTTAAAGGGAAAGTTCTGTTTTTAAAGTTCAGTTTCACTGAGTGGATGCACATCAGTTGGACAATGGCTGAATAAGTTATGGTTTATGAATGTTATACATTATTATTTTTCTATAAGAAATGATCAGGAGGATGATTTTAGAAAGGCCTAGAGAGACTTATATGAACTGATGTTAAGTGAAATGAGCAGAACCAGGAGATCATTGTACATGGCAATATCAAGATTATACAACAATCGATTCTGATGAATGTGACTCTTTCCAACAATGAAACGATTCAGAGCAGTTCATCTTGTGATGAAGAGAGCCATCTACACCCAGAGAGGGGACTGTGGGAATTAAATGTGGAATACAACGTAACATTCTCACTTTTTGTTGTTGTCCGCTTACATTTTGTTTTTGTACACATTTACTTTTTTTGGATCTGATTTCTTTTGTGCAGCAAGAGAATTGTATAAATATGTTTATATTTATTGGATTTAACATATATTTTAACATGTTTAATGTATATTGTATTGCTTTCCATCTAGGGGAGGGGGTGAGGGGAAAGAGATAATTCCAAATTATTATACAGAACAGTTTTACTTTTCCCAACAATACATTAAAGTTCTTATCTTCTCATGACTTTTAAAACTTTGACTAATATCATTTTTGTTCATTGTTTAAAGTTGTTTGGTATCAACAATAACATTATGGTTTGTTTTGATTTACACTGTATTCATTATTGGTGATTTAAAACATTTCTTCATGTAATGGTCATCTGAAATTCATGTTTTGGTTTTATATGTTTCTCTGTAATCTGTATGCTTTACATACAACTCAGATATGAAAGACATTTGATTCAAGGATTTATCCCCCAGTAGACTCTTTTTCCTCTTATCCTACATGTATTAATTGTATTCATGAAAACTCATTCAAATTCATACAACATATCTTTCAAATTGTCTTAATTCTCAATTGTGTTCAGAACACAATTTCTAACCCATTTCTCTGAAAGATATATTATTCATTTCTATTCTAGTTTTTAATAGTAACTAATTCGATATTCAGTTCATGTGTCCATTTGGAAGTTTAAGTGAAATAGTCTATAACACTGTATAAATTGTATAAATATTGTATAAAATTAATTCTAATTTCTGTCAAACTAATTTCAAGTTCAGAGTTCTTACCAAATAAGAGACTTCTTTCCTATGTAATTTACATATTGGGATTCATAAAACAATGGTTTATTGAGGTGAGTTCTTTATGAATCTTCCTTGTCTTTAACCAGAACATTTTCTTCTAATATTCTTAGTCTTTTTGATTCACAAAATAAAACACATTTTTTAAAAATCTAACTCTATGTCAAGTATATTATTTGTAGTTAAATTATGGCACTAATCCATTCAAAAACTTTTGATAGGGTCATTTTTATTATATTGGCAGGACACAGTAATGAGCACTGAATATTATCATTCTTCAAAGTCCTTTCATCCACATTTTATCACACAACTACAAACATAGACTGCACAGTGAAGACAACCATATTTTGGATGAAGAAAGTGAGACCTCCAGAGTTTGAATTTCTCAAAAGTCACATGGCTAGCAGAAGAATCATATAATACAGATTTTCTAATTTTAATTCCAGTTCTCTTTCTGTGGCATATAGAGTTTCTTCTTAGCTAACATTTGCATGTAAACAAGAACTTTCTGAAAATGATGGCCTACTTTAAATATAATATGAGTCAGAGGATTTCTAAGGATAGATTAGGAAGACTTTTTGCCATCCCTTAAATTAGAGAATTTCTTAGGTCCTTTGTCTCTAGAATCACCAAATTTTAAAACTGAGTAGAGATCACTAAGACAAAGTGCTTGTCCAGGAAGGAATCCCTACATCCTATAACATCATCAACAAGAAGTCATTCAGCCTTTGTTTGAAAATTATTCTCTTGTTGGAGAACTCTTGTTGGAATACCTTCTGAAACAAAATATTTTATATTTAGATAAATTTAATTGATGGGATATTATTCTCTTATATTCAATCTAAATCTGCCTTATTCTTTCACCCACAATTTCCAGTTCTGTACTTTGGACACAGTCACTGTCTTAGATTAACAACAATAATAATAATGATAAACAAAAGTAGCATTACATGATATTTTATGATTATTAAAATGCTTTCCTTTGATCCTCAGAGTAGCTAGGTATTATTATCATCCCCATTATCTAGATGAGGAATCTGAGGATGAGAGACAAAGTGTATTTTTTCCCAATTTTTTTCATATGAGGCAACTAAGGCAGACAGAGGTAAAGTGAGTTGTCAGTACCACATAGTGAGTAAGTGTATGAAGCAGAATTCAAACAGAGGTCTTGTTGAGTCCAATTAAGGCTTTCTATACCTTGCTGCATATTACACCAACATAAGGCTGTATGCTTTATTGTTATTATATTTCCCAATTATAATCACATAATATTATTATTAATTATTTACTATTAAGCATAGTAAGTGTTCCAATTTTGAACAAGCAAATAATCAATGACTATTTATTTATTAGTTGTTTACTATATCATGTACTGTTTTATACTACTAGAGATAGGGGACTTCCGGTTAAGATGGCGGAGAGGAGGCTCACAGTTGCATAAGCTCCACGCTTTCTCTCACTATCCACTTCATTACAAGCCTCTGAATCAATGCTTGACTGAAAAAAACCCACAAATAGTTACCAAGAGAAGCCATCCTTGAGATCCGCCAAGAAAGGTCTGTCTTTACTGGAGGGCTGGGGCGGTTTTAGATCGGGCGCAGGCTGAGGGCAGCGGCAGTGAGAGCACGGGAGCAGACTGGAGAGGGGGTGGGGAGTGATCGTAGCCGTCTCTGCGGGGAGAGCTTCGCTACAGGTTTGGAACCTGCAGCAAATCAGCAGCCCAGCAGAGAAGCTAAAAACACCGGGGCTGAAGAACACAACCGCAAACAGCTGGAGTCTCTCAGGACCTGGCCGCCCCCCCCTTCCCCCCCCTCAGTGACTCAGCACGCTTTGGGATCTCAGAGCGCAGGCGCAGCACAGTCCTGCTAGTGCCTCACTGCTGCCCCCTGCAGTCTGTAGAGGAAGCTCGATAACACACCCAGCCCCCCCCCCCCAAAGAAAGACTCCAGTTTTTTCTGTTTTTCTTTGGTAGTTTGTCTCTGATTAATAGACAGAATGAGCAAGAAGCTGAAGAGGACTTTAACCCTTGACAGCTTCTATACAGATAGAGAGCAGACTCTAAATCCTGAGGAGACTAAAAACAGGCAGTCCCCAGGTGAATCCCCAAAGGAGGAGATCGTCTGTTCCTCAGCACAGATGAACCTCATAGAAGTGATTAAAAAGGCTCTCACAAGGGAGCTAGAAGAAAAATGGGAAAGCAGAGTGAGGCTTGGCAAAAGGAGAGGGAGGCTTGGCAAAAGAGCCTGGAGAAGTCAGTTAAAGAGAGAGTGGATAAAGAAGTAAAATCCTTGAAAAATAGGATTAGTGAACTGGAAACAGAAAACAGCTCTCTAAAAAACAAAATGGGCGAAATGGAAAAAAATTCCACAGAACAAAAGAACTCAATTGGACAATTAGAAAAAGATTTTAAAAAAGTGAGTGAAGAGAATACTTCACTGAAAATCAGAATTGAACAAGTGGAATTGAATGACTCGAGGAGACAAGAAGAATCAGTCAAGCAAATCCAAAAAAATCAAACAATGGAGAAAAATGTGAAATACCTTCTGGGGAAGACAACAGACCTGGAAAACAGATCCAGGAGAGACAATCTGAGAATCATTGGACTCCCAGAAAAACATGATGAAAAAAAGAGCCTGGACACTGTCTTCCAGGAAATTATCAAAGAGAACTGCCCAGAAGTCATAGGAACAGAGGAAAAAATAAACATTGAAAGGATTCATCGATCACCCACTGAAAGGGATCCTAAAATCAAAACACCAAGGAATATAGTGGCCAAATGCCAGAACCCTCAGATGAAAGAAAAAATATTGCAAGCGGCTAGAAAAACCCAATTCAAGTATCAAGGAGCCACAATAAGGATCACCCAGGATCTGGCAGCATCCACATTAAAAGATCGAAGGGCCTGGAATATGATATTCCGAAAGGCTAAGGAACTTGGTATGCAACCAAAAATAACTTACCCAGCGAGAATGAGCATCTTTTTCCAGGGAAGAAGATGGACATTCAACGAAGTAAGCGAATTTCATCTATTTCTGATGAAAAAACCAGAACTTAACAAAAAGTTTGATCTACAAATATAGAACTCAAGAGAAATCTAAAAAGGTAAAGATTAATCTTGGGAACTATATTTTGACTATATAGATGTATAAAGAATACATGTATACCTTGTTCTAGAAATTGATGTGGAAAGGACATTGTACCAGAAAAAGGGTAAAGTGGGGGTAGTACATCTCATGAAGAGGCATAGGAAACCTATTATATCTGAGAGAAAGAATGGAGGGGGATGAATATAGTGGGTATCTTACTGCCTTCAGAATTGGCTTTAAGTGAAAAATCTTAAGACATATTCAATCTATGGTGAAACTTCTCCCATCTCATTGAAAAGTGAGAAGGGAAAAGTGGAAAGGGAAGGAATAAGCTAAGCGGAAGGGAATACGGGAACTGGGAGGGAAAGGGGTAAGATAGGGGGAGGAACTCTAAGGCGGGGGGAGGGACACTAAAAAGGGAGGGCTGTGAGAAGCAAGGGGTGCTCACAAGCTTAATACTTGGAAGGGGGGAAAGGGGAAAGAAGGGAGGAAAGCATAAACCGGGGTTAACAAGATGGCAAGTAATACAGAATTGGTCATTCTAACCATAAATGTGAACGGGGTAAACTCCCCCATAAAGAGGAAGCGGTTAGCAGAATGGATTAAAAGCCAGAATCCTACAATATGTTGTTTACAGGAAACACACCTGAAGCGGGGAGATACATGCAGGTTAAAGGTAAAAGGTTGGAGCAAAATCTACTATGCTTCAGGTGAAGTCAAAAAAGCAGGGGTAGCCATCCTGATCTCAGATCAAGCTAAAGCAAAAATTGACCTAATTAAAAGAGATAAGGAAGGACACTATATCTTGCTAAAGGGTAGCATGGATAATGAAGCACTATCTATATTAAACATATATGCACCAAGTGGGGTAGCATCTAAATTCTTAAAAGAGAAACTAAGAGAGCTGCAAGAAGAAATAGACAGTAAAACTATAATAGTGGGAGATCTTAACCTTGCACTCTCAGAATTAGATAAATCAAACCAGAAAATAAATAAGAAAGAAGTCAAAGAGGTAAACAGAATACTAGAAAAGCTAGATATGATAGATCTCTGGAGAAAATGTAATGGAGACAGAAAGGAATACACTTTCTTTTCAGCAGTTCATGGAACCTATACAAAAATTGACCATATATTAGGACATAAAAACCTCAAACTCAAATGTAGTAAGGCAGAAATAGTAAATGCATCCTTTTCAGACCACGATGCAATGAAAATTACATTCAACAAAAAAGCAGGGGGAAGTAGACCAAAAAATAATTGGAAACTAAATAATCTCATACTAAAGAATGATTGGGTAAAACAGCAAATCATAGACATAATTAATAACTTCACCCAAGAAAACGATAATAATGAGACATCATACCAAAATGTATGGGATGCAGCCAAAGCGGTAATAAGGGGAAATTTCATATCTCTAGAGGCCTATTTGTATAAAATAGAGAAAGAGAAGGTCAATGAATTGGTTTGCAATTAAAAATGCTAGAAAAGGAACAAATTAAAAACCCCCAGTCAAACACTAAACTTGAAATTCTAAAAGTAAAAGGTGAGATCAATAAAATTGAAAGTAAAAAAACTATTGAATTGATTAATAAAACTAAGAGTTGGTTCTATGAAAAAACCAACAAAATAGACAAACCCTTAGTAAATCTGATTAAAAAAAGGAAAGAGGAAAATCAAATTGTTAGTCTTAAAAATGAAAAGGGAGAACTCACCACTAACGAAGAGGAAATTAGAGCAATAATTAGGAGTTACTTTGCCCAACTTTATGCCAATAAATTCGACAACTTAAATGAAATAGAAAAATACCTCCAAAAATACAGCTTGCCCAAACTAACAGAGGAAGAAGTAAATATCCTAAACAGTCCCATCTCAGAAAAAGAAATAGAACAAACTATCAATCAACTCCCTAAGAAAAAATCCCCAGGACCAGATGGATTTACATGTGAATTCTACCAAACATTTAAAGAACAATTAACTCCAATGTTATATAAACTATTTGAAAAAATAGGGATTGAAGGAGTCCTACCAAACTCCTTTTATGACACAGATATGGTACTGATACCTAAACCAGGTAGGCTGAAAACAGAGAAAGAAAATTATAGACCAATCTCCCTAATGAATATTGATGCTAAAATCTTAAATAAAATATTAGCAAAAAGATTACAGAAAATTGTCACCAGGATAATACACTATGACCAAGTAGGATTTATACCAGGAATGCAGGGCTGGTTCAATATTAGGAAAACTATTAACATAATTGACTATATCAATAACCAAACAAACAAAAACCACATGATCATCTCAATAGATGCAGAAAAAGCATTTGATAAAATCCAACATCCATTCCTAATAAAAACACTTGAGAGCATAGGAATAAATGGACTTTTCCTTAAAATAGTCAGGAGCATATATTTAAAACCATCAGTAAGCATCATATGCAATGGGGAAAAACTGGAACCTTTCCCAGTAAGATCTGGAGTGAAGCAAGGTTGCCCACTATCACCATTATTATTTAATATCGTATTAGAAACACTAGCCTCGGCAATAAGAGTCGAGAAAGATATAAAAGGAATTAGAGTAGGCAATGAGGAAACCAAACTATCACTCTTTGCAGATGATATGATGGTATACCTAGAGAACCCCAGAGATTCTACCAAAAAGCTATTGGAAATAATTCATAATTTTAGCAAAGTAGCTGGCTACAAAATAAATCCCCATAAATCCTCAGCATTTTTATACATCACCAACAAAACCCAACAGCAAGAGATACAAAGAGAAATTCCATTCAGAATAACTGTTGATACCATAAAATATTTGGGAATCTATCTACCAAAGGAAAGTCAGGAATTATATGAGCAAAATTATAAAAAAGTCTCCACACAAATAAAGTCAGACTTAAATAATTGGAAAAATATTAAGTGCTCTTGGATCGGCCGAGCGAACATAATAAAGATGACAATACTCCCTAAACTAATCTATTTATTTAGTGCTATACCAATCAGACTTCCAAGAAAATATTTTATTGATCTAGAAAAAATAACAACAAAATTCATATGGAACAATAAAAAGTCGAGAATCTCAAGGGAATTAATGAAAAAAAAAATCAAATGAAGGTGGCCTAGCTGTACCTGATCTAAAATTATATTATAAAGCAGCAGTCACCAAAACCATTTGGTATTGGCTAAGAAATAGATTAGTGGATCAGTGGAAAAGGCTAGGCTCACAAGACAGAATAGTCAACTATAGCAATCTAGTGTTTGACAAACCCAAAGCCCCTAACTTCTGGGAAAAGAATTCATTATTTGATAAAAACTGCTGGGATAATTGGAAATTAGTATGGCAGAAATTAGGCATGGACCCACACTTAACACCATATACCAAGATAAGATCAAAATGGGTCTATGACCTAGGCATAAAGAACGAGACTATAAATAAATTAGAGGAACATAGAATAGTTTATCTCTCAGACTTGTGGAGGAGAAAGAAATTTGTGACCAAAGATGAACTAGAGACCATTACTGATCACAGAATAGAAAATTTCGATTACATCAAATTAAAAAGCCTTTGTACAAATAAAACTAATGCAAACAAGATTAGAAGGGAAGCAACAAACTGGGAAAACATTTTCACAGTTAAAGGTTCTGATAAAGGCCTCATTTCCAAAATATATAGAGAACTGACTCAAATTTATAAGAAATCAAGCCATTCTCCAATTGATAAATGGTCAAAGGATATGAACAGACAATTTTCAGAGGATGAGATTGAAACTATTACCACTCATATGAAAGAGTGTTCCAAATCATTATTGATCAGAGAAATGCAAATTAAGACAACTCTGAGATACCACTACACACCTGTCAGATTGGCTAAGATGACAGGAAAAAATAATGATGAATGTTGGAGGGGATGCGGGAAAACTGGGACACTAATGCATTGTTGGTGGAGTTGTGAACGAATCCAACCATTCTGGAGAGCAATCTGGAATTATGCCCAAAAAATTATCAAAATGTGCATATCCTTTGATCCAGCAGTGTTTCTATTGGGCTTATATCCCAAAGAAATACTAAAGAAGGGAAAGGGACCTGTATGTGCCAAAATGTTTGTAGCAGCCCTGTTTGTAGTGGCTAGAAACTGGAAAATGAATGGATGCCCATCAATTGGAGAATGGCTGGGTAAATTGTGGTATATGAATGTTATGGAATATTATTGTTCTGTAAGAAATGACCAGCAGGATGAATACAGAGAGGCTTGGAGAGACCTACATGAACTGATGCTAAGTGAAATGAGCAGAACCAGGAGATCATTATACACTTCGACAACGATATTGTATGAGGACATATTTTGATGGAAGTGGATTTCTTTGACAAAGAGACCTGAGTTTCAATTGATAAATGACGGACAAAAGCAGCTACACCAAAGAAAGAACACTGGGAAACGAATGTGAACTATCTGCATTTTTGTTTCTCTTCCCGGATTATTTATACCTTCTGAATCCAATTCATAACCACTGTTAACTAGTTTTACTCCTGTAGGCCTTTCTTATTCATTCTTAACTCTCTGATATGACACAACTTCTCATTCAATCATAATTTTCTTCTCTCTTTCAAGGTTAAATTATTTACTGACACACTTAATTCCTTAACGTAATTATTTTTTAATTGCTTAGCATTCTCTTTTCTTTGTGAGAATAAAACTATTTGTTCTCTATTTAATTCATATTGTATTCTGGATTGTTGTTATACCACCTCTCGCCTGCTGGGCAGAACCCCTTAGAGAACATCCCAAAATACATTTATTTCTCAGGAACATGAGGTAAGGGTGGAATTAAAGCACTGGGAACCCTGTTTCTCTATTAAGGAGAAAGGCAATCTTAGAATAACAAACTCAGGGGAAAACACGAAAGCCGCTAAGGGACATAGATTGATAAAAATTGACAAACCTTTTGCTTCAGACTATCAGGGTCTAGCTAGTCTCAAAGGAATATAATAGTAATTTGAAGCGAGATTAAAAATGGGGTTTTATTTTTGTTGGGACTCTACATGACTTGTTTATTCTTCTCTTCCCCCATTTCTTTTAATCTTTAAGAGAGACTCAAAGAATATTCAGGGTTTGACAAAAATCATGTGTTCTCCAATTAGAAAAAGGTTTGGATGGTATGTTGACAAGCCTTCCTAAAATGATTTTTAAGCAGTCCTTAGGGAATTAAAAGACATATTTCTAACTGTAAATCATAGAGAAGATTGGAAAAAAATTGCTCTTTATAACTACAAAGAAAGCAGTTCAAAGATAAACTAAATAATTATAAGTTCTATTTAGTACCTGACTATTCTGTACCTCCACCAAAGCAACAACAACAACAAAAACAACAACAAAATAAATGAGAACATTCCCCTTGAAGGAAACACTCTTATGAAGGAAAAAAAAATCAATATACAAACAAAAACAATTGAGTTTCTAGTTTGAAGACTGAGGGGTTAACTCTCATTAAAAAAGGAAGACAGAAAGAAGGAAGGAAGAAGGGAGGTAGGGTGGGAAGCAGGGAGGAAGGAAGGAAGGAAGAAGGGAGGGAGGAAGGAAGGAAAGAAAGGAGGAAGGAAGGAAGGAAGTTATTATAGATGCTAGGGTAACAGAAAAGTGAAAGAACCTGCTTTATTTTATCTGGAAAAAGAGCTAACCTGTCAGTTGACTCTAGCTGAAAACAGAAAGAGGTAACGATGTCCTTCAATGTCATGGCCAGCATAACATTTCCAGTAAGAACAAAGCAAGATCAGCAGGAAATCTCTCCCAATGGCAATGCAGTAAGATCAGTAGAAATATACCAGTGGCCTTATAGAATCAGAAATTTAAATGTATCAGTTATCCCTCTACTTATGTGTCCTAACTATACACATTCTTTGCATTTATATCCTTCTATGCATGTTCTATAGGCATGATCATATTATCTTAAATGGAAGAACGTGCACTGAGTTTCCTTCTTTCCTTCTTTCTTTCTTCCTTTTTTTCCTTTCCTCCTTTTCTCTTTTTCTCCTTTCCTCCTTTCTTCCTGTCTTCCTTCCTTCCTTTCCTCTTTCTTTTCTTCCTTTCTTCCTTCCTTCTTTCCTTAATTCAACTTTTGTGATCATGTTATTTCATCTAATTTCTTTATTTGAAATTATCATTTGTACTAACTAATAAAAGAAACTTATTTATGGAGATTCCAAGCTAAATCTTTGAGTGGATAAGGACCCAGATAATCCCTTGCTATTAGAACAACTTAAGGGAAGGGATCCCCATATGAGTCAGGATGCTTCATTCTAAAATGGTTCCAAAATATAATTCATATATTTTTTGAAAAAAATATTGTAATGATAATAAGCAAGCTTTGAACAATATTTCCTTTATCTTCCTTAAAAGAGAAAAAAAGTTGTTAGAAATTATTTAAAACAAGATCATGGATATAGAGCCATGATTATGTCCTGGAAGAACTACTAGCAAAATTCCTTGGCATATCACATTTTTCATAACATATAATTGAATTATAAATGATTTGTAGTTTCACTCCACTATTGCACCAGCACATGCCAATATATAATAATGTTGTGTTACAGTTAAAAAGTAATATGTCTCTGATATTCTCAACCCACCTACACTACCAAAACTGACAACTGGCTATTGTGATGATGAGGAAGAGGATGATGATGATAATGAAGCTAATTTGGATTTTTCTTGCTATAGTTAAGTACAGCTACTTTAAAGCTACATCTGAATTAAAATGTAGGTGCTAAATAGCAACTCACTTGGAAAAAATAATGAATTTATCCAAAAGGGGAAAGATATTAAGGAACTGAATACTTCAAAATGTCTCATTCTTCCTGTTCTATGTACTGAAAACCCTTAGGCTGTTTGAAATGAACTTCTAAGTATTTACTGAATTTATTCTAAATTTGCACTTTAGAAAGAAATTGTGGTTATGTTTGAATGAATAATTTTAATAGGACAAATTACTTACTCGACTAAATGTGTAGAATTGAAATTTTTGGATGGAATGAACAATGCTGACTAATCATGTTCCTTTCAAACCATATATATTTTCAATGTGTAATTTTTTTTTATCTATGAGCATGTTAGGCATTAATATCAATCAATCAGCAAACATTTATTAAGCACTTATTGTGTGCCAGCCACTGTTCTAACAAATAGGGATTCAAGAAAGAGGCAAAAACACATCATGCCCTCAGGGAGCTTATAATCAAAAGGGGTGGGGTAAGGAGAACATGGAAACAAATTCTATCTATTTATATCTATCTATCTATATCTATATATAATTATAGATAGATCTCTCTGGGTATGTATACATATATACATATAAATATATACAGATACATACACATATATACATATACATACATATGCATACATCTGTATATATATATATATGTGTGTGTGTGTGTGTGTATATATATGTATATATATATATATATATAATATACACACTAAGCAATATAAAAGAAAATAGAAACAGAAGGCAGTAGAATTAAAAATTGTTGGAAAAGGATTCCAGTAAAAGATAAGGTTTTTAACTGGAAATTAAAGGTCTGGTAAATTAGTAGATACTGTCAGAGGGAGAATATTCCAGGCACGGGGGACATCAAAAGAAAAAAAAATTAGCAAAAGTGTATTTTTTTATTGTAGATTTAATATATGGAAATATCTTCCTTTAACAATATTTAAAAATTTAAACAAAGAAACAAAAGGAAGGGTCTTCTAATGGTTTATATACTACTCTTATAATTAAGACAACTTCAAATGAAACTCAAATTTATCTAAATAACCATAGGCAATTCAGTTTATATCTCAGAGTCAATATCCTCATTTGTGAAATAGGAATAGTAATAATGGGAGTATTTACCTCAGAGGGTTTTTTCTTGGGGTTCAATGGATTGTATGCATAATAAAATTATGGGCAAACTTTTTAAAAAATGCATGAGAGGCAACATGCAGTATAAAAGAGAGAGCTAACTATGGAGTAAAGATATCATGAGTTTGAATCTACTTCCACTATACACATGCTATTTCATCCTGGGAAAGAACACCTCATGGCATAGTAGCCTAATTCTCTCTCTGAGATTATAAATAGAGGAGGCACAGATCGACAGTGGTAGAGGGAATTTCTCCCTTGTGAGTAACCTATGAACCATAGATCATAAAATCACAGATTTAAAACTAGAAAGAACCTCATAGACCACTTAGTGAAATCTCCATTTTTCAAGTGAAGAAAAGTAGGGCACTAAGATACTAAATCATTTACTCAAGGCTACATAGGAAATATGCAGCAAAAACTCACTTAGGATCCAGATTCCTCCTGTAGAAACAGTGTTCTTCCTATTATGTCATGATGGTTCATTCCAACAAAGTAAAAATGTTAATTATCTCTCATGATCAGTTCATCATACTAACCATTAGAAGCGTCACAAAGATGGAAAATGTTACTTACAATATAATAGAAAGGTATGGTATGGACTAAGAAGCAAAAAGAAAGGTCAAAGACAATTAAGAAAAAGGTAGAGTCAAACAAAAAACTTTGAGAAAACATGAGGAATAGAGATCACTTTAGGGCCTTTGGAGGACTAGAATAAAGTGGGATTGGAGAAGACTTCATGGAGGAGGTGGCAGCAGAGTTCTGTCTTAAACAAGAATATGTTCAAAAGTGACCTTGTGGAGACTGCTTGGCAGTGCAGTGGACAGAGCACTGGTCCTGAAGTTAGGAAGACTACTGTTCCAAAAGGACCTCAGACACTAATTGCCTCCCAAAAAAACCAAACTAAAAGGGGGACCTTGGTTTCTAAGCCAGAAGTATATAACGTCCTAGAGTTAGGAGCATGCAGGACGAAGTGAGAGAACAAGTCAGATTGAGTGTTGGAGAGTAGGAGGATGAAATATATCTACAATGAAGGGCAGGAGCGGGTTGATAGAGGGACTTAGCTACACTGCTCAGAATGCTTACACTTCCATGTAATGATTTTCACACTACATGGATCTGACTGACTTACTAGTTATTGAAGGCCCATGGCCAAACCAAGCATTTCAATTTCTCCTCTCCCCATTTCAAAAGGCAACCCACTTTTTCTTTAACATTAAAGCCTTGGACATGGCTCTTGTCAACAATGAGATGATTCAGGCTAGTGCCAATGGTCTTGTGATAGAGAGAGCCATCTGCACCCAGAGAGAGAACTATGGGAACCAAGTACAGATCATAACATAGTATCTTCACTCTTTTTGCTGTTGTTTGTTTGCATTTTATTTTCCATCTCATTTTTTCCCTTTTTGATCTGTTATTTATTTTGCAGCATGATAATTGTGGAAATGTATATGGAATTGTACAAAAACAATTGGATCACTTGTCATCTAAGGGAGGGGATTTGGGAAAGGGAAGGAAAATATTAGAACACAAGATATTGTAAGGATAAGAGTTGAAAATTATCCATAAAATCATGGATTTTGAAAATCAAAAGCTATAATTAAAAAAAAATAAAATATCCTTGAAAATTGACTCTATATAGTTAAATCAGTGATATTAATGAATCCTTCAGTCATTTTCAATGAATTTTTGTAACCCAATTTTGGACTTTCTTAGCAGATATTCTGGAGTGGTTTGTACCATTTCTTTCCCCAGTTCATTTTATAGATCAGGAAACTGGGGCAATCAAGATTAAGTGGTTTTCCCAGTCCCTGGGCTAATAAGTGTCTGAAGAAGGATTTGAATTCAGGAATTCAGGATAGCAATGCCTTCCAAGTAATGTCAAAACTGATGTTAAAACTTCCAAGTTTGCATTCCAGCAGGACCATTCATATTATTCCTGGGAAGAGGCTCAAATCCCATAAAAGTGAATGTAACTAGAATCATTATGATACATTGTGTTTGAAGCTAGAAAACCTCCGATCCTCATCCTCCACTTTCAAACAGATGACCATGAGAAATCTACCATTTTTAGTCCTTATTTCCTCATCTACAAACTGAGTTGGCTGGAGAAATGACTTTTGACATATCTTTCACACTTGAGTATGACACTGTACTTCTCCACAGAATCTTAGAATCAGGAATTAATTGATATTTCATAAAGTGTAACCTACCTAAGGCATAATTTTTTTCAATAATATGGAGGACAGTGATGATCTAGCAATCCCATTAATCCTTCCAGGGCCAAATAAGTCAAATTTTCACAAAGCAATTAATTATGTTGTGACAGTTTAATTTATACTCATTTTCAGTAAGGAATGATATGCTGACAAACTGGAAAAACATCTTCACAGTTAAAGGTTCTGATAAAGGCCTCATTTCCAAAATATATAGAGAACTGACTCAAATTTATAAGAAATCAAGCCATTCTCCAATTGATAAATGGTCAAAGGATATGAACAGACAATTTTCAGAGGATGAAATTGAAACTATTACCACTCATATGAAAGAGTGTTCCAAATCATTATTGATCAGAGAAATGCAAATTAAGACAACTCTGAGATACCACTACACACCTGTCAGAAGATTTGCTAAGATGACAGGAAAAAATAATGATGAATGTTGGAGGGGATGCGGGAAAACTGGGACACTAATGCATTGTTGGTGGAGTTGTGAACGAATCCAACCATTCTGGAGAGCAATCTGGAATTATGCCCAAAAAATTATCAAATTGTGCATATCCTTTGATCCAGCAGTATTTCTATTGGGCTTATATCCCAAAGAAATACTAAAGAAGGGAAAGGGACCTGTATGTGCCAAAATGTTTGTAGCAGCCGTTTGTAGTGGCTAGAAACTGGAAAATGAATGGATGCCCATCAATTGGAGAATGGCTGGGTAAATTGTGGTATATGAATGTTATGGAATATTATTGTTCTGTAAGAAATGACCAGCAGGATGAATACAGAGAGGACTGGCGAGACTTACATGAACTGATGCTAAGTGAAATGAGCAGAACCAGGAGATCATTATACACTTCGACAACGATATTGTATGAGGACATATTTTGATGGAAGGGGATTTCTTTGACAAAGAGACCTAACTGAGTTTCAATTGATAAATGACGGACAAACGCAGCTACACCCAAAGAAAGAACACTGGGAAACGAATGTGAACTATCTGCATTTTTGTTTTTCTTCCCGGGTTATTTATACCTTCTGAATCCAATTCTCCCTATGCAACAAGAGAACTGTTCGGTTCTGCAAACATATATTGTATCTAGGATATACTGCAACATATCCAACATATAAAGGACTGCTTGCCATCTAGGGGAGGGGGTGGAGGGAGGGAGGGGAAAAAATTGGAACAGAAACGAGTGCAAAGGATAATGTTGTAAAAAAAAAAAATTACCCTGGCATGGATTCTGTCAATATAAAGTAATTATTAAATAAAAATTAAAAAAAAAAAAAAGGAATGATATGCTGTAGTGAGTAGAGTACATGGAGACTATAAATGCAGGGTTCAAATACTATATATGAATTATTAATTTCACAACCCTAGGAGAGCTGTCACATATCTATGATTCTTATGCAACTATCTATGACTTTTAAATTGGGAGACAGTTATTAAGCTTAATTGTTAAGGGAAGTTTCTTACATTACTGTAACCAGAATCTTAGACTAAAATAATACATAACTTCCAAATACATTTAAATGGAAGTTTAATACTTAGAATCCTAAAGAGAGTTTTTTTTTTATTTAAAATATTTTATTAAATATTTCCCAATTACATGAAAAAATTAAGAATCTTTTTTTTTTTAATTTCAAAATTTCTCCTTCCTGTTCATCTTTCCACTTTGAAAAAAAAAAAAAACAAGCAATTTGATTTTGATTATACCAATGAGGCTATGCAAAAATAGTTCCATATTAGCCATATTGTAAAAGAAAAAATAAAATACTAAAAAAAAGTTTTAAAATATTTCAATCTGCATCCAGAGTTCATTAGTTCTTTTATCTGGAGGTGGACTGCATTTTTTTTTTCATCATGAGTCCTTTGGAATTATCTGGAATTATTCTCTTGATCATAAGAGCTAAGCCTTTTTTACAGTTGATTGTCCTTACAATATTATTTATAATACAATTGTGCTTACAATAAAATGTTACTATGTACACTATTTTCATAACTGTTCACTGTCTTCCCAGAGTTTTCTGATAACATCTTGCTTTTAATTTTTGTGTAGACAATAGCATTCCATCAAACTCATACATCACTGTTCAGCTATTCCTCCATCAGTGGATATGTATTTGATTCTAATTTGTTGTCAAAACAAAAAAATAAAGATTTTTGTAAAATTAGCTCTATTTCCCTTCTTTGATTTTTTGAGATACAGACTTAGTGGGGCTGTTGCTGGGTAAACTGATCTGCATAATTTTATAGTTTTTTTTTTTTTTTTTTAACATGGCTCCAAATTGTTCTTCAAAATGGTTTTCCAATTCCACCAAGAGTGTATTAATGTTCCAATTTTTCCACACTAGTTCCAATATTTGTTCATTTTTTTTTCTGTCATGATAAGCCAATATGATAGATTTGAGATAATGTATCAGTTGCTTTAATTTTCAGTTCTTTAATTGGTAATAACTTAGAGCATTTTTTCACATTTTGGTAGCTTTGATTTTTTCTGTAAACCATTCATAACATTTGACGTGTGTTTTGTTGTTTCTTGGTGTGCCATAAAGTCATTAACTTCCACTTTCACTTTCTAATTATTTAAGGAATTATTTTTTCTGTGATCTTTTATATCTCTTTTTCCCCTGCTTTGGCAAAGTGCTTTTTATATAGTCTTTTCATTAGTGAATTTTTGTACTTCTTTTTTCATTTGGCCAATTCTCTTTTTTTAAAAAAAAAGTTATTTTTTTAGTTTTTTTTTTTTGCACTTTTTTATCAAGCAGTTTATGTTTTTTAGAACTTTTATTATCATCCAGAAATTTTTGTTGGGCTTGTGTCCAATTGAATTTTTGTCTTATTCTGAGAGGTTATGTTTTAATCTTCCCCTTCATCAAAGCAGTTTTTATGATCAGGTTATTATTTTTTTTCTTTTTTTTTTCTTTTTCTTTCTTTCTTTCTTTCTTTTTTTTTTTTTTTGGTTTGTTTTGGTTGTACTATATTGCCTTACAAAATGATAGGAAGTGGTGTGGGTCATAGTTAAGGTAGGATCCAGGGTGTATTGCTGTACCTGTGTTTATGATAGATATTTAATAATCAAGGATAGTTTCTTACTAAGATTAATTTTGGCTTAGCATGCATATCATGCCATTTAGGCTATTTATTTCTTGCACCATATAACAAATGATAAATCAGTACCAAAATTCTACATCATGAGGCTTTCAAGACAACATAATTGTGTGTTCATGTTGAAGGCTCTGTGTGCACATGTTTAACCAATTACCAAGGAATTTAGAAAGCATCGAGTATACAGATATTCATCTTTTCTGCAGAATAAATTTCTGGAAGTCAATAATGAGATTGCATAATTTCAGCAGGCAATTGGGCATCATTATTTTCAGTTTCTGTTCTCTCTATTCTCTCTTTTTATTGGCTCTATTTTAAAAATCAGTCATTGAATCAAACAAAACGTCTTTGCCAACACAATTATCTCCAAAATTTTTTAAAAGAGTATTCCACAGGGGCCATGGAAAAGGGCAAGGTGATGGTAAACAAGTTGTAAGACACAACTAAAGTGATATTCCAAAAAAAATAGGAATAAGGATGTCATCAAAGAATAACATGCCATGAAACTAAGATGGGATAGTCACGTTGTAATAACTAGAAGTCATGGTAACAGACAGTGTCGGCATATCACAAGTATTTGTGAGGTCAGGGAAAACATAGATGAATTCTAGAAAGTTAGATAAGCTCCCCAAAATGAACTCTGGGTAGAACATGGCTGAGAGCTGCGCAGGTGGACAATCACGGATGAACAGTGATTTACAGCCAAAGAAAGGGCTCCTGCATCAATGAGACTTCATATCTATTACAGTTGAGCTTTTTAAATTATTTCCACTTGAGCTTTATTCAGCCAAGAAATTTTTATGTAACCCCCAGACACGTAAGTGTATCAAGTAGCTACACAAATCAAACATGTACTGATAATAAATCATAATGTCACAATTCTCACATTCAGTTAAGATATACCATGTGGGGTCACAAAATTCTATCCATATGCCTTTTATATCTTTTACAACAATCTCTTACATATGGTATCAAATGCATTACCTTGACCTTTAGTTCAAAGACATTTATTCAATTTATGGAGTACTTAACAGTATAAAAGCTTAATGTTCAATATTTTATTGAATAGAAAATGAATCAAGTTGGGCATTATAGTATAAGGATATAGATTTTTTCTTTTCACATTACATTGAGAAAAAATGATTGTTTACTACCCTTATCTTTACCAATAATTTTATAGCATTTTTATGGCACAGTATTCAGCAATCTTTTTACAGTTTTGTCCTATCCCAGTTAGAAAGTAGTGTCATATGGCTCTATATAATTAAAATCTGCCTTTTTATTAACATTTTTCTATTTTCCAACAGTTAATACCTATTCAGAAATCCATCATTCAAGAGAAAGAATCTCATCCTTATGCAAAAATTATCTTTCCTTTTGTATTCATGAACAAGGCGACAGAAATGAGAGAGTTAAAAAGAGATTTCTTAAACAAAGCCTTGGCACCAACTTAAGCCAAGGGATTCTGTGGGTAGATCCATTTGGGAGTCTGGATAATTAGAAGTTGGGAGGTAAAGATTTTTTCTCTAAAAGTTCATAAAAGACAAAAACCTGGAATGGCAGGAGTTATTTATCATTGACTGAAATTACGAGAGAATTTGCACAAGCTTTGCAACTCCTGTCTGTAGCAAACTTTCCTTTCCTTACCAAAGATAAACGATGACAAACATTTTGAAAACAAAAAGAAAAAGCATAATTTCCCCATGCTTTTTCATTTCAACTTTTTTTTCATAGCAAATACTTAATTTGACATCTGTCAGGGGCAATTAGCAGTCCTTGCTAACAAAATACCTGCCCTACTTAGCAGGTCCCGCTTGTTCCTCATTAACCAAATTATGTTCAGGTCATACATCATATTTCTGACAATAATGCCATTTTTCTGTTTAATTGGTTAAATAAATGTGTAATTATGGAACTCTGCTGAGATATTGCAAAACTTCTTGTAACAACAGCATTTTCTTGACATAGATTGGGACATTATTTGATCTACTCTAATGTGCAATATTTTAAAAATTAAATGTAATATTTGTTCACTGTCCGTAGGGGAAAACTCTCCAGATGTTAATACTGTATTTTTGAAAAAGTTGAGAAAACCAGTTGAAATTATTTAAAACACTGTGTTAAAGTGAAAGCATAGTATTTATGTAAGAAATATTATCTATGGAGTTAAGCACACAGCCAAATAAACTGATAAATTGTTACTAAGTGGGGAGATCGAAAAACTTGACATACGGCAATTAGTGGAATTTATATCTTGCTGTAAGATATTTACAGTAATGACCACATTCTTAGAATACTCCCTTTTTGGTTCACAGTAAATATTGGCTCATGGAATAGCAAGGAAATCACTTCTGTGAAGATGAACAAGGATATTAATAGTTGGTGTGAAAAAAAACTTTCAACTTTTATATTTTCCCCCAATTAGCACTTTTTTCTGATAAACAATGGTAAAAAATGAATAGGGTTTGCAGGGCCCAAATGTCATCTAAACATTCTTTAAATTTAAACAAGTTAAAAATGGCATAGTGTGGACATGATAACCATTTAAGATTCATTTTCTATTGAATAAAATATTGAACATTAAGCATTTATACTGTGTTAAGTACTCCATAAATTGAATAAATGTCTTTGAACTAAAGGTCAAGGTAATGTATCTGATACCATATGTGAGAGATTGTTATAGAAGATATAAAAGGCATATGGATAGAATTTTAACTTTGCAGAGTGCTAGATCTGGAGGCAAAACCCCTCGGCCAAACCAGAAGATTAAGAAGGTGATCTTGAGAAATTGACTTCTTATCTTTATACTTTAGTTGACTCTTCAATAAAATGTGCTTTTTACTAGTTGACTAGTTAATGTCTAAGTCTTTTGAGCATAGATTTTATGTTTGCCACAATTCTGGAATGGACTCCATCTCAAAATATATATTATATATATTTATATATAAAATGTGTATGTGTGTGTATGTGTATATATATATATATATGTATATATATATATATATATATATATATATATATATATATAATCAGTGATTATAAGACCAGCTAAGAAGACAAATTTGGAGCAAATATTACAGTGCATACCCTCAAGGAAAGATCTAACAAGCCCACCTAGATCAAGTAGTAATCAGGAAATAAAAGGAAAAAAAAAAACTCTATCTACATAATCCCAGCATTTTTCCAGACCACCATCACAAATTGGACTCTCATGGAATGAACGAGGGCATTTTACATTTTCAGGATGTAGAATGGACTGGGATCTAGGGCTCAGTTATATATTCCCAGGGCATCAGCACATGGGCCAAGGTAAAAGATAAGCTCCTGGATCCATAACTAGCAGGACAACAGCAAATATAGGTCAAAGCCTAAAATGGAAAACAGACTTTAATCCTACCTTGAGTTTCTCAGTCCAGATAATTTGCTTAGCCTAAGCTCAAGGGTATTGTACACTAGCCAGATAAAGGATGCAGGATCCTGGACTTTGAACAAACCCACTGTGACACAAACTAGCCCAAACAAGGCAATGGACATAGCCCCAAGACCAAGTCAGCAACACAGGTTCTCCGAGAATGGACGGATCTAGAATGTCTTCCGGGCTCTAAATAACTTCCAGCCAGCACTGTTAACTCTCCCACAAGTGGACTGTACAATCAAAAGAGGTACCAGAACAAAGCTAGATCCTTGGTTCATCTTTAGTAGATGGGGGAATGGCCCTCAGTAGGGATAGCAGAAGATAACTCCTAAAAGTGCTGAAGCTTTCAGATAGCAACCTGATTATTATTGTCGCTGAAATTCCACTGAGTGGAAAGTCAACAAATATAAACACAGTTCATCTGGAAGAACAAAAGGTAAAGAATTTCAAGGGAATGAAGGAAAAATGCAAATGAAGACCTAAATTATATTATAAAGCAGCAGTCAGCAAAACCATTTGTTTTGGCAAAGAAATACAGTAGTTGATCAGTGGGATAGATTAGATTCACAAAACACAATAGTCAATGACTACAGTAATCTGGCATTTGATAAATCCCAAAAGAGGCTTCTGAGATATGAACTCACCATTTGACAAAAATTGCTGGGAAAATTGGAAACTAGTGTGGCAGAAACTAGACAATGACACACAGCTAACACCTTATACAAAGAGAAGGTCAAAATGGGTTCATGATTTAGACTTCAAGGATGATACTATAAGCAAAGAAGAGGAACAAAGGATAGTCTACCTTTCAAATCTGTAGACAAGAAAGGAATTTGTGACAAAAGAAGAACTAGAATTCATTATTGATAGAATATAGTATGGTTACATTATGATTATAAAACCATCTTTTAAAATACTTTAGGGAGGGAAAAGAACCCACATGTGCAAAAATGTTTGTGGCCGCCCTTTTTGTAATGGCAATAAACTGGAAACTGAGTGAATGCCCATCAGCTGGAGAATGACTAAATTATGGTATATGAATGTTAGGAATATTATTGTTCTGTAAGAAACGACCAGCAGGATGATTTCAGAGACATCTGGTGAGACCTACATGAACTGATGCTAAGTGAAATGAGCAGAACCAGGAAATCATTGTACACGTCAACAAGACTATATAATGATCAATTCCAATGCATGTGGCTCTTTTCGACAATGAGGTGATTCAGGCCTTTTCCAGTGATGTTGTAATGAAGAGAACCATCTACTCCCAGAGAGAGAGGACTGTGGGGACTGAGTGTGGATCACACTAAGTATTTTATCTTTTTTTGTTAATGTGTTTATTTGCTTCCCTGTTTTATTCTTTCTCATTTTTTCCTTCTTTTTGATCTGATTTTTCTTATGCAGCAAGATAAATGTGGAAATATGTATGGAAGATTTGCATATGTCTAACTTACATTGGAGGGGGAGTGAGGAAGAAAAATTTGGAACACAAGATTTTGCAAGGATGAATGCTGAAAACTATCTCTGCATGTATTTTGAAAAATAAAAAGTTATTAAGTGAAGCCTTTTTGGGAGAGGTGGAGGGAGGAAGATAGGGGGAAAAAAACTTATAAAGTAAAATATGCACAGCAGAGAACAAAATAAAACCTAAAAGGAAGCAAAGAAAAGATGATCGATTTATAAATGCAATGGCTTTTATTATTACACATGCTTTTTTTTAAATGGAAATTTATTGTTGTATATTTTCAATCCTCTCCAGTATTCTGCTGGACACATAAAAATATTTTTCCTTGTTTTTTTTTTCTTTTTTTCCCTGTCTGTCTTTTTTATTATTATTTTTCATTTTTTGCATTTAAGTTTTAAATAAATAAATGCATTTTTAAAAGTAAAAATAAAATGAGACAAATAAAGAGACACTTTTACAAAAGAAAAGAAAGTAAAACACAAATGAACAAATGGGAAAGGCTTTTTGGCTTAAATGTTTAATAAGTAGACAAAGAAGTACACAAAGCATTCAAACTATTCATTTTTGCCATTTCTACTGCATATTATACCATGAGGTGATGCACACAATGTCTAGCCAAGTGATGTATAAACTACAAATCTAAACTACTAGGCAAAGGACTCACCATTCAACATCTACTTCTGGGAAAACAGAGAAGCAGTCTAGCAGAAACTGAGTATAGATCCATAACTATTCATCAAGATAAACCCCAAAGTTTTACCACAAATGTGTCAATTTAATGAAATCACTTTCCTTCTCAGTCTGTTTTTGAAGTTTTCTGCAAAATGAGAGTGTTGGACTTGATGATCTAAAATCTAAACTAGTTCTAAATTTCTCTAACTCTACATATTACAATGCCCAGATGATGCTATAATCCCATCAATCTCCCAGGGGGAACATAATCCTGATATGCTTTTTCTCCAATATCCTCATTATAGATCCCTTTTTAAAGACATGACCCGCCTCTCCCATTACCCCCTGAAAAGAACTTTTTGATAAATAAATGACACTTTTATCAAGTGATGAAGAGCATCCTGTTGTTGGCCTTTAATTGTGGATCGATAAAAGGAGAAGAAAGCTATTTTGGAGTTTTAGCAGTAGTAATACTACAAACATCCAATTTGATGCTTTCATTAAAGTTCTTTGCTGAAATGGAAATTGACAATATAACTGTATTTTTCTCACAGTCTAAGCTTTTTAAATTTTGCGAAGTAACATGGATAATGGGATTTTGCACATTGTGGTTTTATGGAAATAGAACACTTTCATTTCAAACACCAGAACTGCTACAAATGGAATTTAATTACAATCTGATTATGCCAACAACTTTTGTAGCTTTTCATGAACATAGTAAAATAGAAACCCTTACCTAATGGTTGTGAAGAGATCCTAGAGAAAAAGAACCGGGGAGGATCAAATATAAATTAATACAATTTCAAATCATAGAGCTAGAATGGACTTTGAAAAAAATCAAGTCCAATCCCATTATTTTAATAATAATTAACAGTAATAGTGTTTGTAAACTGCTTTAAGCTTTGTGAAGGGCTTTACAAACATTTCATTTTATTCTCATCACAACCTTGATAGGTAAGAACTAAAATTATCCTATATTTACTGATGAGGAAACTGAGTTAAAGAGATGTTTAAGTGACTTGCATAGGTAAACATAATAAAAAAATAGTAATACAACTAGTAAACATCTGAAGCCACAATGGAAATCCAACTTATTTTTTTTAATTTTAATTTAATTTAATTTAAATCAATTTGATCATTTAATTATCTTTCTACTGTCATCCACCAATCTCTATTTTATAGTTGAGGAAGCTGAGTGAGACTCAGAGAGAGAAATGAGAGTTTTCTGAGGTGCTATAGCTAAAAAGAATAATAGGTTGGGATCCTAACACAAGTCTTCTGCTTCTGAATATTAGGACAATTCTCATTCTAGTACATATCTTTGAGAGAGAGATACTAAAACTTTTATTAAAACTCAATAAGCCTTACAATATGATACTGATGTACTAAGTATGCTGCAACCGGCCCATAGTGTTAGAATATATGTATATTGTTTTTTTTAAAAGCCTATTATTACAATGAACTTGGATAAAAATATTTATATGCTGGGCACTGAAAAAAATATGAATTTATTATACTGACTCATGAAATTAATGAGACTTCCATGTCTACGATCTCTTTAATTTCAATTTCCTCCTGATGATGACATATGACTGCAAACAATGGAACACAATGATCTCAGAATAATTATAATTATAAAACCAAAAATATCCATTGTGGGTATGGGCAGGCTGCAATATCTTATTAATTGTACTTAAAAATGGAGTATAAATATCTAATGTATATAAATGAATGGAAGCAGAATAGGGCCCATCATAAAGTAAAATGGAATCTAAACTGATGATTGAAATGGAATGCTGGTATTCTGACATATTAAGTTATAAGAGAAAAATAGTCTCTAGTATTTTAACACATAGTTTATTGAGTATATATTGTATAGAGTATCTATGGGAGGTGGTAGTGAGAATGAACAGTTAAATTGAGAATATGATAGTCAGGAATACATTTTAAATGCCAGATCCAGCAAAATATACTAGTTTTCTGTAATATAAATTACCTTCTCCCTGGAAGGTGCTTCCTTTATATTCAGTTATTGGAAATCCTGCCCATCCATGATATCTTCCGAGATTCTCCTCCACATGACTAAATTTCTCTTCCTGATCATCACAGCATTTTATTTACATGCTTATGGATTTTCTTTTCCTTTTTTCCCTTTTATTATATCTGAAGGATCTTATCATTACATACTTGTATATATCCCCAAAACATTCTCTAATATTTTGAGATCAGATATAAATTCTTAATTAGCTTTGTAGCCATCATTGCACCTGCCTATAGTAGATATTTGATACATATTTGTCAGATTACACAGCTTTATATTATTTAGGTGTAAAATTAAAAGTTGACTCAACCAAGGTTGAAATATCAAAGTTTTCAAGTTTTTCAAAATATGGGAGAATTGAGCTTAACATATAGTATTTTACCACAAGAAAGTTCATTGTTGTCAAAACAATGAAATAATACAAAATATCTGAACTTATTTGTTTTAATATATTCAGAAGTTTCCTATGTTTATATGAAATCAATCAATTATCTATCCCAAATTCTGTGAATAAATTTGTTGGATAAGAGACTTTTTAAAGTTTATTCTGAATAAAGGAATATTTTTGCTTAAATGATTACATATGTTTTTAAAGTAAAGAATATAAAGAATATTTTATAATAACATTTCTGCTTTGATTTTCTAGCTCAAAAGAGTCATTTCACATAGCACCCAAAATCTGGGGAACTTATATAATCAAAACCTATAAACCCTTAGAGATTCTCTCATCATTAATATCAGGCATAGAGCTCGCTGCTTCTATGAAAAGTTTTGCACATAAAGCAAAATTGGCAAGTTTGGACCATTTTGCTGGTACTGCAGAAACTTGTAATAAATCATTTTTGCACTGGTTTATAGTACACTCATTTTCACCATAAGTAACAAACAGTTTCCACCTGCAAAACTTCTTGCAATGAATTACACCTGAGTGCTCATTAGTGTACTACTGTCCCCCAAGGAAAATCAGACAAGCTGACTTTCCAGACCGCGTGCCATAGCACCCAAGGAGAGGAAGATGAACAAAGTTTTATAACTTATTGGACCAGTGTGCATGAGGAAAACTCATGCTTTCTTTTCCTAAAATTAAAGGAACAACTACCAGTATGCACAAGCACACATATACACAGCTACACAGAACTACTTCACTAATTGGAAAGGAAACTGAAAAGAAGCTCCATTAATGTGGAGGGTCCCAGTAGCTACAGATGGCTTAGGGAACTTCCTTACTGACATTGTACTTTGTGTTTTCTATATTTGGGATTCTGGAAAACATGACTTTTCACTGATAACATTGTCTCACACATCCTGCTACAGCCAATCGTGTGGAATCAGCAACTAATCCAGCACCCCATTCTGAGTGGGAAGGTGGCCTACTCCTGGAGCCTTTTGGCTAAGCTTGCTATATCACACAAACCAGGGTCTTTAGGTGGAAAGGGAATTGACCTCAGAGAAAGTCACTTTCATAAATTGTTGTCCTGGTTCTGACACTTGTTATGTCATTAATTGTGAGCAAATCATTTGACTTCAAGTTCCTCACCTGGAAAATGAAGAGTCTGGGTTAATTGATACATAAGGTACCTTGTTGCTCTGATTTATGATTCTAACTTAGTCATTGATACATCTCCTGCTTTATTTTAAATTTCATTCCAAATTTTCTCATTCGGTGTGGCCCTCCTCCCATTGCAAAAACATTTAAACAGTCCTTATTTTATTTTAAGTCACTGCATAAATCAGGTGAATGTCATCAAAATGCTCAATGTGCAGTATATTTTGACAAGCAGCTTCTGCACTGGATATTGTGAAATGCTACTTAGCTTTGAGTTCACACTCGAGGAGTCAGGCATAATTTAAATCAGTGGCCAGTAATATATTTTATATCACAGAGATAACTAATAAATTATTTTGAGAGGCATATGTTAGCTATTTGTAAAATAAGAAGACCCCACTAAAACTGTGAATATCAAAGTGAACTTCATTCCTCAGTTAGGTTTCTTTCAAGTCACATTTTGATCTAGGCAAAAATGGAGCAGATGCAATGAGAACCAAGCACCATCCTTTCCTTTGCCTTGGATGGATATCTGACACTTTTATATATATACTCCCTTAGTTCAAACCCCAATTGCCTCTAACCTAGTATCACAATTAGTTCTTAATTGTTTTCTCTGCCTCAAGCCTCTCTGTCTTTCCTCCATTTCATTGTTCTGTTAAAAAAAAATTCCAGTGGCTCTGTACTGCCTTTACAATTACATATTAAATTCTATGCTCCTTATTTAAAACTTCACAATCTGACCAAAAACTGATCCTCATTATACAGCTATATTCAATTACACCCATTAGAATTCTGCCAAAGTGGCCTCTACTATCCCTATATATTACCCTCTATTATTTTTATTTCCTCACCTTTCCTCTGTCTCCTGGGTTTAGAATGCACTCTGCTCCTTTTCTATCTCTCAGAAACCTTTGTTTCCATCAAGACTAGATTCAAGCATCATTTTCTATATAAAGCCTTTCCCGTTCCTGTTGGGCTGGCAACCTCCTCCCCAAACCACCTAATATTCATTTATTTTCTAAGTTTACTGTATGTATTTATCTGTGCACATATCACCTTCAAAAGAAGTTTTTCAGGGCAAGAAATGTTTCTCTGTTGTCTTCATATCTTGTATCTGACAAAAAATTACATACTCAAAAAATGCTTTTGGATTAACTGGTTGTGAGCAGTGAAATGTCCCCATCACTCTTTTGACTTAGGAATCAGAAGTTTTAGAGCTGAAAAAGATCTTAAAAGTTGTTTAATCCAACATCATCAGTTAACAATTAAGGAAGCTTGTGCCCTAAGAAGTTATGAGCGTTGGCCAAGTTCACAAACACAAGAAATGGCAGCTAGACTTATATTCCAAATCCAACGTTCAGGACTTGAAGAAAATGCTAATTCTATTGTAAAAATGCAAATTCAATCTCAGCAGGATATTAGATTGGATTTAGAGCTGGACCTGACCTAGAAATAATCCAGCTAGACCACTCCCATTATTTTGCTAACAATCAGAAGTTCAGAAAGTTGAGTGAGTGACATAAAGTCACACATATAGTTAGTTTCAGAGACAGGAATGAAATCCACTTTTTTTTCGATTTGCGTGCTCTCTCACTCTGGCTCTGTGTGTGGAGGGGGGTTGGGAGGTTGGGGGGGTTTCCACTAATAGCATTACTTCTTTCATATTAGACTCTTATCCTTCATTAATGTCTTAGTCCTAATTAGTTTATAAGATTAAACAGTCAAAAAATAAGCCCTGATTCATCTCTTGTTCAGTTCTTTCAGTTTTTTTTTTTTTTTCTGGATCCCATTTTGGACTTCCTTGGCAAAGATACTGGAGTGGTTTGCCATTTTTTTGCAGTTCATTTTACAGATGAGGAAACTGAGGCAAATATGCTTGAGTTTGCCCAGGATCACTCTTCTAATAAGTATCTGAGGTCAGATGTGAGCTCATAAAGCTTTTTCCTGACATCAGGCCTGGCATTCTCTCCACTGTGCCAGGTAGCTGCCCCTTTTATGGCCCTGACTGATGGAGCACTACAATATTATGTTTTGATTAGAGAATTGAAGGAAGGAAAAGTCTAGAGTTCAGTATCTAACTGAATTCAAAGTCTCACTTAGGGAACAATAGGAGTTGGGCAAAGTGAAGGTCTAGGAAGCTAAGGTGGCTTTCTCAGGGCACTAGTTAAAAGAAAAGAGACACAAAAAAGAAAATGGAAAAAATTCTAAACATCAACATATTCACCTTAAGAATTTTTTTCCTGCATTTTTGGCTCGATTATGAACAATGTATTATATCAAGAAATTGTTTTATTTTTCTTCCAAACTTTATTTGTCTTTACAAACTATTCAAAAGCATCATTGCTTTTTCCTCTTAAAATTTTACTGGTATTATTCATTTTTATATCACATTCATCTCTGATATGGTTGGTCTTAAGTGTCCTTCACTTAAAAAAAGAGGAAAGAATTAAGCAAATTCAAGTGACCCAGTAACAATGTCTGGTAGGACATGCAACATTCTATGCTCCACTTCTCCAGTTGTCAAATCATAGAGAAAATACTTCCGGCTGGGACAAATGGCAGTGAGTCACCTCCCTGTACCTCATTCATTTTTTTAAAAAGCTTTTTTTTTTAATTTTCAAAACATATGCATAGTTTTCAATATTCACTTCTGCAAAACCTTGTGTTCCAATTTTTCTCTCTCCTTCCACCAAGATGGCAAATAATCTAATATATGTTAAACATAGGCAAGTCTTCTATACATAATTTGATAATTATTTTGCTGCACAAGAAAAAATCAGATCAAAAGAAAAAATGATAAAACAAAATACAAGCAAACAACAAACAAAAAGGGAAATATTATGTTGTTTTCCACACTTGTTCCCCACAGTCCTCTCCTTGGGTGCAGATGGCTCTCTTTATCAGAAGACCAATGGAACCGGCCTGAATCACCTCATTGTTGAAGAGTACCAAGTTCATCAGAGTTGATATCATATAATCTTGTCACCATGTATAATGATCTCCTGGTTCTGCTCCCTTCACTCAACATGAGTTCCTGTAAGTTTCTCCAAGCCTTTCTATTCTCATCCTGCTGATCATTTCTTATAGAACAATAATATTCTATAACATTCATATACCATAGCTCATTCAGCCATTCTCCAACTGATAAATGTTTAAGGTAGGATTCAAATATAGATCTTCCCAACTTCACATACATTATCCAGTGAATGATAATTATCTACTATATCAACTTATACCTGTGCTAAATATTTTAAATAATGAAATAGTGTACATTATGGTATACACAATGATCTGTTTTATTGTAGTAGAAATTGTTAGTATTAAGAAAAAAGGCACATAATTATTTGTAAGAGTAGATTAAATGGTTCTGTCAAAAAAGATCATTATCTCTGAGTTTTTGCTGTGCCTTAATTAACAAGAATAATCATTTTGAAAAGAAGAGGAAAATGAAAGTGACATGTAATCGGTAAAAAAACGTATTGAGGGCAAACAGGTATAGTCAAAAACAGAGATTTTTTATGGTTCCACTGATAGAGGTATGGTAGTATCCTAAGAGAATAGATAACATGTTCATGTGAAAAGGGATATTTCCAGCTACTATAAGTATATAGGCTAGGAAGATTGCCATCAGACACAGAGGCAGAAGCAGAGAGACACAGCAAAATAATGTATTTCTTCTCTTTTAGTAGGAATACATTATAAGAACTGCATTCCGGGACATGCATGCATCCTAAAACTATAAAGAAAAAAGGTAAAATTACATTGATCTTCACTCTTTGTTGCAGAAGTGTGATTATATAATATTATATAAAGAGTGTTCTCTTCTAATGAAATCATGGCTGCCAAATACGCTTTCTTGTTCTTGACACTTTTTTCAGTAGATTAAAAAATCCCCCTCTTTTCATCATTGTTTTGTTCATAATTTACTTGTGACCTCATTTTTTGGTTGCAAAGTTACCATTTCTTGAAACTGGACTCACCAATATATTAGAGGACTCACCAATATAACAGATTTTGTGGAAATGTATGGATGAATGGAGATTAACCTTTGCCTCAGCTCAGCTCTTGCAGTGGCTTGGTGTTAATTTTAGAGTCTTCTAAAACAAGGTATCCTTGTTATATAATCTTCTACTTAGAAATTGTTTTCAGTAAACTAATAAGAAAACTAATATGAATTTAAAATGGTTAAAAATAAAACATTAGACTTTTTTCAATTTTTTAATTCTATGATTTGAAAAGTTCAAACTATATATATGCACATATATTTTAAACTATCCATGAGTACCTTTACAATTTTTCATGGAATAATTTGTTCATTATTTTTGCTCATTTTTTAAAGAGTTTTTATACATATATATATAGACATAGATATAAACATATAGATATATAGATATGGGTATTTCCTTAAAAACTTATTTTCCCAAATTCATTTCCCCATTTTGAGGCAATTTTTGAGGAAATAATAATAATTAATAAAAAATAATATATGTCTAAACAGTAGCATTTCATTTGGCCAAAGTATTATAAATCCTTGAAAGAAGAAAATAAAGATTATCCCATGGATTTGATTGTAATTAAATGCATGCATATATGTGTATGTGTAATTAAAATATGATATCCTATTTGGACAAATGTCATCCCAGCCACCTCGAGGAATATAAATCAAACATGGAGTTCCTATTTTCATGGACCTTCCACTCTAATTTGAAAGACAAGTAACTTTTAGGTAGAAAAATAATTAAGAAAACAAAGTAGTATATAGAAACTTCCAAATGAATAATATAAATGATATAGGAATGTACAAAAATGAATAAAGACTATGGGTGGTTCAGTTTTGAAAAACTTCTTGAAGCAGATGGACTTTAATCTGGTCTTTAATTGGTTGCCACCAACCAATGGTCAAAGTGGAAGGTAATGACAATTCTGCCTCTGATACTTAATGTAACTATGTCCAAAATTATTTAATCTCCCTGGGCCCTGATTTCTCCATCTATAAAATGAAAGGAACAGACTCCATGACATATAAAGTCCCTTCTAACTCTAAATCTATGGGACAATGGCTGGTGATTGAGATTATAGAATTACATGGAATAAAGATCAAAACTGCACATAAAGAAAATTTCATTAGAATGATTCAAAGAGGGGCCCACCTAATGTATACCATCATTTCTTGTTTTGTTTTTGTTAAATAGAAATCCTCTAGTTTATCTATGATACTACAGATAGATGTTACTGTCCTCATTTATTTAGTCATTATCATCATCATCCCCATGATAACACTTCTAGGCAGATGCTCTAAATTCAGTTTCACATATCATTGTATTTGCTGTTCTTTGAACACTGGAATAGTAGAGGTTGTGAGTGATTGAGATATTCATAAAAGCCACTTTTATAAGAGAAACTTTAATATAATTTTCATTTCACTTGAGTAATCTGGCAGATGTGAGATTGTAGAAAAACAAAATCCAAGACAATCAGAAGGGATCTGTAATACACTCTGACAGTTAAAATTTCTGTGATCCCCATGAATTTATGACTGTCTTTGCCGCAATGGTCCAGCACAATCATCAGCACCCAAAAGATATGGATGAAAACAGGTCCATGCACTGCAGTCAAAAACGATCTTAAGTGTGTGCTGCAGGGGAGAGCAGATGGAGGTTTTTCTCAAGGAATACATGTAGACTCTGCATCAGACAAAGAAAAGGAGCAACAGCTCCAGGAGGGAGAATGGGAATGGCCCTGGGCAGATAGAGCCGAGGAGAGACCCTTTTGCTTTGCAGCAAGATAGCAAGTTCAGCCCCTAGCCCATCACCCCAAGCTGTTATTTCCTTAGGCCTCTCTAAGTGCGAGGCTCCCATTAAACTGTAATATCTCCAGGCCTCTCCACCCAGCTGGGCAGAATATGTCCTGAGCACCAACACTCCATGTAATTCAGCCGTAGTGTTAACAGTAAAGTGACTTAAAAGCAAAATACGTTTGTGGTATTTTAAAGGCAGTTTACCAGGAAAGTACCATTTGGATCTCCAAAGAAGAGAGTGAATTCTGCAAAGTCACTGGACTTCTCTATGGGGAGCAGTGGTTGCAATATTGAAAATTAAAGATGGAAAGGCCAAAGGGCATTTATGAAAATCAAGGAAGGTTCAAGCTAGACCGGCCTGGAGCTAGTGAAAAGAGGAATGGACATGGAGTCAAGAGACATAAACTGAAGTGTCACCGATGATATTTATTTTATGTTTCAGGAGAAGTTGACTTAACTTGGAGGGTAAATTTCCTCATTTTTGAATTTAGTACCTTGAAGGTTGTTTGGGAGGCTCCAAGAAGATAATATATACAAAGTGCTTTGAAAATCTTAAGACATTATGCAAATAGACATTATCTAGCCATATCCCATCAATATTCATACACACACACACACACATACACACACACACACTCATATATGTATATTAAAGCCCGAATAGTGGCCTTCTACCTCCCCATACAATTACCCCTCACTTTGAGTAGCAGAAAAGAGGATATCTTTATATAAGGAGAAGTTATGAGAGTTTCCACAAGAGAAGCCTGACATTTCAAATTATAGGAAACATGAGAGAGAGGCAGAGAGGAAGACAGAGACAGAGGAAAAGAAAAGAAGAGAATAAGAGAAGAGAGGCGAGAGAGAGACAGAGGCAGAGAGAGATAAGAGAGACACAAAGAGAGAGACAAAGACAGACAGAAACAGAAACACAAAGACAGAGGGAGACAGAGACAGAGGAAAAGAGAAGAGAATAAGCGAAGAGAGGAGATTGAGAGAGAAGAGAGGCAAGAGAGAGAGACAGAGAGGCAGAGAGAGATAAGAAAGACACAAAGAGGGAGGCAGAGACAGAGAGAGAGAGAGACAAAGACAGAAACACAAAGATAGAGAGGGAGACAGAGATAGAGGAAAAGAAGAGAAGAAGAAAAGAGAAGAGAGGAGATTGAAAGCGGGAGGGAAGGAGGGAGGGAGAGAGAGAGAGAGAGAGAGTGTGATTGATTCGTCTTTGGGAGCAATGAAAAATGACTCCTAAATCTAAAGTTCTGGGTTTTTTTCCTTCCTTTATTCAAAAGTTTGTTTCATAGATTGTTGGATATGGAATTCTCCAAATAATGAAAGTTGTGGGTCACCCACTGAGTCACCTCCTACTGTTGCCAAGCACATGGTAAGAAAAAGCAAGCTATGAAATATTATCAAAAATAATTATCTGGTGAAATGTCACAAAGGCTATTCTTAGAGATATGAACTAAAAAGGTTTTTCAGACATATAACAATAACAAGGGAGAACAGAGAGCTTGTGTAATCCACTTGTGTCCTTGCAAATGAAAAACACCTAGAGGAGGACTCTCCAGACTTTGTGTTCCTTCCCTCCAGATAATTTGCAGGACAATCTGGCCAAGTGTTTCATGGAAAGAAAAGGTATGAATGGGCTAATTGCAGTAGTGTCCAAATTAAGCAAATGTTTTCTAAACTCCTCCACTGTACCAGGCATTCTGCTAAATATTGAGGATACATAAACACCAATGAAAAAGTCTTTGCCTCGAGATGCTTATATTTTGTAATATATGTACATGAATAAGCAAATGTAATTGAAGGTGGTACAGGGGTTCAAGGAGGAGGATGAACAAGGGAGGAATCAGAAAAAAAGCCTCTTGGAGGAGGTGAAATAAGCTGACCTGGAGGAGAGTTAGAGAAGCAGGTCTTCTAAGTGGAGATACAGAGAGAGGACATTTCATCCATATGGGACAATCTGCCCAAAACCACAAAGAATATTCTGTAAGCTAGCTTAATTTGGAAAAAAGTGTTCTGAGAAAAATGATATGAAAATTAGCCTCAAACCTAAGTATAAAGAATGAGATTATAAATAAATTGTAAGAGCATAGGATAGTTTACCTGTCAGATCTGTGGAAGAGGGAGGAATTTATGACCAAAGAAGAACTAGAGATCACTATTGACCACAACATAGAAAATTTTGATTATATCAAATTGAAAAGTTTTTGTACAAACAAAACAAATGCAAACAAGATTAGAAGGGAAACAATTAACTGGGAAAACATTTTTACAATCAAAGGTTCTGATAAAGGCCTCATTTCCAAAATATATAGAGAATTGGCTCTAATCTATAAGAAATCAAATCATTCTCCAATTGATAAATGGTCAAAGGATATGAACAGACAATTCTCAGACGAAGAAATTGAAACTATTTATAGACATATGAAAATATGCTCCAAATCATTATTAATCAGAGAAATGCAAATTAAGACAACTCTGAGATACCACTACACACCTGTCAGATTGGCTAGAATGACAGGGAAAGATAATGCAGAATGTTGGAGGGGATGTGGGAAAACAGGGACACTGATACACTGTTGGTGGAATTGTGAACACATCCAGCCATTCTGGAGAGCAATTTGGAACTCTGCTCAAAAAATTATCAAACTGTGCATACCCTTTGATCCAGCAGTGTTTCTACTGGGCTTATACCCCAAAGAGATACTAAAGAAAGGAAAGGGACCTATATGTGCCAAAATGTTTGTGGCAGCCCTGTTTGTAGTGGCTAGAAACTGGAAAATGAAAGGATGCCCATCAATTGGAGAATGGCTGGGTAAACTGTGGTATATGAACGTTATGGAATATTATTGTTCTGTAAGGAACGACCAGCAGGATGAATACAGAGAGGACTGGTGAGACTTACATGAACTGATGCTGAGTGAAATGAGCAGAACCAGGAGATCATTATATACCTCAACAACGATACTGTTTGAGGATGTATTCTGATGGAAGTGGATCTCTTCGATAAAGAGAGCCTTAATTGATCAAAGATGGACAGAAGCAGCTACACCCAGAGAAAGAACACTGGAAATGAATATAAACTGCTTGCATTTATGTTTTTCCTCCCGGGTTATTTATACCTTCTGAATTCAATTCTCCCTGTGCAACAAGAAAACTGTTTGGTTCTGCACACATATATTGTATCTAGGATATACTGCAACCCATTCAACATGTAAAGGACTCTTGCCATCTGGGGGGAGGGGTGGAGGGAGGGAGGGGAAAAATCAGAACAGAAATGAATACAAGGGATAATGCTGTAAAAAATTACCCTGGCATGCGTTCTATCAATAAAAAATTATTAAAAAAAAAAAAGAAAGAAAATTAGCCTCAAAATACTATGGAGCAAGATTATGAAAGGGATTAGATGGGAAATTAGTAATATTTTATGCTAGAAATATTCCATTCATCCATTCATTCATTCATCCATCCATTCATATATTTATTCATTTGCTTATCTATTTATTTATTCAGTTTTTTATTTATCTATTTGATTAATTATTTTCAGGCCAAATACTTCATAAGAGAATATAACTTCCAACTATAAAATTCTACTAACAAAATTTCATATCAACCCATCTTTAATTAGCATATAGAATCAGGCTGAAATTACTACAACCTGAGAGTTTAAATCCAAAATGGCCAGTAATTTCTTCAGGAAGATAATCAAATTAGTTATTTACTTAGTAATTGAGAGGTGCAGAATATTGAGAAAAACCAAGTAGAGGAATTTGTTGTATTTTTAAAAATTTAACTTAATTTAAAAGATTATAGTTTAACTTAAAATGTAGATGAGGTCAGATGTTTGATATCTCACTACCAAAGGAGTCATGCACAATTCAGATGAAGCATTAATCATTCATGGCACAATTAATTTTAATTAGAGCTGGTGCAGAATCCCATATGGTTTTAGACATCATCTATTCATTAATGCAAACAGTGTGATCCGACATTTGGAGCGGCTGGGTTGACAGTCATGGTGGCCAGCCCATGAAACACATGGCTACACACCCACTCATTTGAACTCCACAGTTCACTAATGGGCAACAATCCATGTTTCAGGTTTGTTGTTATGAAGATAATTTCTGATTTCCTCTTTGCCTTTGAAAATGAAGGCCTCCTGCCGGGCTCTGCCTTGATCTACTTCTTCTGACATGAGCATTACTGATGTCAGTTTTCATAAATCCTGAGCACCAGACAAAAAAATAGGATGCAGGAGGTGATTGGACAATCTGTCTAGTTGCGACTCTAATTATGATTAAGGTTCTGAGTTGACATCAGTAGATATGATTTGCAGCATGAGTTCAGAGATGTAAATTAAGTATCAGCTCAAAATCCACTTCCCATATCATAGCTTGATGCTAATAGCTTACATTGCATAATGATTAGCCATTTATAGGACAATTTCACTTGTAGTTCCATTAACTCAATGAGGTCGTGGTAGAAGTTGTCCCCATTTTACAAAGGAGGTATATTCAAGATCAGGCAATTGCTAAATAGGATAGTTCTCCTATTGAAATTCAGTTGTTCTATCTCCTAATATAATACTCTTTCTACGCTATTATGATATATTCAGATTTTAGATTTTAGATGTAGAAGACACCTTAAAATTATCTAATGCAGAAATTTGTAATCCAATTTTTAATTTGCGGTCTTTTTAAGCAATCTGGTGAAGCTGATGGAGCTAATGTCAAAATAATATTTTTATGATTAAAGTAAAACATATTAAATAAATAATTACAAAAGAAACCAAATATATTGAAATAGTTGATTTTTAAAATGTTCATTAACCCCTGGGTAATAATTTCTGATCCACTCAAGTTTACTAGAAGAACACGGTAATCATTTCCCTTATTACCTCAATGATCATGCCCTCTGATTTTTCTGTCCCAAAACTCTTAGTTGCCTGCCACCCCCTTTATATATTGCTTCTATCATTAGGATGTAAGTTCTTTGGAGATGAGCTCTCTCTTTTTATATTTATATTAATTTCATTAATTTATTTATTAGATGAGGAAAGTCTGGATCATACTTGTCTGGAGTCATAGCTTGTCTAAAGACTCATAAATGAGAAAACTAGAATTTAAACCCAATATTTCCCTACATTGATTGATCTACAGGAGTCAAGCCCTATTTTGATAAACAGTAAATACTATTTTTTGATATATGGAAATTTTCCATTCACAAATATTTCTTTCAATCTAACATTATGTAGTTTGAGATAGTTATAATGATCTGTTGCCATTTTCCTGCGTTATGTGTATGGCTGTGTCTGTATATATATATATATATATGTGTGTGTGTGTGTGTGTGTGTGTGTGTGTGTGTGTGTGTGTGTGTGTATGTGTGTATATATGTGTGTGTGTACATATGTCTACATCTCTCTATATATACACATATATACACACATACACAGAGACAAAGAAAGAAATTATAGATTTTGATGATGCAATGAACTTTATCTTGGTAGCAATATCACAATATAATGAAATGGATATAAACATCAAACTTCTCAGGCTGCTACCTAATCTCCAAAGGCATGAACAATAGTTATTTAGAATACTTTATCCCAAAAAACTGACAAAGTGCTATAATAAAGCCTCTCTCCTACAAGTGGATGATAAGAGCTCCTTCTGAGTGCCTAAGAGGGGAATGTAGCTACACATACATCCTTGACCACAAAACAGTGACAGCCTGTTTGGGAAGGTCATTCTCCCTACCAAGTAAACAGCTTCAGAAGGGCAACAAGAGTTGTGAGGAAGGAAGGGGATAATTGCCTCGCTGAGTCAGTCAGTTAAATTAATCCGAAAAGGCCTCTAAAGAACATCTTCATTACTTTCAAGTTACTCTGAAGAGTCTATATGATGCTGCCTACCTTATTACAGCCCCCCCCCCTCCAATCTAAACACCTGGCCCATTAAAAAATGATCCATTTAGAATGCAGATTTGTGAACAGTTTTGTCTAATCAAAGAATGAAATTTCACTTTAGATTTCTAAATAAATGGTTTGAGAATACTTTCAGAATTATTTTAGGCTTAAAATGATATAAAAAAATTTAAAGTTTTCTCTTTTTTAGATTTTCTTTTTAATTTATGGAATAAACAAGAATTTTCATAACATAGTATAATAAAAAGATGATTATACATGAAACTATAAATCTACTATGCATAATTTGCTATTCCTTTCCAATATAAAACAAAATTATCATGTAAGTTATTTTTCTTTTTTTTCTTTTGTCTCCACTCTTCCCCATCCTAGAGATGACTATTATTACACATAAATAAACATGCATACATACATGTATGTGTGTATATATATGTACATATGTGTGTATGTATGTGTGTATAATTATTCTATATTGGAAAAAAAGTGATAAATGGACATCTCAAGGTCTCTCTTAAAAACTTTAGAATCAATTATAAGATTGGATTCACTAGCACAGGACCTCCCAGCATGGTGTGCCCTCACCTACTCTGTTGAACAAAGCAGAATTGAAGTAGTCCCAAAGAAAGGCAAGATGCTCAAAGCTAGAGAAGCTACCAAAATGTCCATTTGGACAACTTGTTTCGGACCTCTGGCAGGGCAAGTCGAGCTCATATTGGTCTGATCAGTCGCAATTGGACTCACTGTAATTCAATGTAACTGTAACATTGGACTTCAATGTAATAATGTCATTTTGGTCCTCTTCAAGAACAAAGGACAACAACCAACAGCCAATGTATGTAAAATTTTTCTATATGTGCTTCTATTTATCAGTTCTTTCTCCAGATGCAGATAGTGTCTTTCTTCATATATCCTTTATGGCTAATTTGAATATAATAGAAAAAATAATTTATTCACTCAAAGTTATTCTTAAAATGATCTTGCCATTTTTATATACAATGACAATCTCTTAATTCTGAAGCCTTTCCATGTTTTTCTTTTTGTTCATTAAATCAATGAGCTCATCATTATTATAGAACAATACCATTCCATCACAATCATACACCATAGTTTGTTCAGCCATTCCTCACTTGATGGGCATCCCTGCATTTTCAGTACGTTGCTACCACACAGAGAGCTACTAGAAACATTTTTTTAGAATATAAAGGTTCTCTTTCCTTTTCCCCTAATCATCTTTGGAAATATAACAAGTAATGTTGTTGTAGGGTCAAAGGGTACAAGTAGTTTAATAATTCTTTAATTCGATATTGATTTCTAAAATTATTATATTTTACAATTTCATGAACTTTAAATGTTTCCAATTTTTCCATATCTTCTCTAACAATTATTACTTTCCCCTTCTATCATTTTATCCAATAATCAGTATAAGATGATATTTCAAGGCTGTTTTAATCTGCATTTATCTAATCAATAATGATTTAGAGTATTTTATATGACTATAATTTGTTTTGATGTTTTTATCAAAAAACTGCCTTATCATTTCCTTTGGCAATTTATCACTTGGGGAATGACTCATGTTCTTATAGATTTGACAAAGTTCTAATTACTCTGAAATTTCCTTCTTATTTTTCAGTTTATTTCAATGTTTTCTTTCTAAGCCTCCCTTTTTACCCAGTCCCCATTATTTTATCTTTTTTTCTTTATCCTCTTATTTCTTATTTTACATTTCACTGTAAAATTCTCTCCCCAACCCATCCTACTAATCTTCAATACGGGAATTAAAAAGTTATTCCTACATCCCATCCCCCATTTCTTTCATCTTCTAGAAATTTAAAAGACTTAAACCTTTTCAGAAGATTTCCTCTTCAACCCAGATGAGAGTAAAATTCTTACATTACAAGCCCTCCATTTCCTCCATTCCTTTCTTTCCATCACTCCCAATGTTCCTCTATATTACTTCTTCATTCCATGCTATTGCTCTATTTTACCTTTTCCTACTCAATTTTTTAATAATTATTCCAGCATATGCAACTCTGCCACAATCATTCCTTCAAACTACCTTAGTAATGATAATAGTGTTAAGAATACTGATAACATTTTCATATATCATAGATACACAGTTTAATTATTATCAGTGCCTTATAATTAGTCATTAATGATTTCCTTATAATTCCTTTAGATCTTGTTCTAGTTTTTTAGTATTAATACCTGAAAGTATTTCAGTTCATCAAATATCTTATTTTCATTCAATATTGCACTCGACTGTTATGAATAAGTTATTATTATTATTATTGTTTGTTGAGGCAATTGGGGTTAAGTGACTTATTTAGGGTCACACAGGAGGTCATATTTGAACTCAGGTCTTCCTGACTTCAGGGCTGGTCCTCTATTCAATGCACCACTTAGATGCCCTCCCCCCCCATGAATAGGTTATTTTTGCATGAAAACCCAGTTCCTCCAGTATTTAAATATTTTGTTTCAAAATCTACAGTCTGTTAGAGTAAAAGCTGTTAGATCTTGTGAAATCCTGAGTGTTTTTCCCATGGTATTTAAATTTCTTTTTTGCTTGTTGCTTGCAATCTTTTATTTTTCTTTGATGAATTTTTTAAACTGATGCTAATATGCCTATATATATATATATATATTTTTTTTTTTTTTTCCCCTAGGATCTCTTTCAGGTTGTGATTGGTAAATTTTCTCATTTTATCTTCTTGTTCTAGAACTTCAGGGCAATTGTCCTTAATTTCTCCTTCAAGTCTCAATTAATAAAGAATAATAGGATAAAGGGAAAAGATAAGATAATATTGTATCCTGAACCTTTTTTTCTTGGTTACATCTTCAGTATATCATTCATTTCTTGTAATTGTCAATTCCATTTCCTTCAGCTTTCCCCAACTCAGCCATATACTGTAATTTTTTTCTCCAAGTTTTAAAACATTTTTATCTAAAATTTTGAATTCCAAATTCTATCCTGCTCTCTCTCCCTCCGCAAAGATAGTAAGCAAGTGGATATAGGTTATACATGTGCAATTCTGTAAGACATTTTTATATTAGTCATTTTATATAAGAAGACTTGAAGGGGGAATCCTTATTTAATGAATATTGATTCTTTCTCTAGGTGTGGATATTATTCTTCATCATTACTCCTTTGGAATTTTTTTAGATCATTATATTGCTGAGAATAGCTAAGTCATTAACTATTTAGTCATACAACATTGGTTTTACCATGTATAATATTCTCCTGTATAATATAATATTCTCCTGGTTCTGTCACTTCACTATTCATCAGTTCATGTGATCTTCCCATGCCGTTTGAAATCATTCAGCTTGTCATTTTTATGTAGCACAAATATTCCACAACAATGATAAATTCCAGGTTGTTGAGCCATTCACCAATTGATAGGTATCCCTTTGATTTACAATTCCTAGCCAAAACAAGAAGCAAGAAGAGCTGCTAAAATATTTTTGTACAAATAGGTCCTTACCCCCACACTCACTTTGGGAATCATCTGATATTTTTTAGATAAAAAATGATAGGCAAAGTGATATGTTAACTAATATACAACATGTAGAACATATCAAATTGCCTATCATCTTTGGAAGAGAGGAGGGAGGGAAGAATGGAGAAAAATTTGGGACTCATAATCTTGTAAAAATGAATGTTGAAATTGTCTTGACATGTAATTGGGGAAAATAAAATATTAAATTTTTTTTAAAAAGCCTAAATAAACTGGTCACAATCCCATATGGGAATGATGAAAAATTTGGCAACAGTAAAAGGTATCAAATATTCCACCATGATTTAATTCTTTATGTAAAAATAAATGAGAAGATCCATCTCATTAGTATACAAATTGGCTTTTTGTTTTTAATAATGACAAAATTATATGAATACTAAATATTTTTTATGATTTATTATCACCAAATGTTTGATTTGTATACCCACTTTACATGCCTATATACCTGAAGTTGTGTAAAAATCCTCAGGTGAAAAGGGGTCAGTGGGAAAAGTTTAAGGAGCCTGATTTAGATGAAAGTTGGAGAGGTAAAAATTTGAGAAGTGAAAGTTCCTGTAGCCAGAAAATGAAATCCCTGAGGTAAAATTTTGGGGGATTGTAAGGTGAAAGCTAAGGTGAAAGACTTAAGTCCTAGTCTTCAAGACTGTTTCCCTCAGGGTCTATGGTTGGTTCAATCAGTGAAATCTGCCTGGGGGTGTTCCTTCACTTTCCCTTCCTTCATAGCATATTCCTTTTTTAACATCTGACAATTTTTTCTTGCTAACTAGGTGCTAATGCCTATTATTCCTATTTTCTTGAACAACTACAAGTGCTGACAGGATTTGCTAAATCTTGAAGTTGGGTTCAAGTCCTCAACCATTTAACCCTGGGCCCTGCCAGAATTAGTATCGTCACATTAAAGATACGAGTTGGTCACACACAGGTAGATGTAGTGTAGACATCAACTTCTTAACTTCTACTAATATACTGAGGTTTTGAACTCTTACCAGTTTAGGTTTTTTTGAAAACATAAATTAAATGAGAATAGTTTTCTTTTTATTTTTCAGAGAATCACATTCATTTTTATTGTTGCGTGTAAAAGCAGTAAAAAAATATATTGGAAAGGATTACATAATTATTGTTTAACATTTCCTCTCTTATGTTTATGTTGGGAAAGGGAGTTATGCCAAATTCCAAATGTATCAAATAATAGATTCTTAAGAAATAACCTTCCAGGAGCTAAACAAACAGGAATTGTGAATGGAGTCATCTCGACAGATGATTCTTTTCTCTGAAAGGCAATTTGACTAGAAGAAATAGGAAACTTGTGTAAATACAAATAATTGGTAAGAATCTCTTGTCATGTTTTCTACAAGTTCTGCAAAAAATTATCCCAATGATATTTTTCTTTTATTATAGCTTTTTATTGACAGAACAGATGCACGAGTAATTTTTTCAACATTGTCCCTTGCACTCACTTCTGTTCCAACTTTTTTCCTTTCCTCCCTCCACCCCCTCCCCTAGATGGCAGGAAGTCTTATACATATTAAACATGTTAAAATATATCCTAGATACAATATATGTGTACACATTCGTACAGTTCTCTTTTTGCACAAGAAAAATGGGATTCAGAAGGTAAAAATAACCTGGGAAGAAAAACAAAAATACAAGCAGTCCACATTTATTTCCCAGTGTTCCTTGTGTGGGTGTAGCTGATTCTGTCCATCACTGATCAATTGGAACTAAATTGGATCTTCTCATTGTGGAATTTATCCACTTCCATCAGAATATATACTCATATAGTATTGTTGTTGTATAACAATCTCCTAGCTCTGCTCATTTCACTCAGCATCAGTTCATGTAACTCTCTCCAAGCCTCTCTGTGTTCATCCTGCTGGTCATTCCTTACAGAGCAATAATATTCCATAACGTTCATATACCACAATTTACCCAGCAATTCTCCAATGATGGGCATCCACTCATTTTCCAGTTTCTGGCCACTACAAACAGGGCTGCCACAAACATTTTGGCACATACAGGTCCCTTTCCCTTCTTTAGTATCTCTTGGGGGTACAAGTCCAGTAGTAGCACTTCTGGGTCAGAGAGCATGCGCAGTTTGATAACTTTTTGAGCATAGTTCCAAATTGCTTTCCAGAATGGTTAGATGTGTTCACAACTCCACCAACAATGCATCAGTGTCCCAGTTTTCCCACATCCCCGCCGACATTCTGCATTATCTTTCCCTGTCATTCTAGACAATCTGACAGGTGTGTAGTGGTATCTCAGAGTTGCCTTAATTTGCATTTCTCTGATCAATAGTAATCATATAGTTTCATAAGAGTAGAAATAGTTTCAATTTCTTCATCTGAAAATTGTTCATGTCCTTTGACCATTTATCAATTGGAGAATGCCTTGATTTCTTATAAATTAGTGTCAATTCTCTATATATTTTGGAAATGAGGCCTTTAAGAGAACTTTTAACTGTAAAAAATGTTTTCCAGTTTATTGTTTCAATGGAAATAGTTTTCAAAGGATCATTTGCAGAAATAGCTACCCTATTTGATTATTGTTCCCTGTACAAAGTTCTTTTTTTTTTAAGTTTTCTTATGCACTGTGAAGCTACATTGTCTTCTCACTTTGTCCTTAAAGAGAAAGGCTTAAAGGAAATCATGAAAGTTCATTTGGTACATCTTATTCCCTTTTCTTCTTGAATTGCCAGATCACTGGTCACGTAGTCAAAAGGAAGATATATTTGTCATTTATGGAATTGAGGACAAAAAAAAAATCCTAGAAGTATTAATTAATATATATTTTTTTTCTTTTTTTATCAGGGTGTTATCTCATCACATACTTTGAACCACCTTACATTGTATATTAGAGAATACAGTTAAGACTGCCTTGGGAGACTTTACTTTGAATTTTCTGACTGCTTTCAACTCTAAAATTTCATAAATGTCATTTTTGGTATTGAAAATAGTAAGTGTTACTTTTGAACGGTAATTGCCTTTTTTCTGTCTCTTGACTACAGTGATTTTTATTTTGAAGAAAGAAAAAAAAGGCAAGAAAGTCTAAAAGGAAAGTAATATTACCCATGGGGCATTCTTCAATTGACTCCTATATCTTTTTTTAGCAGCAATAACACTTGCTTGTTCATCCAATGTTTTTGCTCCTTCTGGAACATTTCCCATATGTTGTGTGTGGTAATACATGTGTTATTTTGCATTGAGAACTTTTATAGAAGCTTATTTTATTATATGATATATAGATATACAGGTATATAGCTAGAAAGATAATTGTTGTCTGATCATATCAGTGTATTTTAATTATATTTTCTGTCTTTCAATAAATCGAATTTTAATCTATTCTTTTCTCTCAGAAATAGATATTCTTTTCAAAATAATGTAAACTATTTTCATTTTAGATCAATACCAAATATTTCAACATATTCCAGTTAGATTTTAATGGCAGGGAATAACATATTCATTGTAATAGTTGTTCAACAAGCTTATTTCTTTCTCTTTTAATAGAAAACTGTTTTAGGAACTCATAAAATTAGTATGGGATACACTGCAGCAGGCAGGATAGAGAAGTCTGGAAGAACACTGATTATTTGCCATTCTATCAAATACTTCCATCTTAAGATATTCAAGTGGAGACAAGATGGCAGGGAGTAGACAGGTCTTTGTCAGAGCTTTTCCTAGTTTCTCTCAGACCAACACCACTAGATCAAGCCTTTGAACTGGTTTTGGAGCGACAGAACCCATTAATATTTGGAGTGTAATAAATTTCCAGCAGAAGATATTTTGGATGAATGTCAGAAAAGGTCTGTTTCAATCAGATGGGGAGGGGATGTGGGGAGAGAATGAAGGGGTGAGAAGAAGGGAGCATGGTCCAACACAAAGACCCATGTCGGGGTGATGTTTGTGCACTAGGGGAATCTGCCAGGAGGCTCTTAGCCAAAATATAAACTGCATTGGCTACTCTGTTCTAATACAGAAGCCAGTGAATCAAGATTAACCATGAGTAGCAACTTCCACTTTAAAAGATCAAGGGATCAGAAATATATTAGGAAGGACAAAGGGACTCAGTGCAGTCAAGAACCAACTATCCAGAAAAAAATAAGTATTATCTTTCAGGGAAAAAATGGACATTGAATGGAGCAGGTGAGTTTCATTTGTTTCTCATGAAAAGACTAGAACTGAGCAGAAATTGGATCTTCAAATACAGAACTCAAAAGAAGCATACAAAGATAAGAAGGAGAGAAAAAAAAGTTTCTTTTAAAACTTTAAAAGTTTACATCCATATATGGGAAGATGTTATGTTTAACTCTTGAAAAATGTACCTCTGTTATGGGTATACTTAGAGGGTGTAGGTATAATTTGATTTTATTATGATGATATAAAGAAGAAACTAGAGGTGAAAAAGGCATTGTACAGGAAGAAGATGGAAATAGAGGTAAATTGTGATAAATTACACCTCATAAAGAGGCAAAAAACAAACAAACAAACAAACAAACAAAAAAAAAAAACAAGACTTACAATTGAGGAATAGAAGTGTGCGATCTGAGAATTGTGTAAACCTTACTTTCATTGAATAACAAATTATATATACAATTGATAATTTAGTCCAAGAGAATGAAAATAATGAGACAATATACTAATATTTGTGAGATTCAGCACAAGCATGTGTACATAAATATTTGTGGCAGCCCTTTTGTACTGGCAAGGACCTGGAAACTGATTGGATGCCCATTAGTTGGAGAATGACTGAATAAGTTATGGTATATGAATGCTATGGAATATTATTGTCCTACAATAAACAATCAGCAGGAAGATTTAAGAGAGAACCACAGAGACTTAGTTGAACTGACGCTAAGTGAATTGAGTAGAACCAAGAGAATATTGTACATGCAACAATATGATTATACAACGATCAATCCTGATGGGTGGGGTTCTTTTTAATAGTGAAATTATTCAGGCCAACTTCAATGGTCTTATGATGGAGAAAGTCATCTATTTTCAGTTAGAGAACTATGGTGACTGAATGTGGATCACCACATAGTATTTTCATCTTTTTTATTGTGGTTTACTTGCATTTAGTTTTTTTTTTTTTCCTCTCATTTTTTTTTCCTTTTTTACATGATATTTCTCATGCAGCACTATAATTGTGGGAAGGTTTATAGAAATTGTCCATATTTAACATATTGGATTACTTACTGTCTTGAGATATGGGGTAGGAGGAAGGGAGGGGAAAAAACTATGGAAAACAAGATTTTACAAATGTGAATGTTGAAACTGTCTACGTATAAAATTTGAAAATAAACACCTTTATTTTTTTAATTATAGCTTTTTATCTACAAGTTTTATGCATGGGTAATTTTACAGCATTGACAATTGCCAAACCTTTTGTTCCAATTTTTCCCCCCCTTGCCCCCATCCCCTCCTCCAAATGGCAGGTTGACCAATATATGTTAAATATGTTAAAGTATAAATTAAATACAATATGAGTATACATGTCCAAACAATTAGAAAATAAATATTTTTAATAAATAAAAATTGAATTGTATCAAGTACATTTTTCAGGACTTATACACTTTCATAAGACAATGAAGAGTTTCCAGATTTAGAAGATTACTATACAGCTGGTCACTGAGAAAAAAATTCTAATCCAGAGTAATTGATTTTCAAAAGAAGAAAAATAAAGGTCAAATGTAAAGATTAAAAAAAAAGATTTTACAAACTAATGCATTCTACCAACTTCTCTTATAAGGCAACATGTTCCATGAGATATAATACATTAGCAAATAAATTGAAGAAACCCCATTTGCAATGAAAAGTTCAATGGAACAGCAGGAAATATTTTAGTTTGGACAACAGAAAAAATGAGTACCCATAGGTTCCAGCATTTGTAATAAATTTGAGTACTTCAAATTAAACCGACAATGGCTGTATATCTGTGTTTTTCATTGCTTTATGAACAAAATGTCCACATTCAGTGGTGAATCTTCAATGTGTCAAACATTTTCCTAAGCTTTGCTGTTTAGAAAGAAATGACTAGACCTTATTCCCACACAATTCAATGAGAAGGATTGTGGAAAACCCTCATGCAATTTTTCAGCTTCAAACTTTTGAAATGAAAACTGACATCTGAGTAAGATAGCCATCAAATCTGCACTTTAGAGTGTGAACAGTGAAGTAATGGACAATAAGCATGGACGTGTAACAGCTTGATAGTGAAGTGTTTCAAGAGCTAAAGAGAAGAACTAATATGTGATTCCAGAGGCAATAAAATGCCAGCGGGTTTTATTTGTCGATGGGAAGGTGACAGTGACTTGGTCAGAACTGCACTTTAATAAAATCACTTTAGTAGCTATGAGGAAGATGAATTGGAACAAAGAGCAACTTAAGGCAGGTAGACCATTGAGCAACCTATCATTCAAACTGGAGGTGATGGGGTCCTGGAGATTATGTGGAGGCAAAAATTAACAAGATTTGGTGATTTATTGAATATGAAAAAGGAGGTGGAGCTAGGTTGCAAACGTGGATGAGTGAAATTGATAGTATTACCCTTAACAGAAATAGTTCGATTTGAAAGAGGGGAAGAATTTGTGAAAAATAATGACTTCACTTTTTGGAAATGATGCAATTTAGATGTCTATGGAACATTCAATCGAAATATCCAATAACAAATCTGAGATCTACAACTTGAACTTGGGAGAAAGAAGAAAAATGCATTACAGATCTGAAGTAAACTATATGGAGATAATGATTTAACCCATAGAGCTAATGAGGTAACAAAATGAAAGAGTATAGAGGGAAGGGATACACACAGAGACACATACACACACACACACATTCACACATACACATGCCTTGTCTCACTTCTTCCATATTTCAACTGAACATTCATAGACATCTGAAATAAAACATCCATAAACTGAAGTCATTATCTTTTCATCAAATTTTTGTCCCTTTCATATTTTACTTTTTGTCAAGAGTATTATATTATAGTTATATTCAGTCAAGTTTGCAACCTAGGTCTACTCACCTCTACCATGTATATACAATACACACACATGTATATACATATATGTATGTACATTTATATATGTATATACATGCATGTGTGTATGTCTTTGTGTGTATGTATGTGTATATTTGCATCTTCCTTTGAATATACTCACAGTTAGTGATACAGTATGAAAAGTGAATGATTAAAGGAGACTGAAGAGCATTCAGAAATGTAGGAGATCAAGATAAGACATAGAAGAGAAAAGATAAATGATGAGAATGTGGTCAAAGCTGTCCAGTTGTGCAAATATTTTCATTGGGAACAGACCATAAAAATTTGAAATTAAGAGATCCACTAGTAACTGGAGAAAAAATCATTTGAACAATGAGATTAGAAGCCAGATTTTAAAGAGTTATCAAGAGAAAGTACCACCAGAGGAAAGGTAGAGATATAGATGTAAGTATATAAAATGATGTGCAAACACATATAGTAGTTTACAAATATTTATGCATATATGTATAAACTCTTCTTCCTCATCCTTATATATATATATATATATACATATGTACACACACACACACACACACACATATATATAAACGCACATGCATCCACAAAAATAAATACATACACACACAGACACAGGCAGTTGTTTTGTTGTTCCTCAGCATTTGGTTATGAAAAACATAGGATAATTTTTGAGAGCATAGTAGAATTTTATAATAATAATAGTAATTATTATTTTTATTAACAAAAGAGAAAGAATTGGTTTATAAAAAGATTGAAGTTTAGATGAGATATAGTATGATGAGAGAAGAAGGGAAGGTAGAGCATGTGACAAAGGATATATGAAGAAAAATAAACCTTGATGAAAAGTAAGGTTAGTTCCTTCTCAGAGATTGGAATAAAGGAGCATCGGATGGAAGATAATAACAAGGTGTTTTGAGAGGAAGAGAAGAAAAGAGGGACTTTATTTTCTGGTCTCAGTTTTATCAGTAATGATCTTAACTGAGGTAAAGGATGATGAGGAGGACAGCTTTTTAGGGAGGTGTGATAAGGAATCCAACTCAATTAATCTCAATATTCAAGATAATAAGCTAAATAGTTATGTTCAGAGAAACCTTCTCTTCATCCTTGCTAAAAAAAAATCTTTTGAAAGTGTGAAATGCCCACTTTTCTGCCTTAGAATAATGGAGCTTGCTCAGACATCTTCATGCTACATCACCTCTAAGAATTCTGTGTACCCCAAATAGATTGGAGAAATCCCTTATCTTTGTCCTTGGCAGGCTTAAGTCCCCACTGACTGGATTCTCATATAGGTGGCCAGTATCAAGTATCCCCCAGTTCTACTTACCCAATTAAATTGATTGGTTTTGAACATTGTACATTTAATTTACAAATGTAGTAACAGCTAATACCTGTTTCCCTCCCAGTTCCTCAGAGACATAACTCTCCTCTCCCCCCACCCCAGAACTATGGCTGAAGAAGAGGCTGAAAAATTTGGATTCCCCATTTAACTCAGTTACACCATTGCACTGGTCCCACCCAGTTACTATCCAAGGGCTGCATCCTTGAGAACTTCTAAAGAACTGCATTTCCACTAGAGTTTGTGAGGAGTCAAATGTAAGTCCATTGGAAGACTGAAGCAAGGCAAGGTCTCTTGGAGAACTCTAAGGCACTTAGAGGCCCTAGGACTATTTACTTGTGATAAGTTAATCTGCATGATGGGAATGTCCCTTATCTACTAGGAAAGAGGTTCCTCTAAAGGAAAAGCAAAAAATAAAAAAATAATTAAAAAATGGATGTTTCCTGACTATTATACAAGAAAATGTCCTAGCCTTGGTTATATTTTCTGTGATTTTCTGGAAGTTGTGTAATAACAGAGAAAAACACACTTATGGTGGAAGCTATAAGAAATACATTCGTTTCTAAGTTGTAAGCTTGAATTCACCTAGTCCCATTCATTTCTCTCACTACTGTGCACCAAAGCTCTTTACTGTCTTGCTACTGGGCTAGATATATTATATGTAGCCTTGGCTCCTCATGGCCCAGATGGGAAATAATGCTCTCTATATATAGGAAGGAAATGAACAATAAAAAAAAAAAATCAAAGACCCAGGTCCTTTTCAGGTGCCTTATGGCCAAGGCTGGGGAAGGACTCTCTACAGCACTAGCCATTAATCAGATTTTCCCCTTTTATTCTATGTCAATACTGATAAAAGGATTTGCCTTGATCTCTTGGATGCCAGTTTAACAAAGCTATGGTCAGTGCCCTACAGTTCTATCTATGCAGGCAATGGAAAAAGACACTTCCACTTGGCACATGTGACAAACTACCATTATATAAGTAACTATTGTGTCAGAAATATCATTAATTATTTCTTAAGTAGACCTTATTACTTCCTAGCCATCTTTAGGAGCGTCAGTTTAAGATGGAATTTGAAAATTGGTTTCACTGTAATGAAATTAATTTTGTGAATTATATCTATCATTTGATCATTATAGACTAATAGTTTTAATTTTTAATTATGGAGTGTGGGATAGTGCAAATAATATTGATTTAGGGGAAAAAAGGTTTGAATTACAACTTTACTATATTTAGAATTGACCTTTTCCAACTCTTTAATCTTTCTGAATGGCATCTATTATTCAGTGGATATATGGTATAGATATGGTACCAGGAAGACCTGAGTTCAAATCCATGTATCAGACACTTAATAGCTATGTATCTGTAGTAAAACACTTAGTCTTTTTCTGCCTCAGTTTCTTCTTCTGTAACATGAGAATAAGGAAAGCTCATTTTCACAAAGGGCAAAAATCAATTGTGACAATATATGTAAAACTCTTTATAAATTTCAGTTCCTATTATTAACTCTAAAATGGCTGCATTCAAGAGACACCTATTTTACTTCATAGAACTGTTGGGGAAAAATGACATCGAGCATGACATTTTTTAAATCAAAAAGAGTCACATAAATGTCAGCAATTAATTTTTTTAGTTGAGGATTATTTAATCAAAATGTTCTTTCTGAATCAACATAGAATTCAGTAGCAGGTAAGGAAAAAATGCTGATATACATCAGCTCTAGTAGTTATTTCTAGGATTTTTCTAAGTTTGTTTAAGTGATTATGTTTTACTAAATTAGAGATAGCTAAATAGATGAAAAACTTGCAATAAGTGATACATAATCTCTTATTTCACAACAAATATAGGTTTGCTTGGGAGACAGAGAGAAACAGAGACAGAGAAACATTGAGACACAGAGACAGAGAATAATGTCTCCCTAGATAGCAAGTAAACTCTGAAAATATGATTGCAGCAACAGAATTATACAAACTAATGGAAATCAGAAAGTATCACTTTTAAAAAGTATTAGAAAACTAATGAAGGATTTCTGATATACTTGAAACTTAGAATGAATCCATGATACATTTGGGGATGAATCACGGAAATGGAAATTGAAATAAGGAGGAAAACATCCTGAACACAGCATCTACTGCATTTCAAATTGATGTATAACTCTACTGTACTATTTCTATTTCCATATAAAAAGTATATTTCTTTGTAACAACTTAAGTGCTGTCAAAGTAGGAAGCGGTAATGTTAATTATTCTGGATTGCAATCTTTGCTTCATAGATGCTGAATGTCACATATGTTTAATAATAATAATAAAAACAGATCTATATTTGTCACTTGTCAGTAAATCCTGGAAAATCATAATTTCTTTCATTTTTAGCATCTATTTTACTTCTAAAACAGAGGAAGAAGAAGGAATTATGCAGGGAAACTGATTGTAGCTGCTATTGCTGACAGCAGGATATTCTATCCCCTGCCACTGCGGCAGTGAAAGCATAATTTCTCCTCAGTGGAACAATTATTGATCATAGCCAATGAGCAATTCAACAAGTTGCTGACCTACTGAGTTTTGTTCATTGCACTCCACAACTCCATATATCTCCAGTGCTTCAAGGATGTGGCCACTAATAATGTAAATTCGTCACTCTTTTGTGATCAATTGTGTGGCCTAAAAGTTTATCATGTGTGAAAACTCTGAATTTAAATAGTTCAATCACTAGATGATTGAGAAGTGGTTTTCCATGGAATCTGTAGTCCAATCATCCGGAATGCCATATGTATTTTTTTGAGAAACATATAATTAGATATTTGATAAGTACTTCAGTGGAAAGTTCCTTTTAAGGAGTTTTTGTTGTTCTTGTTTTTGTTCCTCAACAAATGAGCCATTAAGTAGTACACTACAGAGAGCACTGGGCTTGGAATCAGAAGACTGATTGTTCCTGAGTTCAAATCTGTCTCGAGACACCAGCTGTGTGATTCTGGGCAAGTCACTTAAGTTCCTCATCTAAGAAATTACCTAGAAAAGAAAGGGCCATACTTTGCCAATAAGACCTCCAAAAAGAGGCACAAAGGATCAGACAGGATTGAAACAATTAAATAGCACCCCTCCAAAAAAAACAACAAAAATGCAAAACCTTCAAACATCCTCGTATACTTCTTCTGTCTACTACTTTGGGTGAATTTTGAGAAGAATATTAACTTCCACTGAACCCAAAATAAATAAATAAATAAATAGGGTATTAAAATGCAAGGTAAATTAAGCATTAGTGATGTTAGCTACCAGTATGTATACCTCATAGTAAATTTTAGTCTTAAACTTTGTGTCTCAAAAGAAGATAGTCCTACAAAGTCTACTAATTTGCATTTTTATAATTCATTTAATTCTTCCCTTGCTTTCCTGTTCTTATATCAATTTTATAGAGTGAACAAGAAGCATATTTATTAGAAAGATTTTAAGGAGGATAGAGTCAAGATGGTAGACAGAAGCTAGGAAATGACCTGAACTTTCCCCAGTTCCCTTAGAAACCAAATTAATCCTCTAAGTGGATTCTGAAGCAAAAGAATCCATAAAAAGATGAAAGGAAGCAATTTTTTAGCTTAAAATAACTTAGAAGGACTTCAAGAAAAGTCTGTCTTACTTGAGTTAAAGGGGAGCCCACCCAGCCCAGATAGTATGTAGGCAAGCTAGCAAGAGGCAATTAGCCAAAGCACAGATCTGCAAATCATGGCTCTTGGTTCTGATTCAGAAGAGCAGTGGCTAAGCAGGCCAGTTGTGTGGCTTCCAGCCATCCCCGGCTCAGAAGACAAAGGGCAAGCAATGGAACCCTAGCACAAACTGGCAAACCCCTGTTTAAGAAAAAACAAAAGGTGGAGAATGCATGAAATACAAAATAGATCATTTTGATTACATTGATTATAAAAGGTTCTGTAGAAATAAAGCCAATTCGAACAAGTTTAGAAGGAAAGCACAAAGCTGGGACACATATGTGTTTTACAACCAGTTTTTTTCCTGATAAAGACTTCATTTTTTAAATATATAGAGAACTGAGGTAAATTTATGGGAATAAAAGTCATTCTCCAATTGATGAATGGTTTATAGATATGAATTGGCAGTTTTCAGGTGAAGAAATTAAAACTATCTATAATTAATGAAAAAAATGCTGTAAAACACTATTGATCAGAAAAATGCAAATAAAAACAACTCTCTGGGTTGAGCTCTGGATGGTAGTCCCCGGGCAAGGACACCAGAAATTGCAGCCCCAATAAAATAGTGACCCTTCTCACAGTTTCAGGGGAAAAAAGAGTGCTTATGGTCACTCACAGAGTAGCGCACAGGCCAGGAAAGTAGTAAACACACATCTTGTTAGATCATTCCATCTTGGAGGAACTGAAAACGTATAGGTCCCTAGAAAGATCTCTGAAAACAGCTGCAAAAAACCCTTAAACTTGGGATAGTACATGAGTACTGGAGGAAGGAAGGAGGGAAGGATGGAGGGAAGGAAGGAAAGAAGGAAAGAAGGAAGGAAGGAAGGAAAACTAGGTAAATACGCAAGGGGAAAAGAAAGAAGGAAAGAAAAAAAAAGAAATAACTTGCTGTCAGAAGACAAAATATGTCATTTTTGAAGATCAAGAGGAGAGAATGCTGATTCCAATTTAAGAGGATAGATATTCTACCTAATTTGATGTTATGTTTTACCTTCATGGTTAAAGCATTTGATGTTCCAGCACACATACAACCTTTAAAAAGTTTATTGGTATATGGAAATAGTTTAATGGCATATATAATGTTCTTTATTTTAATACTCATTAATGATACTTTTTTCTTGTCTCATCATGAAATAGAATGTGTCCCATATCAAGAGAAATTGATGTTCAACATTCCAATCAAATTAAAGATGCTTCATTGTAAGGGTCAAAAATATATAGCTCTCAAAAAAAAAAAAAACATTCAAAATAGACTTAATATGCCTCAAAATATTTAGGAATCCATAATGTATAGTTTTATTACAATAATATAAATTAGTTATTTTTTGCTCTTTTTAAGTCTTGTACTTATGCTCTTAATCTCATTTTCACAACTAGAACTTTTTGAATAAGTTTTAGTGATAATTTCACAAGTCAATAGCATCCTAAAGATTAAAGTTGCAGTACAACTCCATTTTTAGACAAATGATATAACTACAGCTTGGGGAAGATAATTAATCAACAATCATTTACTGAGTGTCTACTTTGTTTCAGACTCTTTGGTTGGTCATGAAAATACAAAGTACCTTCAATGACCCCTTCTAATAAAATAATGTATGTATACATTTGCATATTTGTATGCATATATAAATATATTTACTCTATATGTTCAAAATCACACATTTTCTATGGACATATACAAATAATACATAAATACATATGTCCTAGATAAATACACACATATATATATATATTCATTTGTGCCCACATAAACACATATTATATATATATATGTGTGTATGTATGTATATAGATATAGGTATATATTTGTAATTATATTACATGTTGTTTTTCCTTTGTTACTGAAAGGGACCAATGACATTAGGAAGTTAAATGAATTTATGAATTTTATGAAAACCAATTTATGAAAACCAAATGGTGGATTATTATACTATTCCAGGAAAGAAGGAGAGCCTCAATTTGACTGAAGGGTCATTCATTGCAGAGCAGTTGTGAAAATATAAGCACAGTTTGGCAACTGATTGAATATGTGGAGTGAGCCAGAGAGAATTCCCAATGATGACAACAGGGTAAGACCTGATGGCTGGAGGACTGATAGCACCCTCAATGTTTAAGTGATGTAGTAGAGTGCCAGATCTGGAATCAGGAAAACTCATTTCTTCGCGAGTTCACATCCAGGCTTAGCTGTGTAACCCTGAGCACACTTAACCCTGTTTGCCTCGGTTTTCTTATATGAAAGAAATGGCCAACTACTCCAGCATCTTTGTCAAGAAAAGCACAAATTGGATCAAAAAGAATGAGACACAGCCAAAATGAGGAGACATAACTAGAAAGTGGAGGCAATATGAGCAGACAGATTTTTAAAGAGTTTGATGGAAAAATGAAAGATACAAAATGATTGGTGATTAAGATAATAGGATCTAATGAGGGTATTTTAAGAGTGAGGTTTGGGAGTGTTTAGAAGTATATGGGAAGAAAGCAATGGAAAGAAAGAATAAAGAGTGGAGATAATGCAGGAATGACATTGAGAGCAATATATTAGAAATGATAGAAAGATATCAGTAGTTAATGTTACGACCTTTAAACTCCACTGGGAAGAAGCAAATACAATATGGGATAGTAGTCCCATGGGAAACTTTGGGCGAAGAGGAGTGGGAGGGAAGTTCTTAGTGGAAGGAGGTAAGAATTATGATATGCAATTAGCTAATCCTTATTTTAGGGTCTCCTAAATTCTAAATGCAAGGCCAAATGATTAAAAGTTAATAATGATTTAATTCAATATTATATGGTGAATAGAGTACCAGATTCAGAATAATCAAGATCTGAGTTCAAATTCCGCCTCAGATTTTTACTGACTGTATTACCTTCACATGTCAAGTACCTCGTAAGCTTCTGTTTTCTCATCTGGGAAATAGGGTAATAATGACTATGTCAAAGATTGTTGTGAGGATCAAATGAGACAAAAAATTGCAAAGTACTTTGAAAAACTACAAAATGGCTAGCTATTTTATAATAGAGATTATAAATCAGAAAAATCTAGAGTATATTTTCTATACTCAATAACTTGATTCCTTGAGAATGTCATTAAATTAAAATGCTTTTCAATTATTATGCCTCAAATTGAAATCATTGCTTCCTTGTTAAAAGAACATTTTGTAAATGGGTCTGTTATATGACCCAAACTTCCAAGACGGTGTCTCTCCAAATAAAGAGCATAAAAGTTTGCTTCTGGGAGAATTGTAAATTACTTATTAGGAAGTGTTTACATGGGCATTCTGTAATTGGTTCTGAATGATGGACCAAGAGATTTAGAGGAGTCATTTTCCATTGATTGTATAATTGGAGCTAAGAGTGTCTTCAAAGGGACCTGAATCAGGCCCAGGCATTTTGTTTTCTATTTATTTGTTTGTTTGTTTTTCCTTTATCCACCTTTCCAGCTTCCAGTACAAGATGAAGGGAGCATTATAACCTCAAGGAATTAGATGGCATTGGGAGTTGGGCATCAAGGAACAGGGCTAATATTCAAACACAATCCCTAACTCTCCTAATACAGTATTCTTATCAATGAAACATGTTTTTCTTTCAGAGCTTTATTCTTCTACTTTATCTACTATCAATTATTTGGTGTTATTGGAGTATACAGTGAACAACTTTGAAAAGTATTAATTAGTGCAGCTTAGTGCACTTTCTGGGTAAAATATATTTGGAATATATATGGGATATCAGATTACATACTGGAAAGAAGGGGCAGAGGTAAGGACTATAATCTCTAAGGAACTTATAAAGGGCTAGAGGAATGTGGAAATGATTAGGCTTGACAGAACACCAGCCTGAGAGCTGAAACCCCAGTCATCCTGAAGGTAACTGGGATTTAGCAGAGAAGGGGGAGAAATGTATATCCCTGCCAACATAACGTTTTGAATAATGGAATGAGCAATGGGGTTCTCTATCACTGAGGGATTTTTTTTTAAAATCAGGCCTTCAATGTCACCCACAGAAAGACTGAAGAGAGTTTCCTAACTAGGGAAGAATTAAATCACTTAAACACTGGCATTCTTTCTAACTCTGAGATCCTGGTGTTTGAAAACTGTAAAATTGCACCTTGAAAGTTCGCCATGGTAGACTTTTGCCAAAACCTGTCGATTTTACTGTTGAAATAAGCCTCACCTATATTTCTCACTTATTTGCTCTGACACTGCCATCCCATTGTCACAAGCCCTCCTTCCCTCACACCTGGATGTAGTCTGTTTGCTAGTCATTCCCCTTAAAACTCTTCTCACTGTCCAAAGATGGCAGAGATGTTCAGCTATAAGTGGTGCGCCCCTGCCCCTCCCTCCCCCCCCCTCTCTCTTTCTCCCCCCCCTTCCATCTCTGTTTCTGTCTCTCTTATTTCTCTGTCTCTGTCTCTCTCACAGACAGACACACAGAGACATACATACCATAGTCAGCACATTCCAGTGGTTCCTTACCTCCAATTATATAAATATGAAAATCCCTGGTTTTCAAAATGCTCCATAATATGCATCCTAATCTAATCTCTTCCAGATTACAATTTTCTTTTCTTTTCTTTTTCTTTTTTTTCCTGATGTTTCATCAACACCTTCTCCCAATAGTGTCTCTGCCTTCTTTGCATCCCCAGTGTCTATAATGGCATCCAGTACCTAGAAATCTCTTAATAAGTGTTTATTGACTGACTACCTGAATGATGAGTGAGAGTACACATGGCTAGTCTTAAAGATGTGAAATTATTTTCTCTCTCTCTCTCTCTCTCTCTCTCTCTCTCTTTCTGTGTGTATGTATATATATATATATATATATATATATATATGAGTGTGTGTATAATATATGTATAATGATATAACATCACATCCCAGATGTTCTATACCCCAGGAGTCTTTTTGTGAGGTTCTTATATTTTCTGAACCTCAGTTGTAGAAAGAAAGAAAGGAAGGAAGGAAGGAAGGAAGGAAGGAAGGAAGGAAGGAAGGAAGAAGGAAGGAAGGAAGAAGGAAGGAAGGAAGGAAGAAAGAAGGAAGGAAGGAAGGAAGGAAGGAAGGAAGGAAGGAAGGAAGGAAGGAAGGAAGGAAGAAACAGAGGAAGAAAAACCAGTTCGTTCTAAGAAAAATGAAAGAAAGAAAGGGAAGGAGAGAGGAAGGAAGGGGAGGAGGAAGAAAGAGGGAGAAGGGAATGAAGGAAGAAAAGAAAAAGAAGAAGAAAAAAGATCTGATCTCTAAATTTATTTTCTAATTGGATAATTAAGGCCCAGTGGTTTGTTGTTCTTGGCTGCAGTATCACAGAAATAATTCAAATCAATGTCTCCTGACTTTAAAGTTTGATTTTCAGTCAGAAAGTACGGTCATAACAAAACAATGATTATTAGGATTAGCAAATTGTTCTTAAAAGAGTCTAAGCTATATATGCATTCTGTTGGGACTTAATGGGACCTATCTAAAAATGAACTCATCTCTCTCTCTCTCTTGATTCCCATCAAACCTCCCCCTCACTCTAATTTTTCTGTCTTCATTAATTGCAACATAATATCCCAAATATCTTAGAATTATTGGAGTGATTTTTTCACTTTCCCCTCTAATTTATGAAGTCTATTTCTCCCTCCTCCACTATATAGTAATTAGCCATGTTGGGGAAAAAGAATCAGAACAAAAGAGGAAAAGCAGAGAAAGAAAACAACAATAACAACAGAAGTGAAAATAGCATATTTCTATCTGTATTCCTACTCCATAATTCTTTCTCTGGATGTGGATAGCATTTTCTGTCATGAATCTTTTGAAATTGTTTTGGAGCACTATTTCCTTGAGAAGAATTAAGTCTATCCTAATTTATTATTTCATAATGTTGTTGTTACTGGGTATGATGTTCTTCTGGTTCTCCTCACAACATTCAGCAGCAGTTCATGTAAATCTTTCCAGGTTTAACTGAAATCTGCCTGCTTATCATTCCTTATAGAGCATTATGTGTTTCATTACAATTTGTTCAGCCATTCCTCATTTAATGGACATCAAACTGATCGCCAATTCCTTGCCACCAACAAAAAGCCATAAAAATATTTTTGAAAATGTAGTTCCTTTTCCATGTTTTTATTATCACTTTGGGATAGATCTTTATAGTCCTTTGGGCATAGTTCCAAAAATCTCTCCAGAATTGTTGGATAAGTTTACAACTTTACCAATAATGCATTAGTGCTCTAATTTTCTCACATCTTGAACATTCATCATTTTACTTTTCTACCATATTAGCCAATCTGCTATTAGGCGATGTCTTAGAGTTATTTTAATTAGCATTTTTCTAATCTATAGTAATTTTAAGCATAATCACACACATACAACTATCAACAATCCATTTCTGAGAAATATAACTTCTTGTCCACAACATTTCTAATATCTAGCATATCCTTTTGCTCCTACTGAAATTACTATAGTTTAGGATCTCATATCTTTGTAACAAGTTATAGCATTTTTGTACTTTCTTATTTGTCCCTATACATCCATCCTGCCTACCACTACCAAAATTATCTACTTAATTAATATTTATAATCGTTAACTAATATGTTCCTCAATAATCGTCAGTGGCCTGAATCCTAAACAATAAAATATACATTCCTGCTTCTGGTACATATGGCCCCTCAAAACGTGGTTCCAAACTACCTTCCAAACATTATTTCATTCTGCTTTGTTTCTAAGATTATTTCTAATCATATTGGATTACTCTATATTCTTAATTCTCATTATACTCTTAAATTTTCTGTGATTCGTTTCATAGTGGAATTAATCATTCCTCAAGATTTAATTCAGGCACCATTTCCCAGATTTCCCAGATTTCACGTTGGTGAAATCAGATCAGTTCTAATGATCTTGAGATGAAGAAGACCATCTACACCCAAAGAGAGGGCTGTGGGAACTGAATGTGGACTACAACATACTATTTTTACTTTCCTTTTTTTTTTAATCCTACCCCCTCCCAACCATTAAAATCCCCCCATAAATATGTCTCTTCCCATAGTGTCTTGACCTCTACTTTTTTTCTTCCTTACATCATATTCATGTGCCTACTTTGTTTAGTCTAAATAGATAGTAACTTAAATGCGAGATGTGTTTTGGATTTATCTTTGTTCTTTCAGAACTTGATAGGGTACCACATGTACAAACATGATTAATAAATTTTGAATTAAATTGAGTTGGATTAAATTAAATTTTGTCACAAAATAGGAAGATTTGAAATAATTGCCACTTCCATCCCCCTTAGAAAAGTATAATCTTTTTGAATATGCACCAATGAAACAAAATCTAACTAAATGGTGAGATGCCTTAAGAATAATATTAGAAAGTGTAGTCTTCCATATATGGAACTCCTTGGTCCATTTATTCCCGTCTTAAATATAACAATTTTGGTACCTGGACCTCAGGCAGGCAAAATAGAAGTAAGGAAGTTTCTCAAAAGAGAAACAAAAGTATCTAAGACATGATTTTGCATTTTTAAAACTTTTTTTATTCTCAAAATGTTTACATGGATAATCTTTGACATTCACACCTACAAAACCCAATATTCTAATTTTTCCCTTCCTGCCTCTAAGTCGACAGGTGATCCAATATATATTGAGCATGTGCAATTCCTTTACATATATTTCCAAAAATATGCTGCATAAGAAAAATCATATCAAAAAGGAAAAATAAATGAGAAAGAAACAAAATGCAAGTAAAAAACAACAAAAAAGTGAAAATAATATGTTGTGGTCAACTTTCTTCTCTCTAGGTGCAGATGGCTTTCTTCACAACAAGCTCATTGGAACTGGTTTGAAAGATTGTTATTGTTAGAAAGAACCCTATCCATCAGAATTCATCTTCATATAATCTTCACGTTGCCGTGTATAATGATCTCATGGTTCTGCTTATTTCACTTAGCATCAGTTCATGTAGGTCTCTCCAGACCTCTTTGAAATCATCCTGCTGGTCGTTTCTTACAGAACAATAGTATTCCATCACATTCATACACAATAACTTATTTAGCCATTCTCCAACTGATGGGTATCCACTCGGTTTCCATTTTCTTGCCACTACAAAGAGGGCTGCCACAAACAGTTTTGCACATGTGGGTCCCTTTCCCTCCTTCAAGATCTCTTTGGGATAAAGGCCCAGTAGAAACACTGCTGGATCAAAGGTGTACAGGATGCACTTGGGCATACCTCTAAATTGCTCTCCAGAAAGATGGAATCAGTTCACAACTCCACCAACAACCAGTTTTCCCACATCCTCTCCAACATTCTTCATTATTTTTTACTGTCATTTTAGCCAATCTAAGATGATTTAAGTTTTGAATGATGACAGTGATGATGGTGGTATCAATAGTACCAACAAATTTAATGCAGAATTTATGGGTTGATAAATTCTCTATGCACATAATCTCATGAAAGATCTAGGGCAAGTATTATCACCCTCATTTTATAGCTATAGAAATTGAGACTTAGAGAGGCAAAAGTCTTCATCATTAGATGCTAAGTATTAAGAGCAAAACTGCAACTTTCATCTCCTTTCTCCAAATTCAGTACTTATTCGTAAATAACTTTTACTGTCTTTCAAATTAGGATACATATGTTAGTAATGTTAGTCTTGAAGATGAGGAAACATAACTAGTCTTAAGCAGTTTTATTTCCCAGAGGTATTCGTCTCAGCTATTCCCCTTCCAACTCCCCTGTCCTACCTAACTTGTCTGTGCTTCTTTGCTAAGAGAATCTCTAAAAAGGCTGTTTTCATGATTTCAGGGATGTATGCAGACAATGCATAAAAGTTATTTATTTTTTATCTGAAACAATTTCTTGAAGAAATATGTATTTTTCTTATGTACTTATCAGTATATGTCGTGATAATACTTGTTTCCAGAAACAAGAATTCAGCACAATGGAATGAAGCTTCAAAGAGGAAGATTTTGGCTTGATAGCTGAATAAAAAGAAATAAAAACAAAAACAACTTTCCCAAACTTGGAGCCATCTAAAAGTAAAATGGTCTGTTTTAGGGCATAGAGGATTTCCTTCACTAGAGCTAAGTGAAACTATATGAAAACTTGTTTATTATTGTCAGATTTTGATTTTATTATATATTATTAATATCAATATAGAAGAGATTACTATTAAGACATGAGATGAAATAGCTAAGATTCTGTAATTATGTGATTTCCCACATTGAAGGAAAAATAATGGAGTCTGTAATTATATATTAATTAAAATATTCTGTAGAGTTTGTGTCAGAATTATAATCTTCAGAAAATATACTTGAGACAGCTGAATTTTTAAATAATGTTTTATATACATAATATATTATATACTTGACTTGAATTTTGTTTGCCAATTTATTATTATCACCTAGTGCTCAAAGCTAAAACTGACCTATAGTTTAAAGTATATTTCAAGTAATATTAAATGGAACTGTCTCAGGTTCATGGAGCTGAACCTTATTTGCAGAACCATAATCTTGGTTAACAAAATTGTTTTTTATTGTTACATGAATTTACTGTTACATTTTGAATTTGAGACTATGTATATACAAGTGTGTATATATGTAAATCGATTTTATGACTTTTTCCAGGTGATAAAGAGAAGATGTTTACAGGGTATAGCATCTTAATATCAAAAGATTTATACTATTTTTCTCACTTAGAATGGTACATTTTTCAAGGAAAGGGACCCACATGTGCAGAAATGTTTGTGGCAGCCCTCTTTGTAATGGCAAGAAACTAGAAAGTGAGTGGACACCCATCGGGGGAGAATGGCTAAATAAATTATGGTTTATAAATGTTATGGAATATTATTGTTCTGTAAAAAACAACTATCAGGGTGATTTCAGAGAGGCCTGGAGAGACTTCCAGAACCAATGTTGAGTGAAATGAGCAGAACCAGGAGATCATTATATATAGCAACAAAGAGATTATATGATGATCAATTCTGAAAGACATAGCTCTTCTAAACAATGAGATGATTCAGACCAATTCCAATGATCTTGTGATGAAGACAGCCATGTAAAACCAGAAAGAGGACTGTGGGGAGTGGGTGTGGATCACAGATTTATATTCTTACTCTATTTGATGTTGTTTACTTGCATTTTGCTTTCTTACTCATTTTCTTTCCTTTTTGATCTGATTTTTCTTGTGCAGAAAGAGAATTGCATAAACATATTTATACATAAAAATAAAATGAAATACTTAAAAAAGCATGGTACCTTTTTATCAATGCTCATGGAAATAATATTATTAAAAAAGTATGTTATTTGAAAAACATTTCCATCTTCATAAAAATTTAAAGTAAAATTAACTTTTAGAAACATGACTATTTGAATAGGACAAAGGAGACCTCGTGGTGAGCCTTCAATCTCTAACCTGATTAAATTCATAATGACCTTAGTATTATAAAATAAGTAGGTATCTTAGAATTACTTATCCCCAACTAAAGATACATACATAAGAATCAGATAATGTCGAATTTCATTTTTTAATGTCTTGGAGAGGATAAATAACAACAACAATGGGATTACCAATGAGTTTTAGTGCTAAGGTTCTTTACCTGGGATCTGGAAATCTGGGAAAAGCAAGGGAATATTAAGTTGAACTTCTCATTCTAGGGTCCATGAATATACTTACATACATATAGATATATAGAGACATACACACACACACACACACACACACACACACACACATATGTATATATATACAGAGAGAGAGAGAGAGAGAGATGATAGAGAGAAATATAGACTTATACACCTTTACTCACACATATACTTAGAAAATAATATAATGGTTTCCTTTGAAATCCCATGTGTTTTATTTTATATATTTAATGACATGATTCTTAGATAAGTGCATAGATTTCATCTGACAATGAAAGGAGCTTATGACAGAAATGGTTAAAATCCCCAGCCTTTGTACAACCTAGTTATTTGGGGAAGGATATACCCATGTCAATCATGCAGAGTTTTTATAAAGATTGCCTAATTTTCTCCACTAGAAAAGGTCAGTGACTGACTTTTTCCCCTTTGAAAGACCAGTATTCTTTCTTCCCAAAAATAATCTCCAGCAATAAAAGAAAAGGGTGCTTGATAGGATGAGCATAAACGAATAGAAAATGTTGGTTTTTGGAAGTCAGAAGTTTTAAAAGAATTATGAAGCACATTGACTATCAAAAATTATCTAGGTCTATAACAAACATGCAATTCCAGAAAAATGACTTTTATCACTTCATACCTTCACAATTCACACACATACATACATTCACATGCACATGTATGTGTATGTATAGAATAGATAAGATTTAATGAATATAAATAATCTTCTTTGACTAAAATCATTCTACCAATGAAATTCAGGACCAGCTCTGGTACTTAACTGTTTTAGGAGCTTAGGTTAACTGACTTGCCTTGTGTAACAGAGCCATAAGGATACATCATATACAAGTTGCCTTCTATCTACTCTATGTATACCTTGCATGCACATCAATTTACGTAAATTCTTTCTCCCAAATTAGAAAGTGGGTTCTTAGAGGGAAAGGTTTTTTTAAATATTTATTTGTATGTTTTCTATTAAGCTCTGAACCTAGCTCATTGAGTAGTTAATTAAATGTTGGGTCATCCATAGATTGATGCATCAGAGCAGTTTTCAAACCCAGGTTAGAAATTTCACCACACAGTGCTGCTTTTTGATGTAAGGATTGTTTTGGAGTACATTCTATCGATAGCAGAACCTATGTTGTGGGTCACAGCTCAGCATCCCAGGCTGTATACTTCAATTGCCTTATCTACTTAACATTACACATTTTTTACAATATTCCATATTCCTCATTTTAAAGAAATAAGTGGAACTCTATAAGGATAATTGAGTTTTGAATCCAGATTTTGTCCATCACCATTCCTTAAATAAAAATAACTACTTCTTTAATCACATCATATTGCATCCCCCACTTGTGAAATCTTGTGAAATCTGTGTTGGCAATAGCCAAGTTTAGGAAGTATTGATTATTATGCTCCCCTTTGTAAGAGGTAAGAGATTATAGATGGTTTTGAAAGCCAGGCTAATCAATTTAAATTTTATTCAGGAGGCAGAGAGGGAAGCAGTGAATCTGGCCTTCTAAGATGTAGTGATAACCTTTATCTGGGCTACTAGTCTTCTGTAATATTTTGAATAGAAAATTCACAGCAACAAAACCGTTGAATCATAGAAAGTCACAACCCCTGTTTAATGCTGAAAAGATTTTATTTAGATTCTTGGAATGCTTATTTGTTGTAAAAGATTCTTCAGAAGATTATTTCTAGCTCTACAAATTTCCCAAAATAGCACAATATCCAATCAATTAACAGTAAAATTTAAAAAATTATTATCATTTGAAAGGAATGGTTTTATGACTGACTCTCAACTAACGTTGTATTTGGGGCATATTCTGTAAGTTAAAGGTAAAATTCAGCAAAGACCTACTAATTTTGTATTTGACCTTATCAAATAATCACACATACATACGTAAATACATGCACATATATACATGTATGTGTGCATGTATATATGCATACTTCACAAAAAGTCACAGATAATTTTTGAAGATGAAAAATCCCAAGAGACTAGTTCTCAAATTTTACAAAGAGAGAAACAAAGGCTCAGTTAAGTTACAATTTGAATCTAAGTCACTTGATTGCTTATTCATTTTTCTTTTCACTGTCTCTCCAAAGCACCAAAGTGTAACTGGAAACCATTGCACTCAAATTTAAAGCCATGAAAAATGCTAGTTCTTTCATTTTTTAGATTAAGTACTAGACATAAAACATGATTATCCATAATTTAAAATTTCAAGTTCTCACTGATTTTTAGGGTCTTGATACAATTGGGAATTTATTTCCTCTGATAATTCAAAGTCAAGAATCATAGATCATAGAATGGTTTTGATTCATGTAAGTGGAATCAGTATGTTCATTAAAAAAATAATTAAAAACTTTAATCTATTTGATACAGAATTATCTCTATAAAATCTTTTTTGTTGTTGTTGTTTTCCAGCTGAATTATCCTGAGATTTTTTTTTAACTCATGAATTCCTTTACTGTACATTCCTAAGTCTGTACTTTTTCTAACAGTAGAAACTAATTTCTATGTTATCTCTATTCTTTTATCTACTTCCTTTTTGTAGCAGTGCTACTCATCTTCAAGGCACTTAGCTAAAGACAAAAATGGAATCTGTCAATGGAACTATTTAAATTCTGTGTGAAGTTAATTGGAGTAAACAGAAATCAATCACAAGACTTTGGTCTTATTAGATTCTTCTTCTGATCTTCAAATATCTGAATCAGTGAGGTTAGAGATAACCAATCACACATTTTGATAGCAATGTTTTCTTTTTTCTAAACACCATTTCACTTTTATTTGTTTTTAGCATATTATAATTTACTTATGATTTAGCATATTATAATTAAAATTTATCATATCATCACATTTTACATATTTGTACAAAAATAAAAATTTCACAACTATAGTAATAATGATATAATTAAAATGACAATTCTGCCTAAATTCATCTACTGTTCGGTTCCATAAAAATCAAACTGCCAAAAATTATTTTATAGAACTAGAAAAAATAATGGCAAAATTAATCTGGAAGAACAAAAGGTAAAGAATATCAAGGTAATTAGTGAAAAAATTACAAAGGATGGTGGCTTAGTAGTATCAAACCTAAAACTATATTATAAATCAGCAGTCATCAAAACCATTTGGTACTGGCTAAGAAATAGAGTGATAAATCAGTGGAATAAATTAGATATGACACAATAATCAAAAACTACTGCAATCTAGTATTTCGGAAACTCCCCAAACTCCAGCTTCTGAAATAAGAACTCACTATTTGACAAAAAATTGCTGAGAAAAATGGAATATTGTATGTCAGGAACTCAGTATAGCTCTTATCTCATACCCCATACCAAAATAAGAGCAAAATGGGCAATTATTTGGACATAAAGGATGATATCATAAGTAAATTAGGAGAGCAAGGCTTAATTTACATGTAATATCTTTAGAAAAAGGAAGAACTTATGATTAAAGAAGAAATAAAGAATATTATGAAAGACAAAATGGACAACTTTGATTACATTAAATTAAAAAGATTCTTCACAAACCAAACCAACAGAAACAAGATTAAAAGGGAAGTACACAGATAGGGAAAATCTTTACAGCCAGTGTTTCTAATAAAGGTCTTATTTCTAAAATATATAAAGAACTGTGTTCAATTTATGAGAATATAAGTCATTCCACAATTGATAAATGGTCAAAGGATATGAACAGACATTTTTAGATGATTTTATTAAAACTATCTATGGTTTTATGTAAAACAATGCTATAAATCACTATTAATTAGAGAAATTCAAATTAAAACACCTCTAAAGTACAACCTCACATCTTTCAGATAGGCTTAGATACCAGAAAAAAGATGATGATAAATAAATATTCCAGGGGATATTGGAAAACTGGACACTAATCCATTGTTGGTGGAGTTGGGAAATAAACCAACCATTCTGGAGAATAAATTGGAACCAGGCCCAGTGTTTTATAAAACAGTAGTACCATGACTGGGCCTATAATCCCAAGTTTATGGTCCTTTATGAAAAGGACCCGCACATGCAAAAATGCTTATAATGGTTCTTTTGGTGGTAACAAAGAATTGGAAAGGCAATGGATTCTCATCAATTGGGGAATGGCTAAATATGGTATGGTATATTAAGGTAATGGAATATTATAGTTCTATAAAAATGATGAACTGATTTTAGAAAGATCTGGACAGATTTACATGAACTGATGCTGAGAAAAACAAGCAGCATCAGGACAACATTGTACACAAAAACAGTGAGAATGAGTTATGATCAATTATGGAAAACTTGCTTCTTTTCGATGGTTCAATGATGAAGCAATCCCAATAAATTTTGGACAGAAAATGTCATCTGCATCCAGAAAAAGAAGTAAGGAGACTGAATATAAATCAATACATGCTGTGATCACTTCTTTTTCTGATTTTTAAAAATCTCTCCCATGGTTTATACATCTGGCTTAAATTTTTTTTCTCTCCAGCATGATTCATAAAGCAGCGTACATTAAAAAAAAAATTACTACAGTAAAAAAAAAAAAACAACAACAACAACCATAGCAATAATACCACAAAATAAATAATTATGGTTGTGGAAAACTCATCTCAGGATTGCTGCCATTATTTTCCATAGGAAAAAAATAAGCATAATTAATCTCATGGAAAAAGAGATAAGAAAAAAAAAAAAAACTACCTAACCATGTTAATAGCTCCAGCAGTCAAAACATTTCACAAAACATTAGAATAAAGGAAGTCATGAATATGAACAATTTGGAGATTTGGTGTACAACTACTATTTAAACAGAAAGTTCGTTAAAAACTAAGTCACACTAAATGATTGAAAAAAAAATCTGTAAAGGAAAGGTCCCAAAGAATAGAAAAGGAAATTTACCTCCGTCCTTACAATGCAGAGACAGGGACTACAAGAAAAGAATATTGTATATGTTTATCATATGTAATCATTGCATTGACTATTATTCCCCTTAATTACTTTTCTCTGCTCAATAAAGGATTCGGAATTGAAAGAAAGGGAAGCTGTGATGAAAATAAAAATTAATGGGATAAAAAATAACTTGGTAAGCACTAATTATGTCCCAAAAAATGTGTCGGACTCTGGAGAGGAAAATACAAGTGCATGGAACAGCAAGATAGTTCTTGAGAATAGCAAGGAGGAGGAAGAGTACCCACATGTGGTCATGGTGTGAAGATCAATGGAGAAGGCAGAGGACCAGAGTGAAGAGTGACTATCACTTCTCATAGAGTCACACTAGTAACTAGTTCTTCCAACTCCTGAGAAAGGGACAGAGGGAAAGAGATAGATACAGAGAGGGACAAAAATAGAGACAGAAAAGAGAGAGATAGAGAAACAGAGACAGCAAAAGAGAGATGGAGATAGAAACATAGATTGACAAAGAGACAGGGAAAGGGAGGGGGAAAAGGATAAAGGTAAAGTTTGTTAGTTGATGCAGGAATTGTATTAAATATTTTGGATACAAATTAAAGTAAGAAAGAAGCTCTGTTCTCAGGAGTGTGCAGGTGGTTAATACTCAGCAGCAGTTTGGTCCCGATCTTATGATATTTCCACTACTTTATGGGAAGCAAGTAAGAATTTATTGGTCTTGAATGAATACTCTTACACTGAGCCCTACCTGAGCTTCAGTATTTACTTCTATTTCTGCAGAGCTTGATTCCACATTAATCTCTTCAGCATCTTCCTGCCATCCACTTGGACTGTTGCTGGTTAATTTCTCCTCATCCTCTTCCTCTTTTCTCACTACTGGCCCAGGATTGCTTTGTGCACCTTGATTGTGCCTTTAGCTCTTAACTGTCTCCTGGGGTAGCTGATGTCACAATAATTCATTGCTGGTTCATTAATACGGTATTGATTTTTAGTTTGCTATTAAAACTCTTAATACAATCATTAGTAAGCTATTGATCACCACAATGAATCTACTTCCAACTTCTCTACCTTCTGTATAAGGGAAAATATCAGATAAGTATAATATATAAAATAATCCTTAAGTTTTTTGTTTGTTTGTTTTTGTTGTGTGTATGTGTATATGTTTTTATACATACACAAATATACAAATATCTGATATACAAATGATCTAAATTAATTTATACACATTTCCTCAGCCACTTTATTATCTTACCCTATTCACACCTCCCTTTCCAATTTTTCAATTCATTTTTTTAGAGCCAGAGAACGCTAATGTACACAAATATAAAGTTGAGGCTTTTTATTCCTTCCAGATGCACTGTTCTTCATAGTCCATAATAATAAACTTTATATATCTATATGTGCCAAGTATTATGTGACATATTTGGCTATATATAAGCAAACATAAAACAAGTGTCCAGTCTCATGTTTTAATGACTTATATTTGGAGAGATTAAGAGTAGACATTGGAAACACAGAAAATACTGGAAACAGTGAGCAATAATCAAATATAAATAGCAATTCAGACTCTGGAGAGAGAATAATTTTCATATAGATTGAACAAGTGAGCAAGAAGAATCAGGAGAACAATTTGTGCAATTTTTAAAATTGCAAAACATCAAATTTTAAAAGACTAGAGAATTCTGGTCGATATAATAAATAAGTGTTATTTCAGAGAACTGGTGATGAAGAATATTACTTAGTATACATTCAATATACAGTGCATTGACAATTGCAAACCCTTTTGTTCCAACTTTTTGCCTCTTTCCTTCCACCCCTTCCCCCAGATGGCAGGTTGACCAATAAAATATATTAAAATATAAGTTAAATATTATATATATATATATATGTATATATACATATATATGTATATATACATATATATGCATGTCCCTACAGTTATTTTGCTTACAAAAAGAGTCGGACTTGGAAATAGTGTACAATTAGCCTGGGAAGGAAATCAAAAATGCAGGCAGGCAAAAATAGAGGGATTGGGAATTCTATGTAGTGGTTCCTAATCATCTCCCAGAGTTCTTTTGCTGAGTGTAGGTGGTTCAGTTCATTACTGCTCTATTGGAGCTGATTTGGTTTATCTCATTGCTGAAGATGGCCACGTCCATCAGAATTGATCATCATATAGTATTGTTGAAGTACATAATGATCTCCTGGTTCTGCTCATTTCACTCAGCATCACTTCATGTAAGTCTCTCCAGGCCTTTCTGAAATCCTCCTGCTGGTCATTTCTTACAGAGCAATAATATTCCATAACCTTCATATACCACAATTTATTCAACCATTCTTCAACTGATGGGCAGTCACTCAGTTTCCAGTTTCTGGCCACTACAAACAGGGCTGCCACAAACATTTTGGCACATACAGGTCCCTTTCCCTTCTTTAGTATCTCTTTGGGGTATAAGCCCAGTAGAAACACTGCTGGATCAAAGGTATGCACAGTTTGATAACTTTTTGAGCATAGTTCCAAATTGCTCTCCACAATGGCTGGATGTGTTCACAATTCCACCAACAATGTATCAGTGTCCCTGTTTTCCCACATCCCCTCCAACATTCCCCATTATCTTTCCCTGTCACTCTAGCCAATCTGACAAATGTGTAGTGGTATCTCAGAGTTGTCTTAATTTGCATTTCTCTGATCTTAGACCATCTTTTCATATGGCTAGAAATAGTTTCAGTTTTTTCATCTGAGAATTGTCTGTTCATATCTTTTGACCATTTATCAATTGGAGAGTGGCTTGATTTTTTGTAAATTAGAGTCAATTCTCTATATATTTTGGAAATGAGGCCTTTATCAGAACCTTTGACTGTAAAAATGTTTTCCCAGTTTATTGTTTCTCTTCTAATCTTGTCTGCATTGGTTTTGTTTGTACAAAAACTTTTCAATTTGATATGATCAAAATTTTCTATTTTGTGATCAATAGTGATCTCTAGTTCTTCTTTGGTCATAAATTCCTTCCTCTTCTACATGTCTGAGAGGTAAACTATCCTGTGCTCTTCCAATTTATTTATAATGTCATTATTTATGCCTCGGTCATGAACCCATTTTGACCTTATCTTGGTGTACAGTGTTAAGTGTGGGTCAATGCCTAGTTTCTGCCATACTAATTTCCAATTTCCCCAGCAATTTTTGTCAAACAGTGAGTTTTTATCCCAAAAGCTGGGGTCTTTGGGTTTGTCAAACACTAGATTATTAAAAGTTATTGACTATTTTCTCCTCTGAACCTACTCTATTCCACTGATCAATTAGTCTATTTTTTAGCCAATACCAAATGGTTTTGGTGACTGCTGTTTTATAATATAATTTTAGATCTGGTACAGCTAGGCCACCTTCATTTGATTTATTTTTATTAATTCCCTTGAAATTCTTGACCTTTTGTTTTTCCATATGAACTTTGTTGTTACTTTTTCTAGGTCATTAAAATATACAGTTTCAATATGCATAATGAGGCACACATTTTAAGTTATGGCTTAAAGGGGAATTTGTTGGCTTTAACATGAATATTTGTTATAAGATTTTTTTGCATTTTTTTTTCTGGTCTGGAGGGGGGAGATGGAAGCTTATCAAATAAAATAAATAAGATTTAATAAAAAGTATTATGTGAAAGAAATGGGACATAAACTAAGTCTTCTAATGGGTAGGCTTTTAATAGACAAAAAAGAAAGTAAATCACATTTCATATTATGGAAGTAACAAGAAGAAAAGAAAAAAAAAAAACAACTATATCTGTCTACCTAGCTATCTATTTTCTTTTTGTAGCATATGTAAAGTACAGAAAATAACTAGCATAACTGGTATAAACAATTTTACTGGAAAGTAAAGGGAATAAATTGTTTCATATCATCATAGACTCAGAGTTTAAAGAGAATTTAGAAAGAATCCACTCCAATCCCCTAATTTTACAGAGGAGGAAACTGAGAAAAAGATAGACTGTAACTTTCATAAGATCCTATCAGCAGTTAAGAGTAAACTGGAATTTGAATTCAAATCTTATGACTCCAAGCTCAGTACTCTTTCCGTTATACTGGGTTAGATGGATGTGAAAATCAAGGAAAAGAAACAATTTAAGGTTTTCCATCAGAGAGAAAGTGGTATTTCAGGGAACATAACATGTCAGCATAACCGTATGTAAGATGAATTGGAGGACTATGATGTAGAGGAGAAAAGGAGTCCAAAAAGGAGCTTGGGTTGCTGGAAAGATGCTCTTGAATTCAATAATATATATATATATATATATATATATATATATATATATATATATATATACACATATATATATATATACATATATACATATATACACACTTACTTTATTTTGTATCATTTTCTTTGGACAATTTGGTAATATTGAAATCTTATTCTCATTTCCAATATGCTTTAAAAAAATAAAAACCTGAAATTATGCTTAAAAAGTTATCAAACTGTGTGTACCCTTTGACCCAGTAGTGTCTCTACTGGGTCTGTATCCGAAAGAGATAATATAGGAGGGAAAGGGACCCATATGTGCAAAAATGTTTGTGGCAGCCCTTCTTGTGGTGGCCAGAAACTAGAAACTGAATGGATGCCCATCAATTGGAGAACGGTTGAGTAAATTGTGGTATATGAACGTTATGGAATATTATTGTTCTGTAAGGAATGACCAGCAGGATGAATACAGAGAGGACTGGCGAGACTTACATGAACTGATGCCGAGTGAAATGAGCAGAACCAGGAGATCATTGTACACAGCAAGAACAAGACTATAAGATGATCAATTCTTATTGACATGGCATCTCAACAATGCGATGATACAAATCAGTTGCACTTGTTCAGTGATGAAGAGAGCCATCTACACCCAGGGAGAGGACTGTGGGAACTGAGGGTGGATTACAATATAGCATTCTTACTCTCTCTGTTATTTGCTTGCATTTTGTTTTCTTTCTCAGTTTTTTGTCTTCCTTCTTGATTTGGTTTTTCTTGTGCAGCAAGATAACTGTATAAATATGTATACATACATTGGATTTAACATATATTTTAACATATTTAACAAGTATTCGATTATATGCCAGCTAAAGTAGGAGGTTGGGGGAAGGAGGGGAAAATTTAGAACAAAAGGTTTTGCAAGTGTCAATGTTGAAAAAATATCCATGCATATGTTTTGTAAATAAAAAAGCTTTAATAAAAAATAAAATAAAAAATGAGCTTAAACTTTGAGTACATTCAATGTGAAGACTTATCTCTTCAAATTATTATTTATTTCTCTACCTATGTTCATACTGTAAACTCTCACCACCTCAGTAGGCAGAAAGCTCCAAGAAAAGAATAGTTATTTCATTTTCTTTTTTTTATACTATTCTTTGTGCCTAGTATACGTGCCCTGGAGAAAGTGAGCATCACATCAATCTCTGTTGAACTGAATTTTTTTGTCCAAAGATTTATCACATGACTCTATGGAGAGATTTTCTAATATGATTTGTGGCAGATCAATACTGAAATTTTTAATAAAAATATTATTGCCATTCAGAAGATGTCTATTTTTTTCCTCTTACACTTTCCTGTCTCCAAATTATATCAATGACCATTTCAATACTTAGCACAGCTTCTGGCATACAATAGATACTTTATTAAGATTTATTGATGAATTGATTATAAATATCATAGTAATGCTTATGTAGAAGGAAAATTCAGGTCCATCAGAGGGTCTTAAGTGAAAACAGGAAGCACATCAATGATGTTACCTGTTCAAGCTTACTTTCCTATTTGGTTTACTGGACTTAAACTGGAGGGGTTATGGTAAGACAGAGAGAAGGTGAAGGCAGAGTTAGGACTATGAAAGAAGTGGGAAATTGAGTGAATACTATTCCAAATGTGAGAAATTCCCTACTTTACAAGCAGTAAAATACTACAGTAGTTTGAAAAACAAGAATGCTTGTTTCAAATCAAGAAGAATAATCAGTTAAAAACAGACTATTTCCAAGTGAGAGCTGAGTGGAGCTCTTGGCTACTTCCTGTTTCTCACATCACTACTCTGCTTTGGCAGAAGTCTCATGAGAATATATCAGGGTTCCTGTTTCCTTCCCACAGGTACAGGGTTCCTCATATACACTGATTTCTGGATGTCTTTTAAGCTGTTTTCTCTAGTCATTTTTTTTTTTTGTAATTGCTTCTGGCCAAGTGATTCTTGGTTTAATCTCTGAAGGAAGGAGAAGCAGAGGAAATGGTATTCAGTTTAGATATAGTTACCGCCTATAAAAATTTTATTTGATGTTAATCTGGACTCTTCCTCATTTTATGCTTCAAGATTAAAACATTTTAGTCACATCCTCCATCACCCTTAGAAATTCTCCACTCCATTCTCTCCAATAAGAATGAAATTAGCTGGAAAAAAACCATCTTTTCTTTTGTTGGCCAATGTAATCTCTCTAAGAGCTTCTGAATACAAAGTCTTCACAAGGCTAATGCACTATTTATGTGCTGATTTGTATAGTGCTAGATATCTTCTTTGATTAGGTCAACATGATATTGAAATTTAATTTTTGGTTAATGCTTTTAAGGACCTAAGCAAACTAAAATGGTTGACACTAAGAAGATGAACTGGGAGAAGGATGCTAATGAGCAAGGTGTTTGCTATGTTCCATCTCTGCACAACACATGTGATAAAGCACTGTCACCAAAATTCATAGCTGAGCAGCAGTATTTAATCACTGCTTTCCTTTAGATTAAGTATTAACCAAAAATGCTGTTAACTTAGTATTGCTTTAGCATTTTTGTTTAGGCTAAACAATAGGAATAAAAAAACCCAAACTTTTGAAAATGAAAATTATTGATGTAATGAACCTAATGTCTGATATAATTCTACCCAAATCAATTAATTGAAATGGGAAGAGACAATTACTACTAAGCCTTATTGTTTAAACTAGTAGTTTGGTTATGGCAATAATTTAACCCATTTAAGATATGCTGCCTGGCACTTGCTTACTCCAGTAGTTCCAGAGTCTCTTAAAGGACTCAAAAGTTTAAGATGTATAGGTTATATATCCCCAGGTATTAAAATACATTTAGGAACTTAGTCAGGCCCAGATCCTCCTTCTCCCTCCTCATTTCTGGTTTGAGATAACCTTTGAAACTTTCAATTAAACAGAAAGCAACAAAGATGTGTTCACATATTTATATTAAGTGTAAAGAAGTGAAGGATAAGCTCATCTAGGTATGTGCAGGAGGAATCAGAAAAAATCAACTGAAGGCCTGGGGACGTACATCACAAGTCTGGCCTCATATAACTGAAGATTGCAGTTGAAAAAAAAATAAATTACTCCGATTAGGGGAGAGGAGTTATATTTGTCCAGCAAAGCATTTTAAAAGTAAATACTAAAAATGGGATAACAAGATCATGTCAGGGATTTATAGCAGAGAAAACACAATAATCTTCTATCGGGTTTTCTGGGGTCAGTTTTAAGCCATTACTATATATAATGTACCTCTTTGATATAAATATATATATCTGATCATTTGTGTTTGGGATAACCCTGAGGTTATGAGAATAAACTGGAAGATTCATTGTATAAATACTCGAAGAATGAGTAGGTTTAAGATATAGGGCAGAAATATATACTAACTGATAATAACATTTTAAAGATATATAAACTTGAAACAAAAGGGAATAATGATTAACCCCCAATTAATTTATAAATTAAGTGACTCAGAACTTCAGTTACTTGAAATTTCAGTTTCAGAGAGTGCTTGATACTTATTAAAGAAAGAAGGAAGAAAGAGGAAGATGCAGGAGCAGAAGAAGGAAAAAAAAGAAGAAAAGGAAAAAGAAGGGAGAAGGGAGAAGGAGAAGGAAGGAAGGAAGAAGGAAGGAAGGAAGGAAGGAAGAAAGAAGGAAGGAAGGAAGGAAGGAAGGAAGGAAGGAAGGAAGGAAGGAAGGAAGGAAGGAAGGAAGGAAGGAAGGAAGGAAGGAAGGAAGGAGGGAGAAAGGGAGAAAGGAAGAAAGAAAGAAAGAAAAAAGGAAGAAAGGAAGAAAGGAAGGAAAGAAATAAGGAAGGAAGGAAGGAAGGAAGGAAGGAAGGAAGGAGAAAGAAAGATAAAGGAGAAATGGGAGGATGAAAGAAATGAGCATATCAATATCAGAAAACAAGCATAGATAATAGTTTGATTTTGTCAAACAAAGGGTAGCTAGATTCTCCTGTGCACCAAATGATTTTTGTATGTCACTGCCCAAAGGCAGAGAGATGAACTATTTTTCACAAGGTCTCTGCTAGCCCAAGGGACTCTTATGAACAGGCAGAAAAAAATCAAATCTACTTTCATTAACTGTACTGGAAACTTTGCTTTCACAAGTCAGTGAGGTTCTCTGTTAGATAACTAGTTCATAGTTAATGGCTAATATTTTCTCTTTCATTTCCACTAGGTGATCTCTCGAGACAGCTAGGTGACACAGTGAATGGAACACTGAGCCCAGAACAGAAAGATTTAAGTTTAAATATGGCTCAGAAAACTACTATATGACTCTAGCTTGGCAAGTCACTTAAAAGCTGTTTCCCTCAGTTTCTTCGACTGTAAAAGAGAGATAATAACAGCACTTACCTTACAGGGTTGTTGTAAATATCAATTAAGACAGTATTTGAAAAGCACTAAGCACAGTGTCTGGCACATAGTTAGTAGTATATAAATGCTTATTCCCCTTATAGTCAATGGTTAATGTATTTATTTTCATTTCCACTGGTCATTTCATGAGTATGGATATTAATCCAAAAATAAGTTAACTAACCCCTCTTCTTAAATATTTAAACATCTTAAATTTGACAGTCACGGGCATTCAGATTTCCCTTCATCTCAGTATAAATTGCTGCTAGGGAGTACAGTACATAGGGTGCCAGGCCTGGAGTCAGGAAGACTCATCTTTCCAAGTTCCGCTCTAACCTCAAATGCTTAGTAGCTGTGTGACCCCAGGCAAGTCACTTAACCCCCTTTGCCTCATTCCTCAGGTGGAGAAAGAAATGGCAAATCACTGCAAGATCTTGGCCAAGAAAACCCCTAATGATGTCAGAAAGTCATACAAGTCTGAAACTACTGAACAACAACAAATACATTGCTGATGCAGACACACATCCGAAAAGATAGAGGGGGCTTGTGTATGTGTATGTGTGTGTGTGTGTGTGTGTGTGTGTGTGTGTGTGTGTGTGTGTGAGAGAGAGAGAGAGAGAGAGAGAGAGAGAGGCAAAGAGAGAGACAGAAAGACAGTGACAGAGAGAGAAAGTGATTATCACGATTTAACAAACTAACAATACAAATATGATGTAATAGGAATTCTAAGTTTAAAAACTAAAGAGCATCCTATTTTCCATTTACTATTTATTAGCCATATATCATCAAGCTAGTTACTTAATCTCTCTGAGTCAATTTCTTCATTTCTAAAATGAGGATAATAGTCACAACACTTATCCCAAAGGCTTGATGCGAGTAAAGTACTTTGTAAGTTATAAAATGCTATAAATATGTGTACAACTAAAATAATAGAATATTATTAGTATAAAAATGGAACATAATACAATGATATTGGAGTTTGAGTCAGTTGATGGCATAAGAAAAAAAGTTCTGAGTTTGGAATTGGCAAAATCTACATTCACATTTGGTCCTAAACAATTACTAGTAGGTGTTTGCCTCAGGTTGCTCAAGTATAAAATAGGAATGATAATAATATCTGTGTCACAGGCTGTTGTGAGAATCAAATAAAATTATATGTGTGTGTATGTGTGTTTGCATGTGTGCGTATTAAAATGTTTAGCCCAGTAACATAAAGTAGATACTGTAAAAATGATTAATTTTGTCTTTTCCATTTTTTAATTTCTCTTATTCATTGATTATCAATAATTGTCTACAGGAAAGTCTGATTGCACAGGGTCTATAGTTTTTGGGGTAGGAGAATGGGCCAGAAAATAATTCAGAGCATTGAGAAAATAGTTGGATTATAATTCACATCATTCCCTGGGACTGCCTGTCATATTAAGGCCTGAAATTTTCCAGAAGGCTTGAAGAATGCTGTGCTTTTGATCTAAACATCCCAAGGTGCTCTGCCACCTGCCAATGTTCTGATTTCAGACACTCTGGAAACCATAGACAGGAATACAGGAAACTGACATCAAGAATCAAGGTGAAACATTCAGTGGTATAGGAAGGAGCAGACTTGTTCAATCACAAAGTCCCAAACTGGGAAAAATGACTGGAAGTAAAACAAATGTTTAAAAAAAAAAACAATTTAAAAAACTATGATATGTTCAGATATACAGAAAAAGTAAATCAAGAAAAAGAGGTTCTCTCTTCAACTAAAAGCAAAACTATAAAAGAAAAAGAAAAAAATAAAAAAGGCTCAATTACAAGGATTGTAATATGTGAGTATCCAGAAAACATTAAACAAGAGATTTAAAATAAAAACTGAAGAAAAATAAAAATTTTGGTGGAAAGACTGTCAAGAGAATAATTAGCTTACAACAAATGATAAAGAAACCTACCCAAGTAATGTATTAAAAATGAAACAAACAGAACTCTGAGTTCATGAGGCAAAAAATAATTAGAATAGAATTTTAAAAGCTTTTTGTAAAATATGTGAAGTATTTATGATTTTTAAAACTGACTAGGGAAAATCAAGCCACTCTCCAATTGATAAATGGTCAAAGGATATGAACAGACAATTTTCAGATGATGAAATTGAAACTATTACTACTCACATGAAAGAGTGTTCCAAATCACTATTGAGCAGAGAAATGCAAATTAAGACAACTCTGAGATATCACTACACACCTGTCAGATTGGCTAAGATGACAGGAAAAAATAATGATGAATGTTGGAGGGGATGTGTGAAAACGGGGACACTGATGCATTGTTGGTGGAGTTGTGAACGAATCCAGCCATTCTGGAGAGCAATCTGGAATTATGCCCAAAAAGTTATCAAACTGTGCATACCCTTTGATCCAGCAGTGTTTCTATTGGGCTTATACCCCAAAGAGATACTAAAGAAAGGAAAAGGACCTGTATGTGCAAGAATGTTTGTAGCAGCCCTGTTTGTAGTGGCTAGAAACTGGAAAATGAATGGATGCCCATCCATTGGAGAATGGCTGGGTAAATTGTGCTATATGAATGTTATGGAATATTATTGTTCTGTAAGAAATGACCAGCAGGAGGAATACAGAGAGGCTTGGAGAGACCTACATAGACTGATGCTAAGTGAGATGAGCAGAACCAGGAGATCATTATACACTTCGACAACGATATGATATGAGAATGTATTCTGATGGAAGTGGATTTCTATGACAAAGAGACCTAACTGAGTTTCAATGGATAAATGATGGACAGAAGCAGCTACACCCAGAGAAGGAACACTGGGAAACAAATGTGAACTATTTGCATTTTTGATTTTCTTCCCGAGTTATTTTTACCTTCTGAATCCAATTCTCCCTGTGCAACAGGAGAACTGTTTGGTTCTGCAAATATGTATTATATCTAGGATATACTGCAATATATTTAACATATATAGGACTGCTTGCCATCTTGGGGGGGGTGGAGGGAGGGAGGGGAAAAAACGAAACATAAGCGAGTGCAAGGGATAATGTTGTAAAAAATTACCCTGGCATGGATTCTATCAATACAAAGTTATTATTAAATAAAATTAAATTTAAAAAAACTGACTAGGAAACAGATAAAGGATTCAATTTGAGAAATACGAGGTTACCTGAAAACAATGACCAAATACATCAAATGAGATACCTTATATCAAAAGATCTTTGATGAAAACTTTTTTTTGTTCCTTAAATAATATTTTTACAGAGCTTTTATGTTAAAGAAACTATTATTTAAGAACAAAAAAGTAAGAGTTCAATTACCAAGAGACAATAGTCAAGAGAGTAAATACTGTAAAGAAAATACTATATTCCAATGGTATTTAATATTTTGAATACTACATTCCAAAAGTATAAAGCTAGATACTTTTATACTAGAAGAGCTCGCCCTGAGAGACAGAAATTGAAAAAATAAAACAAAACAAAACTTTGATTAATTAGGCTAATTGTATTTGGGGGAAAGAAGGAATTAAATATAACAGATAACCCTATTAGCTAATCTAATCAAAAATAGGGAAAGAAAAAAATTGTCAAATTGGAAATCGTTCCATATTGCTTTCCAGGATAGATAGATCATAAGTGACAAAAAATAGTTTATGTTCCAGATTTCTAAATTTTTAGTAGCAGTTAATAAATATCTGAATCAATGAATATAGATGTGTTTTAAAACTATTTAATATTCTTATATCATTGTATTAAATGTTTGGAGAAAAAAATGGAAGTGTTAGATCCTATTCTTCAGATACTTACATTCTAATTGATGGAAAGAACACAGTGACCAAGCTTTAGTGGCTAAGAAGAAATGCTTTGTTTTGGGAATTCATGGGGATGGTAAATATAATGAAGCAAATCAACATTCCAATGGGACTTATTAATTCTGGGGATAGCAGGTGAAGATCCATCTCTGTTTGCGAGAACACAAGATCCCCACACATCTGAGGTTATCTATGGAACCAGGAAGACCTAGCTGGGTAATTCTATCTAAACAAGTAATTTTTTTCTTTTGTTATTACTGTTTTTACTGATTTGTTTTTTTGTCATGTCCAGTCCCCATAGTGCTCTCTTAGGATTACATATGGCTTTCCCCACCGCAAGTCCATTGGAATTGGCCTAAAGCACTTCTCTATTGAAAAGAGTCAAGTCCATCACAGTTGATCATCACATAAATTTTTTGCTGCTCACAGGCATATTTTAAGGGTCAAAAAGATAAACTATATGGGGCTCTTTGAAAATCCTCAACCAAACAAGAGAATATCCTTTTATGTCCTCACTTAAGGACACCAAACGGAACAACAGGGCCTTAGTATTTTATTATTTTCTTCCTGATCCTTGAAGAGGCTGGGGTTTGAAAGAGAAATTCGGCTCCTCTCTCTGATGTAATAACTTTATAATTCTTTAGCCTCTTGCTTTTGATAAGATGTGTTTACTGTCCAAAGCTCTGAGGGTACAAAGAAAAAAAAAAATGAAACCATTCCCAGCTATTATAGAGTTTGCATTCTTTTATGTTTAGCCTCCTTGAGTTCTCTGAGCAGCTTGATCCTGTTAATCACCTAGGATTTTCAATGTTTTTGTTATTGTTGTTGTTGTTAATTTATTATCTCCATGTCTTCCTAATTTTTAACTGTTCCAACTCAAATAAGATTCTATAAATTAATAAATCTGGAAAATTCCATAGCTGTATACTACACAATATTCCACAAGATACTTAACAATCTTTATCTTTATATACTTTGTGAATCGAATAGAAAAATAAATTAACACGTAGCAGAGCAATTATTCTCTAAAATGTTGCTCACCAATTTCAACCTAGGAGAGATCTCCAGTTGAAAAGTTAAATGTTGACCTTGCCTCGCTCAATATATTTACACATGCTAATATTAAGAAATTTTATACTCGTTATAGCATTGTGCACATATTAGGTTCTTAATCACTAAATGTCAATCAAATTGTTCAACAGCTAAAAAAGACAACTCCCCCCAAAAAAAACCCAAGAAAAACATAACAAAAAATCCAATATCCAACTGTAAATGACAAAAAGCAGCTAAGAATACTATGGTATTTATTTAATAAAATACAACTGACCTATAGTTCTTCTGCATTTTTCACATAAGAAACTCAACTATATTTTGAATTTAAAGTAGAATGCTATTATATTCTACTGAGTCATCTCATTTTCTTAGAGGAGATAAATTTCAGTAGAAACATTTCAATTTGGACTATCCCTCTTTAGGAAGCAAATTATTGATCCTGAGTTTTCTAATTAGATTTGGCAAACCATTTTAGTTTGATGAGTTCACTAACATCCTATGATGCCATGTAGAATATTGAAAATATAAAATGAAAGGTTTAGGGCACTAATTGTTCATTTTATTCTCTCCGAGTATCTCTCTTTGCATCTCTTGTACTATATATTATAAGGAAGCTACTGAATCAGCAACATTCAGGCAACAAAAGTAGCATTTCATTTTTGAATTTGAAATTCAATTATGTCCTCAAGCTAGTTTGAGGGTCAGAGCAGAGAGAAAGGTTATCAGCTCTTTCCTTGGTTCCTTAAGCATTTTCTATATGAAGTCCACCAAAAGCAAGAAATAAATGGCCAGACTTATTCTATTTATTTCCCCAAAATAACTTCAGATATTCTTTTCAATGAGTTATTTTATTGGTTGTCAAATCCTGTTTTCCTAAATTTCTTGAATTTAATGGGATCTCTTGTGATAAAGAAAAACAATTTCATATAGATTGAGTAGAGTTAAATAGGCTAGACTGCTAATTAATGATACAAATACAATGGACTTCCATTGAAATAACATTTTTATATAGCATGCTTGCACCCTAATATTTTGACATTCATAGCACGATATTGTTATTTCCCAATACACAAATAAGAGAATGAACTGAGGCTCAAAGATGTTATATGACTACTCACATTCACAGAAAATAAAATTGCCATGATACTATCTGTGTAATGGGCTGAGGCTTGAGTTGATACACTGAGGTCCCAAGCATGTGAGGCTAAATAGTAATTGGACCATACTCTATTAATATATATATGCTTTATACTTTGCAATTTGTTGCTTTTCCCATAATTCTTGTTACATTAACATAGTTTTATAATAGAATTTTTAATGTGCAGTTAGTATCTAATTATTAAAATGGAGGAGGTTACTTTGCTGTTTTACATTGGGATTTCCATTGCTTTGAATTTTGAAAAAAAAAAGTGATGGAAGTTTTCTTGCATATAACAGGAATACATTGATAAATTAAGTTGCGGTGGATACAAGATTAAATGTGAGTTTAGAAGACCTTTCTTAAAACTCAAACTTAATTTACTCCCATAATAGCAATGCAGTATAAGTCAAACTCTTTTAGCTCCATGTTTCACATCTGTAAAATGATCATAACAATATAGCACTTATCTTGCAGGGTTGTTGCAAAAATCAAAATGAATATTATTATGGGGAGTGCTTTCCAAACCTTAAGGCACTCTATGAATATCAGTTGTAATATTTATCATTACCTTATTTTTTCATGTTATTATTACTGCATTAGAATACCTGTACTTGTGGCAGTTATAATCACTTTCCTACCAAAAGAGATGCAATTAGTGTTTTCCATTATTTCACAGAGAGATAAGACTACCAAATAACTCCATTTCCTAAAACATACCAAGTGATTGGGTCCTGTATCACAATAAGATAAAGAAGAAAGAAACACCTGCTTTGGTTTGAAGGCTGAAGTCAAAAATTATGTGAAAAGCTTCTCAGGCTTACAAATCATTCTCTGAAGTGAGAGCTCTTCATAATTATAAATTACAAATTTTCTTCTTTGTTAATCGGAAACCTACTACCCTATCACTAGTCACAGGTCAGTAGGTAACAAATGCTCCAAAAAAGATCCATCTCTTGATGTTAATACAGCTGTTGCCTGAGCCATTATCCCAGACTACTTATGCAGAACATAAAAGTAGTGGTTCCTTTGCAGGTCAGTGAGTAGATTTTTTTCCATCTGAAAGGATATTCTTGTCATTCTCTTGAACTCTTTTCTGTAGACCTGAGGATTTTATTTATGCAATGTCTAATGAAAGCCAGGGGTATTAATGTCAAAGATTTAGAAATCAGAGATTGAAGCTTTTTATTTTATTTAACAACTTTGTACAAAAGGAATCATGGCTTTCTTCCTTTAACATGTTTAAGCCAAAGGGATCTAATACAAACAACTAAAAATTAAGGTCACTTAAATATATATATATATATATATATATATATATATATATATATATATATATATATATATATATATATATATATATATATAAACATAATATGGGTGGCATATATAACATATAATAATAACGTGTGTTTCAAAGGTGACATTTTAAATACCAAATACTTGAAAAAATCAATGAGGGCATCTAGTCACTTTCAATACTCTCCCATAATATTGTGATTTTGCTAAGTTTTAAAAAAAGTGAATTTATAAATGTCTGCTAGATAGTTCAATGGATAGAGCATAGGCTCTGGAATTAGAAAAATATGAGTACAGATTTGGCCTTAAATGCTCACTAGCTATATGACTCTCAGTAATCACTTACTCTTTATCTATTTCAATTTCCTCATCTCTAAAATGGGGATTATAATAGCACCTATCTCCCAGGATTGTTGTTGTGAGGATAAAATGAAAGGATATTTATAAATTTCTTTGCACCCATAAAGTACTATGTGAATGCAGCTGCTATTATCATTGCTTTTGTTGTTGCTATTATAGACAATAGCTGTTATTTTGCCATCAAAAAAGGAAAGTCATGGAGACTAGAAATCATTTTCTTTTTTCTTTTTTCTTTTTTTTAGTTTTAACTCTTATTTTAAAAATATTCCCGAATTATATTTAAAAGAATGTTTTACATTAAAAAAAAAAAAAAACTTTTGCATTCCAGATTTTCTCCCTTATTCCTTCCCCAATTTTCCGTTAAGAAACCACATATGAACTTAAGCAAAAACATTTTCATATAAGTCATGTTGTGAAAGAAAACACAAATTTCTCATTCAGAAAAAAAAAAAACTATTAAGAAAAATAAAGTGATAGAAAGAGACATGAGAATGTTTTAATCTGTATTCAGACACAATCACTTCCTTCTCTGTGTTTGGTTAGGATTTTTTATAAGTCCTTCAGAATAGTCATGGATCATTGTAGTGTTGAGAATAGCAGAATCATTTACATCTAGTCATCCCAGAACATTGCAATTACTTTGTAAACAATACGTTGCACTTTGCTTGAGTTCATGGAAGACTTCCTAGTTTTTTTCTTTTTTTCCCCAAGAGCATTCAGCTCTTTACTTCCCATAGGACAACAACAATATTCCACAATAATCATGCACCACAATTTATTCAGCCATTTTCCAACTGATGGGCATCTCTTCAATTTTTAATTCTTTGCCCTGAGAAAAGAGGTGTTACAAATATTTTGTCTATATAGTTCCTTTTCCGTCCTCCTTTTAAAAATCTCTGTTAGTATTCATGACCAAGAGTGATATTGTTTGGTCAAAGGATATATATGCATTTATAGCCCTTTGGACATAGAACATATATTTTGATCATTAATCAATTGGGGCATGGCTCTTATTTTTATAAATTTTACTCAATTCCCTCTATGTTTGAGAAACAAGGACTTAGAGAAAATCACTTCAAAATTCTTTTTTACAATTACTATTACTAACTGTATTTTTCCCCATTTATCCTATTCTCTATCTCCTTTCACCCTGTCCCTCCTCAAATGTGTACTGCTACTGATTCCCTCAATATGCTCTCTCTTTTATCACTCTCTCTCTCTCTCCCATTCCCTTATCTCATTCCCTTCCTATTACCCTGTAGGATAAGATAGATTTCTATACCCATATTAAGTGTGTAAATTATTTTCTCTTTGAGCCAGTTGTGATGAGAGTAAAGCTAGGAATCATTTACCCAGCAAACAATGATCAACTTCTTAGAATATGTGACACTTAGGACTTCCATTATATATACGTAGTATTTTTCAGTAATGGACTATAGAGTGGTAATATTATTCTACTACAGAACACCATCTGAATATTTAACCAACATCTGGAAGTGTACGTACACGGCTCTTCTGCTATTTCTTTTTGGAATCTTACATGTGTTCAGTGTAATTGATAATGAGAAAATATTGCATACTTTGTACTTCGTGTGCCAATGGGGATACAAACCTTTCTTAGAAAAAGATGCTTTTGAGCTGTTGGATAGTAAATTATTGGAACTGGGACAAAATAGCTCTTATGTCAAGGGTGTCAGAATTCTACTTAACACCAGATGGTGTTTTAGCTGTTCTCAAACACAGAAGATTCCCTCTGGAATGGCTGACAGTTCTTTAGAATATGAACATTTCTGACTTCATAGTGACCTGAGTGTAGAAGGTAGTGTGGTAAAGGGACAAAGAGTGGCCCTCAGAGACAAGGAGATCCAAGTTCAAGTTTCACTTGTGAAATATATAGATATGTTAATTTTACAATAAATACTTTAGGCAACTTTCTAATACAGCAAGTTGGAAAGAAACTTGGAACAATATTGATAGAAGAATAATCCTCATCTGTACATTCTCCATAAAAAAGAAGGATGTATTAAAAGCTTACTATATACCAGACATTTGCTTTACAAATATTATCTCATTTGGTCCTCACAATAACCCAAGGAGGCAGTGCTATGATGATATCTGCCTTTTAACTGAGGAAACTGAATTAGTTAGGCTAAGGGACTTGCCCATGATCCCACAATCAGAAAGCCTCTAAGGTTGAATTAAAGACTTTCTGATTTCGGTGCTTCCATTGTGGCACCTATCTGCTTACACTAAAGAAATCACAATTTTAGTCCTAATACTTTTAACAAGAGATTTTAGCGAGAGGGAAGATGGACTATGGATGCGACATTATTTTATTATTGGCATTTGTTTTTCTTTACTTGTTTCTCACTGTGTCTTACTTTAAAACAACAACATCAACACAACATTAAAAACATCAAGAATTGCATATGAAAGCCCATTGGGTCACTTTTTTACTTTATTCCATGTATGATAAAGTTAGCATTTATATTGTGCTCTAAGCAAAATCAACACAACAACAAAAAACACCAAGAGCTGCATATGGAAGCCTATTGGGTCAGTGATATATTTTTACTTTGTTCCATGTATAATAAAGTTAGCATTTGTATTATACTCTAAGATTTGCAAAGGAATATATATGTTATCTCAGTTTACAGACACTGAAACTTGGCTAAGTTCTAAAGAGAGGGAGAAGGGGATGATGATAAAAAAAAAATCTTCACTAATTCCATGACAGTATTATGTCATCATAAATATTTTATCCTGATCTTATACTCTTCTAATTTCTTCCACTATTCTTTTTAATTTTGAAAGCTCTTCATTCAAAATAGTTTGGAAGTTATAGTCTTGTTATTGCTATTATTATTATAATTTGATTTCTATCTGAAAATATTTCTTTATGATGCATGATTTTCAAAAAGTTATAATTTCAAATGTAATGGCATCCAAACATTGAGTTGTATAGATAAATCTGTTACATCTTTATGTAACCTCTCTAGACCTCAGGGTAGAAGGGATAGAACACTAATTTTTTGAGGGATAAACTATTTCTCATTTTGTTTTTGACCTCCCAGTGCTTAGCTAATGCACACTCTTAATAATAAATCTTGATTGAATTGATTTGTACTGAATGAAATGGTGTAGATTAAATGTTTTCTGAGGACTTTTCTACCCCTATTCTACAATCATATAATGTTTGTGAAGTCATTAAAATAATAAGAGGCAACATATGATATTGGTTCATTTTTTAATGTGGACTTGAAATGATATAAATTGATGTAGACTAAGATTATTAGGAGAAAGTTTATGGAGTCTTCATCTGGAGTTTGAAGTTTACATGACTTTTTAATAGACTGAAGAAAAGGTGAAGTAAATAGTGCATATGAAGCACCAAAACCAAGAAAAGGCATGGCACGGATAAAGGGAAATGAAAGATCAATGAACTAGAAATTGGTGTGCATGCTGAGGAGTGGAGATAAGGTTGGTCAGCTAAATTGGGACATGGTTTTAGAAGGCCTCAAATAATCAGGATAGAGAGTTTAGATCCATGAAGGCAAATGTATGTGTTAGAGCAGAGGACTATGTGATAGAAACGATAAAATGGAGAATATAAGTGTTTTGGAAGGTGGAACAGGAAAAAAGAACAATAAGACACATATAAGTCACTTAAATCAGAATATGTTTTTCGTTCAGTGGTTATTTCAGTACTGATTATAATGTATAGATGAATATAGAGCATTTCCTTATCTTTATCTGATCATTTCATAGATTAACGATGTATTATTGATAACTCTTGCTATTATTCAGTCATCAGCATCAACAATTCTTAAGTCTAAGTGTATTATTAAAGCTTTGCCACTTGACATTTTTAAAATTGTGTTTTTTTGTTCTAGGTTTTAGAATTGACAAACTTCCTTTTGAGAAGGACAGAGAATTTGCTTATTGAGATAAAATCTCTTATAGAATAATAATAATAATAATAAAACATCCCAACATCACCTCATAGGACTTTAGGCAAATACTCTAATTTTAACATGAGTTGTATGTTTTTTTCAGCTTTGACTTCCCTCTTATTATTTTCTTCACCTCCTTCAATTCTTGTTTTATTATTTTCATTTTAAATCTGACATGTCACATAATTGTGATATTATAGCATCTGGACAATGAGCTTACTTTCAAAATATTTCCTTCAAGAATTCAGTCAGTGATATGAGCAGTGATGTAGCTGCTTGCCTTAAAATAAGGTTACTATAATTCCAAACAGCAAAACAAAAGAATAACTTGTTTTATGTTTTCAAAGTATGTGCCATAGGCTCAAAATAAATAGCATTTGTACTACACTACACACATACACACATACACACACACTCACATACCCCTCAGCCAAACCTATTATTTTTATTTGTTTCAAATGTTATCTATATTATGCAGATCTTTAACTTCTAAAGTGACTTGCTAATTAGCACCTGCAGAAGGTAGAATTTAAACCCATTTCTTGCCCACCCAGACTGTCCCTTTATTAGCCTTTCACATTTATTTCTTAGGAATAGTATCCCAAAAGAATCAGGGCACTTCACAGATATTGTGCTTTTCCTTTGCTTCCAAAAACTCTGGATGCTTACTCTTTTATTTTCCTGTGATTTTCCTATCACAAATTTGGTGATTTTTATTTCTTTTTCAAATCTGACATCCAGTGCCTCAAATAAATAACATATGTAGTTATAACTTATACCAGTTGTGCTATTAAAGAAATCAAGCATTTATCAAATGCCTTTTGGAGTAATGAAGAAAATAACACAGGGAGTCAGTTGGATAATTGTACAGGAAGGAAGCAATTTCTTTTTATCCCTCTAGAAACTGCTTAAATTTGTCTATTTTTTCTTTAGCACTAGAACATTTTCAATATTTAACTGCTCTTTTTTTTTAAATAACCAAGGCTAGAAGTGACTTAGGAAAATTATTTTAAAATTGTATTTTATATATCCCACAACATACACTTTCATGTACACACACACACACACACACACACACACACACACACACACACAGAATTTGGGAGAGGTCAACATCACCTAATTGAGATTTCAATTTTTCTGGGCAATACTTTTGTCATTTGGAAAAGACATTAAAAAGATATTGCAAATATTTTGTCCTTATAAAAATTGATTGAGAAGGTTATTCATAAGGTTTTGGGGATCTTTAGAGGGGGTACTGACAAATTTACTTTCTTTCTCTCTTACAAACTTCTCTGAAAGAGAAAATGGTGCTGTCTCTTTTTGGAATTACTCCTTTTGGATGAATGCATGAATGATATTTATGCTATTTAAAGTCAAAAACGAAAATTCTATTTTAATACCTCAGATACAATAAAGAGAACATATATATGATAGAGATGTCTTACGCCTAACATAATATTCTTTATATTTCAAGGAGTCAAGAAGAATCCCAGGAGAGTCTGAAAGCTGGAAGGAACTTTGTAAACCAATATAACCCAATGCCATTCATTTGTTTTATAGCAGGATATAGATATAAATGTAGACCTGTGCATGTAGCCTCGTGAATGCATGTGTGTTCACATACATGTGCATGAATTGCACATCTCAAAACATACACATTCATGTATACACATATACAGAATTTGGGAGGGATCAGTGTCACCTAATGGAGTTTGCATGTTCAGTGTTTGACTTGAAATAAGACTAAATCTATGGAATACTGAATTTCCATGTATGACGAAGTCTTATTGTATGAATGATAGTACGTAATATGTAATAATGTTGTAATTATATAATAAGATAAAGAAATCTTAACCCATCTATTCTCCTTTTCCCTTATCATTTGTCTTACCTACCCCTTAACCAAACCCTTTTCTCATATTAATTTTTGTTTAGAATCATAGAAATTTTTAAAACTTATTTTTACCTGTTTTAGCAAGTAACTACCACATTAATATACAAAATAATGTTTTACAAAATAAAACCTTGCACAGCACTGAATTTGAGATCCTATTATTTGAGTTCTATTTCAGCCCATCAAGGGAATGTGTAGAAATTCAAGAGGGAGCTGTTCTGCTAGGAATATTATAGGAGTGTGGAAGAAAAGGCTCAAGCCCTACAAATTACAGAACTTCAGTGCTTTATCCAGAAGAGGTGAAGGGTAAAAGATGACCCTTGAAGCAGTCTTCAAATATCTACAGGGACATTTTAATGGAGGATCCTAACCCTCTGTGGCCAGAATTGCAGAAAATTGGCTTTTCTTATAGCAAGAGGGATTTAGTTAGGAGGGAAGGGATTTTCTGAAGTTCCCAGCTGTAAAACTTTGCCCCTGGTTAGGGGTATCATATAGTCCCCTATTTTTAAGACACCGTCTTTAAATTAATCCCATCTGCCTTCAGGCAGAGCTTCCTATAACATAGTTTCAATCTTCCAACATGTTCTTTGATTTGATATTTCTCTTGGAGCAATCCTCTTATTATGATGAATAGTAATATTGGGCAGATAGAAAAACTGGATGTTCCCTAATGTCTGTTTCAGCTCAGAAATTCTCTGATTATAAAATGCTAACATGATAATAAATGCTAATGAGTAAACAAAGTATACCCAAACTCCCTTTTATTCTTAGCAATATATGTATCTTAACGTTAATTTTGGCCTTTCAGAGGCTAAATCTTAACTGAGAAAAATTATCTTAAAGCAGGGAACTGCTGACACACAAGTTACTACTAGACAAATGCTTGCAATAGATCAGACTTGGTGATCCTCTCTCTGCCAAGTAACAGCTCTGTGTCTCTGGCTTGACTGCCTCACAATCACCAAATCTCAAGAGTTTTCAGGTATCTTAAATGCTATCAGGTTTAACGTGTGTGTGTGTGTGTGTGTGTGTGTGTGTGTGTGTGTGTGTGTGTGTGTATCTCATTGGGGAAAAAAAAGGGAAACAAGATTAAACCTATCAAGCAAAATAAATGTCTTCATTGGTTATATAAAATATATTTGGGTGATTAGGCAGTCTGATCTATGTTCATGTAGACTGATAGTAGGCAATAATACTGCATTTTTAGGTTTGTTAAGAATAGTGTAAAGAGGTTCTCGGTTATATGTATATACTATGAAAAAAATTCAGTGAAAATTTAAAAATGTCCTATATAGATCCAACTTTGTTTTATCATTTCACACACAAATACTCACAACAAATAAAGTTAATTTAAAAAGTAGAGATTTTGAAGAAATGAGGAAGACAAAAATAAGTTTGGCAGTACAATGAAAATCATGAATCTAAATACAGTAAACTTAAAATATCTCTACAAGAGGGATATAAGATACAATAATTGTATCTAGAGAAGAGAAATGAATAATTGTAAGAATCTCTATAGTAACTTAGAATTTTTTTAAAGGAATAAAGTAAGGTTTTAGGATATGAATTTTGTTTTTTAATCAATTAAAAAGTCAAACAATACTACCAAAAAACAGGGGAAGCATAAACATACTCTCATGAAGGATCTGAAAAACTGAACAACGAAAAGTTTGAAGCAAATATAATCAAATATTAAAGTAACATATTTTCTTTATTCTGTGTATAATCTTTGCAAATATAAATAGAAAATAGATTCTACCAAACTGCTAAAAGTAATTAAGATATTGATCTCCAAATAATGGAGGATTAATGTAGAAAAAAAAGTTATATAAATATTTTAACAAAATTTTAGCAAATTATGGTACTATCTATAATATATTCACTTTCATTATATTAGATTTATATCAAGAAGATATAGATGGGTCAAACAAAAATAATGATTTAATTATTTTGCTGTTAATTATAATTTTATAAATATATTAGCATAGATTATAAATGTTATCTTATTGTAATTATCTAATTATGTCTAATTATATTGAATTGTTAACAGCTGAAACAAAAACCACACGATGTTTTAGTGGATATCTAAAAAAAATATTTTAACAAAACATAAAACTAATATATATTAAACTTATTAATGGAAAAAATGGAAGGAATGGAAGGACTTTTCCTGCCTATGATCATGTAGTTATCTAAAAGTAAGAGCTATTAATATTAGTGATGGAATAAATATTGGAAGCATTGCCAGCTATGATGGAAGAACAGTTTTCCAGACATAGTATCTCTTACCTTAGTAACTCCTTTCCTGTACACACAACCTCCAATTTACTTTGTTGTTTTTCAGTTATTTCAGTCCTGTTCGTCTCTTCATGACCCCACAATGGATTTTCTTGGCAAAAGACACTGGAGTAGTTTACCAGTTCCTTCTCTAGTTTATTTTAATGATGAGCAAATAGTGTTAAGTGACTGGTCTAAGACCAAATTTGAACTCAATTCCTCCTGACTAGCTCTATACACTGCATCATTACCTACACAATTTCCTCAGGCCTTAGCTTCTAAGGGAGCGCCCCTACTGAAGCTCCTTCCTCTCATTAAAGCTGATTGCCTCCAGCTTCTTTGATAAAGTTTCCTGGCCTAAGGATTAGGGCCAGAGAAAAGCACAAGATTTGTGAGCAACCTGTGTCAGAGAGCAGGGCTACATTCAGAAGAGCTGTGTCTTTCCTGTATGGCCTTCTTGTATATCCCAGCTCTGTTAAAGCAAGATTAGTATCTTCATTTTAAAAAGGTTCACTGACTCATAAATGCCTCATTTCATTCCAATATAACATCTGAATTAAGAGAGCACTGGTTGCCACCTTATTCCACCTTCAAATCAAAAGTTAAGGATATCCTGTATCTCCATGATCACTTCACGTACTATAATAGGAAAAACACAGCAAAAAGAATAAGCATTGGCAACAAGGAATAGAATCTTAATTTATAAATCATGGAAGCGAACATTGATATGGGAAAATATAATTAAATACTAATTATAATAATTAATAGCATATATATAAATATGTCTAGTGAATTGTTCTAAATGTTATCAACTCAAAAAAAAAAAAAAGAAAGATGTTGAAAAGGAGATTCTGATTATAATAAATAACAAGCTGTCATTAAACATTTGAAAGTTAACTTCCATGATGTGCAAAGTTGTCTTTTAATGATTGGAGATAAACTACACCTGAATATTTTGGGAAAATATTCATTCTTCATGATTGGCATGAATAATATTAATAACTCCAGTATTGTCGTAGTGTTGAACGAGACTGGATTTATACTAACATTTTATACTATTTGCAAGAAATATTTCAAGTGATAATCTCATTTACTACCATTATTTTTTAAAATTCAAAGAAAATAAAATTTAAAAATCAGACATAGAGATAGCAGATAATTCACAAATACTTAGAGATAATTTACAAATAAATTTGAAGTAGTAGACATAAATGATGAAAAAGAAATTTTAATTTATAACATTACAACATCATTTACACAGAAAATAAAGTCACAATTATTAGAAAAGATACAATTTGAGAGAAAATATTCCCTCCCAAATTCCAACCCATAAAATCTATAGCCAAGAGACAAGAAATAAAAGTTTTTTTTCATTTTAATTTTAAAACAAAGAATGAAAACTATCAAACAACTAATGATGAGAAAGATATAAATTAAGAAAAAAAAAACTGAGCTATCACTTCATGACCATCACATTATCAAGGATAGCAAAAGAATGGAAAATTATTTTGCTCGAACATGGTAATATTTTTTAAAAAAATAGATTATCATGAAATGATTGAAGTTAAGAAAGTAGATTTGATAGAATAATATAAGAACTGTCTTGGTCAGTCACCAAGTAAACATTTCTTTAGAGGTTACTATGGGCACTTGTAGATACAGACTTAGAGATACAGAAATATGTAAAAATAATCCAATAGGGGAGCTAACAAGGAAGCAAATGTGTACTATATATGTATGTGTGTGTGCGTGTACATGTATATATATGTATGCATGTGTGTATATATGCATATACACACACACATACAGGAAAATGGAAAATATATTATAATTAAGACAGAAAAGACATTAGGATTATCAGAGATTGGGAAAGACTTCCTGAAGAAAATGGGATTTTTGTCAGAACTTGAAGTCAGGAAAACCAGTTTGCAGAGATGAAGAGGCAGAGTATGGGAGACAGCCAGAGAAAATGCCCAGAGTCAAAGGATTAAGTATCTCATTCAGAAGAGCCAAGAGACAAGTGTTCCTTGCATTGAGGAGTACATAGATGGGAATAATAGATATGACTGAAAAGTTAGAAGGTAGCTGGATTATAAAGGTCTCCAAAAATTATCAGTGAAGAAATATGAGGACAAAGTTGATATAAATTCAATTCAATTCAACAAGAACTTATTAAGCATTACGTTGGTGGTTGTGGGTGTGGGAAAATGTGTGATAATGTGCATATGAAATGTTATTAAAATAAAAGAAATCAAAACAATTATTCCTGTCAAGTAACATATAATTCATATATGACATACATTATATATACAATACAAATTATTCAGGCAAATAAATCCAAAATATAATGAACATTTTAAAAATGTATCTTTATTTTGGTGGAATATTCTATTTGTTGTTTGTGGGGAGGATCAAGAAATCTTTGATGAGGAAGTCGCACTTGAGATGTCAAAGGGAAATAATGTGGAAGGGAAATAAAGTTTCACAAAATTAGAGACAAGACAAAAGATGGATTGTCATGTATGCAGTTTTGCAGAGGGTTTCTTAAAGTTTTTCAATTCCTAATCCATTTTCACCTGAAAAATTTTACGTGACTTCAGGAATAGAGGTACATAAAATAAGGAGACAAAGAAAACGTTCACTGAATATATATCATAATTTTGCAACCTCCACATACAATCATCCAACCTCATATGGGGGCATGACCCACAGTTTAAGAAGATTTGAAATAGCAAGTACACTGGGACTTAAGAGTTATCTAGGGAAGCAGATAAATAAATGAGGAAAAGGAGCCTATGGACCAATTTTGAAGGCTTTAAATGCCAAATAGATGAGTTTCTGTTTTATTGACCATTGGTCTGACACACATAATTTAGCAATTGAGCAGAGGATGAATTAGAGAGAAGAAAGACTGGAAATAGAAATCAATTGGGAGATGATTTCTATAGGCTAGGTAAAAGATGACAGAAGATCTGAAATCAGGGGTGATAGCGGTACTACTTGATGAAGAGAAAGGAATGGATGAGACAGGTTTTGTGGGAAATAGAAGTTTTGTGGCAGGTAGCTGTCCACCTCCAGATAATTTTAGTCAAAGCTGAGTCCATTTTAATGCAAATGAATAGAAAAGCCTATATCTTTCTGGAAAATAAAACAAAACAAATGAACAACAACAAAGTGTTTCAAGTTTTATGAACTCTGAATTTTCCTGGAATCCATCTGTTCATCTGGAAGAAATCTGGTGTCCAATCTTCTATCCTGACACTCGATTACATCCCTTTGTTGGCTCCTCACATTGAGTCCTAAGGCCGTTCTAGACTCTCCCTAATGCCTCTGGCTGCTCAGAATTTCTTCTTTTCAGGTGTAGGGGAAGTCTATTCCCAGGTAATCCCATGCATCATTAGTACCACCTTCCTGCTTGCATATTCCCTTGGTAATGGAGGTTTCAGCTTATGAGGAGCTTATGAGCATTAAGTTTCTGCATTTGCTCTCCTTGTTTTGGTCAATGAATCCTCTGCCCAGGGCTTCCTAGAGCCAGAGAAGGTTAAATAAGTAGAACCTGGGAGATAAACTGACCCCATCTACAAAATGAATGCTGAGACACCAGGAAGAGCAATGATAGAGATACAAGGTCAAAAGCAGAGGTATCATTGGAGATAGGACTAGAACTGCAGTATTTTTATACCCAAAGTAGACATTTTCCAACATTGCACACTCCGTCTACTGTGGAAAGATCAGCTGCCCTTGGCATTACCTCAGGATTCTGTGCTATGTTCTAGTGGGAAATCAATATTTATAATTATAAAAGCACTCATATGACAGCCCAGGCTTGCCATAAATGCTATTTGGGCCAAGTTCCCTGTAGTTAAGAGGATGAATGAATTTGGGCTTCTGAAGCTTAAAGAAATTAACTAAAGATATGAGATAAAAATAAGATGCATTGTATTTATGACAAGGCCAGGATGTTGCGAGTTACAGAGAAACCAAAATTAACAAGGATGCTTAGAGTAGCTGTAAACTGACTAAATAAAAAAAAAATCTAATTTGAAACCTCAGATGAACCCGTGGTACAATTTATTAACTTCAAAAACTGAATCCAGGCTCTAAATCTTAATTAATCATTTTCACTTTATGGTAAACATATGTCTGGCCTTCGAGGGTATTTGTGAGTATTCAACAACTGACCTAAATTACTTTCCAGTTTTAGGATTCTCTCCACTCAGGCTTAGCAAATTAAACCAGAAGCATCCTAGTACACTGGGCTTGGAGTGAGAAGAAAGGAAATTGAATTCCAACGCTGTTATTTAGTATATGCAGTTCCTATTCCATTTGTCTAATTTCTTAGCCTCTGTTTTCCTACTCTGCAAAATGGAGGTTGTAATAATTAATGCATTATCTAGCTTACAGGATTGTCCAATTGAAATTATATTGTAAATCTTGAAGCAATACTTAGATAAATGTCAATTATTGTCAGCTAAGGGTTCAAATTTAATTCTGAGAATGTCAGAACTAGTTCTTTGGGTTACTATAACTAAACACACACACACATATATATATATATATATATATATATATATATATATATATATATATATACATATATATGTATATATTTATGTACATAAATATATATGTATATATACATGCATATGTATATATTTTTATATTTACATGTATATTTGTGTATATATATATGTATATATATATATACACATCCACATATACGGATATCCCTATCTATCTATAGGGATATCTATATCTATATCTTTCTAATCTTTCTCAGGAAAAAGTACCTGGCCTAATTTCCTCCCAAACCTTATGATATTTCATATTTTCTCTGGACCTGTTATTTTCTGACATAAATATATCCTAAGGAAATGGAAAAGACCCAGGAGGTCCCATTAAAAATGTGATTTACCATGACCCAATGGCATAGCATATCCCTTTGGCATTTTCTGTGTTTAAGACCATAGGTATCTCAGCCTCATGACAATGCAAAAGCATATCTCTTGCCTTTCCCCCATTCTCCTAGGTAGAAATGCATTTATAATAGGAATATATATGTAGACAGAAAAGGAAAGAAGAACATATAACTTCTTTAAAGAAACTATACTATTGGCACAAGACCCATCTCTATCCATTTCCTTCCATCCTCCAAAGTACAATACAATTGTATAATAAGCAGTATAATTAAAGGTAGCCTCCAAACATTTCTTATTGCTTAATGTTCTATATTCAGACCTTCGGTGTGGAAGAGAAGCTATTATACCTTTCTGCTCTACTTAAGTCTCCCTACTTCTTTCCTAATCCTACAGCAAAGGTATCCTATTTTTTTTTCCTGTGTAAGAGCTTCACCATTGCAAGATTCCTAAGGATTTCAGTATTCTCGGATAAATTCTCAATTATTTCCAGAGTAGCACAATCAGTCTTCTTACTCATTATACCCTTTACCTACCCTACACCAATCCCATGCTGTGTTATCCTTTGATATAAAGCTTGAATAAGATGTACCATGTTCTAACTGGCATTTTCCATGAGCATACTCTTCACTTAGAATTCCGTAATATTCTGTTTTTCTTTGTCTCTTGACTTCCCTCAAGGCTCAGCTAAAATCTGACCTTCATAGGAAGCCTTTTCTGCTCCTCCTTAATTCCTTGTTTATTTTTTAAAATTTATCTAGTATATAACTTGAACTTGAAATTTTCTATTAAATACTAAAATGTGACCCTTACTGTCTCTCTTTCTCAAGTTTTGCCTCCTGGATCTCCAAGCAAGTGTTTATATGTAACTTCTGCCAGAAGCAACATCTGCTAAAGTTGACAGATCTTGTGTTGCCCCTGATTTTTCGTATCTTCAGATGCCTGAGAGAACACAGTCACAAAGTCCTTCCCTCAAGGACATAGTAACAAGTCAGATTCAACAGGGATTTTCACTCTCATTCTTCCATGATTAGATCTAGCAATGTTCACTTTGCAAATGTTTGGTTTAGTTTTTCAGTTTGATCAATAATAGCCATAGATGAAAGTGTTAAGAAAGCATTAAATTGCATGAATTTTTGTGCTCCCGGGGATGAGTTTATAAAGGTGTCAACCTGCATTTTCCTAGACAACAGCCAATAGTCTCAGAAGGAAATTGCTACAGGAAATTGGCAACTATTTGTGAACCAAAGGTGATGAGATTATTTCCTCTTCCTACATGTGATTCTAAGACCAAACCATTCTTGGGGAAAAGGCCTCTGATGCTAATCATAAAAATAGATGCAATGAATAAGAAGAGGGGAGTTGGAAAATAAGGACTTTCTTCTCTATCACACACTAAAACTGTACCATTTTGTGTTTGCTTTTGCTTTAGTACATGTACATTAATTTAAATGATAAGTAAATTATTTGGGGGGTTATTCTAAAGGGAAAAATTAAGATTTATATCTGAGTTGAAAAAGAGACATAAAACAAGCAAAATATAAATTATTTTTGGAATATTTTGCTGGTATTTTAAACATAAGTCTACAAGGCTTTAAGAGGGGTTTATAGAAATTGAGAAGAGGAGACAAACCAATATTTATACATTTGAGATTACTCAAACTGGTAACTTGAACTATAGTGCTATCTGGTGGCAAGAACTATATGTAACTATTCACACCATATACATCTTAATACCATATGAAATCCTGCCCTGACAGGAAACTTGTGAGGAGGAAAGGAAAGGCAATTAGAAATATTTGAGATATATTATGTTTTCCATAATAACTTTTCATTAATATAACCTCCTAATCAGAAAATAAGGAGAGTGAGCTAGGGAGGAAAACCCTTAAGTTAAGGGTTATGGAAATAGGAAAGTAAAATGTAAAGTGAAGACATGTAAAGTGCATGCAGGAAGATGAGGTAAAGAGTCCTTTCTCTCTAGTCCTATCTGTTTGATCTGAGTCGTGACTTGTCTATTAAAATGTCAGCTATGGGTCAAAAAATCCTATCAGAAGAATGTTGTTCTAGCAATATTATAAGCTAGAGTAGCGTCGAAGAAAAGATAATGCAACTCCTCAATATGGGTGTGAAAATTAAAATAGATGATCTTAAGACTGTTCAAATTTCACTTTATTTCTGTCTTTTCTTTCAAGTAAAATGATCTTGGGGTTTAGAAGAATAGAACAAAATTTGTTCCCTGGCAGTGTAAAGACAAGATAAGTGATTCATAGTTAGGGAGGATCTATCTGACTTCAAAGAATCCAAGTCATTAAGCTCTGATAAGCTCCATCTTAAATAATTACAGGGGAGAGAGGGACAAGGTACCTAGCAGATGTGATTTCTGAGCCATTATCTGTGGTCTTTGAAAAAACTTGGGAAATATAAGAGATATCTTTTATGAATGTCACAATTTTGAAAAAAATAAGGAAGGAAGGAAGGGAGGGAAGGAGAGAGGAAGAAAGGAATTAGGGCAAAATAAAAAAAAACCCTATGAACAATGATTTTAAATTGTATTCTTTGAAAAATTCTGGAACACATTATAAAGCTACCATTATCAGACCTTAGAAATTAAAGCAAGAATCAAAATCCAGTATAGCATCATTAAAGATAATGTTAGATTAATATAATGTCCTTTCTTAATAGGATGACTAGATAAAGGAAAATTAATATACAGTCTACTTAGATTTTAGCAAATAATTTGACATTTCTCTTGTTCTTTGCTTGTTGATAATGTATAAAAATATGGGTTATTTCACAATAAAATTCGATGAATACAGAATTAATTGAATGTCTGATTCCAAAGAATAGACTTAATAGTGAATAATAATTTGGAGGAAAGTTTGTTGCCTTTTAGTTAAAATAAATAACTCATTGGTTCACATTTAAAATAGTCTAGAATTTTGGTCCATCTTGCTTTTCCAGATTTATTTCATTCTCTCTCTCTCTCAAGAACTTTATGGTCTACTTATATTAACTTACTTGCTAATTCCTCTAGAAAACACTCACTATCTTTTCTTTTCTGTGTCAATTATAAGATATCTCCAATTCTATAATGTAATTCATTCCTACACCACATTCATTTGAAACAGTCTCATTTTGGATTATTTTGAGTTCGTAAATAATTAATGAGCTAATAAATATTTGGAACCAATTTAACAAGTTAATGTCTAAATCTAAACCAGCATTCAACTGGTCTCCCCAATCTAGTAATTCTTCAAGGAGAAATAGGAACTCAATTTGTTTTTAAGAAACCATTTCTTGGTGACCATCTTTTTAAGTGTTCACCAGACCTCTTTTTAATAATATATTCTAGATTTGGGTCAGGAAATGAAGTCATTCGCAATAACCCATGAACTACAGAACATTTCTTTAGTCAATTTTGTCAGACCTCTTCTTTGTGATCCCATTTGGGGTTTTCTTAGCAAATATACTGAAGTGATTTGCAATTTCCTTAGATTTGAATTCAACTCTCACAAATTTCAGGCCTGGCACTTTATCCACTATACAACTTGGCTGCCCAGACTCTAACTCTTCCATAAAATAAATAATAAATGAATGAATAAATAAATGAATAAAGACAACATTTGATTGTGTCTTATTTTGTTCAGTTTCTTTCCTTATGTTTAAATTTTCAAGGATTATAGTGTCTGATAAATCAAATTTACATATTCCTTGACTATATTGGGATATAGTTGTCTAAAGCTAATAAGTGATTAACATTGATGTTTGAGAAATCCTCTTTTGCCCCAGTTTCACTTTATCTTGTTTTCAATTCTTTGTTTCCTTGTCCTTTCCCAATTTGACATAGTTTGTTTGTGAATATGTCTTGGACTTTAGCCATCCCCTGTTACCAACTCCTTTTAATTTCTAATTTTTTTAAATGAATCTAAAATAAGGTACTACTTCAGTGATAGTAGTTATAATAAGAGTTTAATCACATGACAATAGTAAAGAAGTCTAAAGTAGAGGAGGTGAGTTGATGTCCAGAAAAAAATGAGGTTAAAAAATTGAAGAGGGAATAAATTTAGTGGTTAGGGCCAATTATCTTTTGTTTTCTATGTTGTTAAATGGGATCCTTTGATACCTCTTTCTTTCTTCCCCTCCCTCTCTCCCTTCCTCTCTCTCTCTCTCTCTTTCTCTCTCTCTCTCTCCTCTCTCTCTCTCTCTCTCTCTCTCTCTCTCTCTCTCTCTCTTCTCTCTCTCTCTCTCTCTTTGTCTCTGTCTGTCTCTGTCTGTCTCTCTGTCTCTGTCTCTGTCTCTCTCGTCTAACTCGCATATGAAATTAGAATCTATTTCAGATGGCTGCTTATTGCTTTCTATATGAAGGATTTATTTGGCAATGATTTATCTAAAGGTGGCTTCCCTTTATAAGAAGTTCCTCATTTATTTCATTGTGATTCAATGTTTTTCAATAATCCTTGATATAAAATTTGTAGATTCTTAGGAAAAAATGCAAAAAAAAAAAGATGCTGCCCTTTTATTTTTTTGAGCATTACTTAAATAAAAATTCAATTTCAATGCATTTCCCTTTTCCTTTTCTCTTGTCTTCTTCCACTAGCTCTTTCATACTTCTATCTGGTACTCCCTGCTTCCCTTAAAAGAGATTTTACTCATTTTATAATCTTCAATTGAAGTTCACCCTCACCTTTCTTTACCTGGCTAATAAAGTTATTCTTCATACATTTCAAATTTTCTATTTATAAAATTTAACTCTTACACTGAAATCTTTTCTAGCTTTAAAAGTCTATGGTACTAAGATTCTAATATCTTATTGTTGTATGCCTCCTTAAGGTAGGAAAACATACTTTCACACTTCCATGATTGGGGGGAAAAAGCATTCATCCATTGGGCATAAAACTTGCATTTCTCACTCTCTCCTAACTGCACACATGGATGCTTTCTGGTTTTCATGCCTAAAATAAATTCTCTAGGTGTCTCTTCATCCAGGAAATAAAATATGTCTACTTCTGCACAAAGTGTACTATACAGAAAAGGTTTTGTGCTTATATGAAATAAATTAAGGATGGGTATTAAATCTCTAAGATGAAATTCCAATTTTGCATTAGGAAAAAATATATATGGATATACTTAATTTCAAAGGATTAGTATAAATGGAATTAGGTGACTTGCCCCAAGATCCCCATTAGATAGGAAGAATCAGTATTTAAAGTCAAGTTTTCTGATTCTGTAATCAGTAATTTTTTTTTTGGTTGAACATAGCATAATATCTCTATCTAGAAGACCCACAGGTATCTAAAATTCACTATTCCCCAAATAATACTCATTATTCTAGTTTCTCCCCTTTCAAGCTCCTTGTGGCATTTAAAGCCCTTCATAATTCATTTTAAATTCATATTTCCTGTAGATTGTTTCAGATTATTCTGATTCTTATTTTCAGACTTTAGATTATTCCATTTCACACATTCTACTTGTCAACCAAAATAATCTGTTTATTGCTCCATATGTAAATAGTGTTCCGCTTTCATTTTGGTCTTAACAAAAGCTAAATGACCCCCTGCTTAGATTACTAATTTTCCCTGGATCTCTCCATGTCTAGAATGTTCTGTGTCCTCAACTCTGTCTCATGCCTTTCCTGTCCAATTTCACCTCTCATCTAAAACTTATCTTCTGCCCCAAAATCTTTTGTAACCTAAGGTGAACTTCTACCCAATTTACCTTTGTACTTTGTAATTTGTGTGACAGAAACATTAATTATATTCAGTTCAATGAATCAAACTGTATTAACTAATGCATATAAATACTATTTTCTAAAAACCATAATCTTCCTGATGATTTCTACTGGGTTTGTGCCTCTTTTAAGCTTATTTCTTAATGGACTTCTCACCACTTACCTCTCAGTCCAGCTTGAGATCATGTGTCTCCTACCTAAATATTCTTCTGATAAGTCTTCAACCCTCTGTAAATCAATAAGTGCTGCCTTTGAGTTACATGGACTTATCTCTCATGGAAATGCAAGAACCAATCATCTTTGGGAACTCATAAGGGTTATATACTTTTAGCATAATATCTGATTGACCATTAAACACTACTGATGAAAATTTTTTTACGTTATTTTCTCATTGGTGATCTATCTTATCAGAGGGTCCACATGTGGTTGGTTTTAAGAATATATACATGCCATTCACTACATCACACACAGTTGTTTATCTTATTATTGTGACATTACTTATATAAAAAAAATTTCGGCATGAAAGATCCATCCCAAAATTTAAAACAAAATGGAATTAATCAAGCTTAGTTGATGTGGTAAAGTAAGAGAATATATTCTCAACACATTATCAGATATAACAAACTGACAAAATTATTTCTACTCTACTCCCACTTACTTGTTCTTACTACCTCTTTTCAGTTTGCCTTTAAGGCAAAATGCTTCTTTCTGAGATTACCTCGATGTTATCTTGTATATATCATATTGGTACATAATTGTTTGCATGTAGTTTCCCCCAGCAGATTTTAAATTCCTTAAGGGTGAATATTATTTTTATATTTATATTTTTTGTGTGCTTAGCATACTACCATATATATATATATATATATATATATATATATATATATATATATATATATATATATATATATATATTATACTACTCATAAATGCTTGTATGACTTAACTGAATTTTGTCTCCTATATTGCCAAGTTCTCTTCAAATGTTAACCCTAATGAAAATCTCTATGAAAGACTTCTTTTGATCCTCTCAGTAGGAAATATTTCACTTCCCCTTCCCAAATTAACTTTAATTTACATTGATGTATGTGGGGGATCATGCTTTCTATGAGAATGAACTGGAAGAAATCAAATCATGAATAGATTTAAATCACAAACAGAAGAATGTGTGTGTGTGTGTGTGTGTGTGTGTGTGTGTGTGTGTGTGTGTGTTTATTTATTTATTCTGGGGAAAATAGGAATCACTAGAATTTATTAAATAGTAATTGGCAATGTTTGTATATGTTATGAGAATATGGTTAGATATAACTAAATAGTGCTATTGGAAGATGAAGCAGGAAGAAGAAGAAGAAAAGGAAAAAGAAGAAGAAGAAGAAGAAGAAGAAGAAGAAGAAGAAGAAGAAGAAGAAGAAGAAGAAGAAGAAGAAGAAGAAGAAGAAGAAGAAGAAGAAGAAGAAGAAGAAGAAGAAGAAGAAGAAGAAGAAGAATTGAGGAGGAAGAGAAGGATGGGGAGGAGCAGGAGGAAGAGAGCAGGAGAAGGGGAGAAGGGAGGTGGGGGGAGAACAAAGGAAGAAGTAGAAGAAGGAGACTGAGACAAGGATGAAGATAGCCCAGGAAAGATCCTTGGGAGAAAACCAAACTGCATTCCCCTCTCTCACTCTTATTTTCCTTCTCTCCTTGTCCACTCCTATAAATTTGCCCATGTTTCCCCCTTCTTCAAAAATCATTCATTTCCTTCATATATCCCCACAGCTATCCTTCCATATCTTTTCTTTCTTTTAAGGCTAAACAGTTTGAGAAGACTAAAGTTCTTCTACCTTTCTCTCATTCTCTTCTTAACTGTTTGCAATCTGACCTCTGAAGTCATTGTTCAACTGAAACTGCTTTCTCCAAAGTTATTAATTTAACCTCAAAATCTAAATTCTTGTCTTTTTTGATGTTTCTTTAGAATTTCTTCTTAAATCTAGCCCATCATTGTAGCCTATTCAGATTTTTTTTTTTTATGGATCCTAAACCTGTCACACTACAAAGTATCTATCCTCCCAATGCTCAACTTCAGATTGGAAAATTTGATAATCCTTAGCTCTATACTTTCACCATCACAGGCAATGTGGATATTGGCTACTATTTTTCATTTATTAATATTTTTGCACCTAGAAAACTGTGGTTAGCAACTGTAACAAAAAAAGTTTACTATAGAAGTCAGGATGACATCATAGAAACTCTTAGGAAAGGCAGATGGTCACAAGAAATGCTTAGAGCCCACCCATATCTTGGGTGGACCCAGTGCTTGTGCCAAATCAGAATGTTTATGCTTACTGCTTTTCATCTCAATGGATCTTGCCTCTGGACTGTTATCTCTACAAAATGACTTAATTACAACTTGCTGTCAGTATTCTGGTCTAAACTTAATATAATGTAAACCTTGCAGAAATTGGATCCTTCTTTAAGCTTTCATCCTCTCCCAAACGATCAAAATTTATTTATAAAACATTTTTTTACAGATTTTTCAGGTTAGTTCTCATGATTGCCAATGAAATTGATAATTAACAAAGAGCCATTGAGGATTTGTCTCTGGTTGATACTAGAAGAGGATCATCTATCATTGCTTGTCTATTTCAAGGAAGGCACTGTGTTTTATGAGCAAAACAGTATTATAGTAGCTCAAGAGAAATATGAAATGTGCAAATTTAGGGGCATGTTCCTTACATACAAGTGAGATGGCTGGACTCTTTGGTGCTGACCTGTGGCAGAACATTCTTAGCTCATGTAGGTGTGATCACTCATACCAAAGGACCATCTACATTGATCTCAAGAGCATTTTGTCATTTTGATTCTCTTCAAGGAGAAAGAACAAACAGGATGTCCTTCTTCAAACATTATTATACTTGAGACTTGTATTCAAGTTAACAAAAGCACATTAATGAATCTCTCCTTCCTATCCACAAAGATATCATTAGGATTCCAGAGGTTCATTGGAGGCTCGGTAGACAAAAGAACTGCCTTCAACTTTACTAGGCTGAACTTTACTAGATAAATATTACAATTTGTATTCATTGATCTACTGTTCTTCAGAGTATAGTTAAGAGGTTTTCTCTTTAGTGACTTCTTTTCCTTCTACATCTACCTGACTTTGATTTAATATCAGCACAATTACTATGTTCTCCTTTCCCTTCAACAGAATTTCTCTGCAAATCATACTAAGCCCGTGATACCCCTGCGGCTTTTATTAAGTAAAGATTTTCCAAATATTATATTCTTTTCTTCAAAAACCTTAAAATATTTATGAATTACAAGCCAATTGTTTCCAACCCAGTGTCAAGTAATTGGAAAGAATCACATCACCTACTCTTTCTTCTTTTTTTTTCTTTGTAGAAAAAAAGAAATAAAATAAATTTTTAATGTTTCTTCTCACTTCACAAATTTCCACTTTTTCTTTGGCAGCATGTATGAAACATTAAGGTCATTGGATTTTATGAAGATTTCCTCAAATAACAAGGACTTTTCAAAGTAGAAATGGACAATATGCGTTGAAAAATGTATGATTCCAGCAAAGCTTTTGCTTGAGAGCTAATCGTTTCTTTTATTCATTTATATAGTTTATCAAGTGAATTTCACACAAATATGTAAGAGAAATTAGCTGCTTAGAGAATAATCTCCTTCATATTACAGATAACAAAATAAAAGTTTTGGCTTGATCATGAGAACCTAGCTAAGAAATGGCAGGGGTGATGGTAATGATTCTGAGGAACTGACAGTCTTAGATTCATCTGCCATGAGAAATCAAGTTGTCATTCTAATTAAAGACTCCTGATTAGCTCTTGCAGTCCTTTGAAGAATTGCAAGAGAGACTAGGTCCCCTTAAGAGTACAACTTCTGGACTGTTAGATCAATTTAAATAGTTTATGTAGAAGAATGGATAGAGTACAAGCAATAAAATTAAAGTATAATGTTCTAGCCAGGCTGAATTGTCAAGCAGAAAGAATAAGTGAGATACTATTATTTTACTGAGGAGAGTTCTTGTGCATCTTTTGATCTTATCCCATAACATGAAATATAGGTATCATTGGGAGACAAGGGGGAGCAGGTGACAATGGAGATTTGGGATGTTCTTCTTATGTGATCAACAAGAAGTTGAGCAATGCTAGGTGAAAGCACTGCCATTCATTCCATACTCTCCTTCAGGAAATACTTAATTCAACATTGCTTCCACAAGAGTAAGAAAACAAGGAGTGATATGCTTCATCTGAAATGACTTGATTTTGCCTGCTAAACAGATACAAAATGTGTTGTATGCACTAGACCATCAGTTGCCATTGCTGATTTTAGAAAAAGCAAATCCCAAGCAACATGATGGAATGGAAAAACAAGAAAAACAACTTCTCATTTCAAGATAATATAATCCTTATATAGTAAAGATATAATTGAGTTAGGAAAGCATGGCAAATGTGAGATGCTGAATCACAATGAAAATGCAAAAGAAGTCAATGCAAAGTATATTTCATTATCCTGGGAATAGCAGCATAGGAAGCAATGCTTTCTTTTTTTTTTTTTTGCCAGTTTAAGTATATTCTTTCATAACTTATTACTGAATGAAAAGGGTACATTAGTCAAAGAATGAGTGTTGCAAAACCTACATTTTGTAACTTCTCTCTCACTGAGACTCTTTAGAGTATACTAATGACTTCCTGACTGATGTTGCAAATTATTAATCCTATATTTCACCCCTTTATTCCACAGTGGATGAGGAACTGTAGGGTGAGAGGAAGAAAGTAAATTTTCAGGAGATCCTTAAGAGAGTCAAGAGAAATAATATTTTAAAGAATATTCGTTTTTTAAAAATCACTTTGATTTTCAATGAAATCCTTTCCTCTTTCTCTCCTCAGAGGGCTATTCTCTGTTACAAAGAATATAATCAGAGATTAAAATGGAAAAGTAGCTCAATAAAATTAAATAAAACATCTATATAATCTGATAAAATGTATAACATTTTCCTCAGACATTCTTCTGATTGATGAATATTCAAGTTTTTTTTTTTTTTTTGGGGGGGGGGGTAATCTTCCTTCCTTTCTTCCTAGGAGTATGTGTTTACGGTAAGAAAGGGAAAGAATGAAAGAAAATAATTAATATTTACATAGTACTTACTAAGTGCCAGATATTGTGTTAAGTCCTTTACAATTACTATCTCACTTCATCCTCACAACAATCCTGTAAGGTAGATGCTATTATTTCCCTCATTTTACAAATGAGGAAACTGACACAAGCAGAGATTAAGTGACTTGCTCAGTGTCACACAGTTAGAAGGTGACAGACTGGAATTAAACTCAAAATTTCCTTAATTCTGGGCATGAGCTCTATCTATTCAACCAAAAAATTTGAAGAGATCAAATTGATTAGGCATGGGAATAGGGGGAGAGATCCCCTCTGCTCAGAGATGCAAGTCCAATGCAAAAGAATTATCAAACCCCAAAACTGTATGGCACAAAAGGTAATTTTATTGTTCACCAAGAAGGAAGCTTTATTAGTAGACAAAACTCATTAAGAATTTGGCAGAAATGGATTGACAAATTATGATTATATGGGATAAGTTTTGGCCTGGGGCTGGGAGCTGTCTGGGCTAATCAATAGAAGACTATCAGAAAGAGCTCTCCAATTAAATAAACTCACTTACCTGGGAGTTTGCAGGCTTTTCCCTGGATTTAGGAACTCCCAGAAGGGGAGTTTCCAGGTCCTCCAAAAGATCTCAGTTTATTCAATGGAAGATGATTGACCACGATCTCCTATTGAGATTCCCAGTTAACTTGGGAATGGGTTTTCTGGGAAAGATTTGCTTTTCTCAGGGTTTGGGAGACCCTCAGAAGAGGACATAGGACCCCCAAAAGATCTGTTTACTTCAAAATTGTAGAGGGTTCTCTAGATGCAGTTTTGAGAGGATATCATTGTATCAACCCATAGAAATAAAAAAGACTTTTCCTGAAAATTCACAGATACACAAAAGCAATTATCTTACCAACACAAAGGAAAACAAAGAAAGAAAGAATACAGAAGAGCCAAGTCCAATTAAATATTAATATTTACAAATATATTTCACAACACAAGAATTTTCATCCAACAATCACCATTTATACAACAAAGAATAAAAAAGAGAAAAAAAAATAGTTCAGGAAAAGTAGCCAATATCAATTAAGTCCCATACATGTAAAGTTCCATACATATATCTGATCACCCTTACTACTAAGAAATTGAGTGCTAAAAATTCTTTTATGTAGTCAATCTTGGTTAGGATAATTTCTCAGCATTTCATTTTATTTGTTCTATTCTTATTTTTTTTCCTTTTTCATTATAGTAATCACTGTTCATGTTATTTTCCTGGTTCTGCACTTTTTGAGGTTTCCTTGGATTTTTATACTTGACAGATTTATTATTTCTTATGACATAATACTATTCCATAGGTCATATATCACAATTTATTAAACCATTTATCAATAATTATTTATAAACTATCTCTTCAACTCTTTGCCCCTATAAAAATGCTATTATAAATACTTGGTGGTCTTTGAGACCTTTGTTTTTGGTCTCCAAATATTTTGCCATTATGACCAATTTTAACTTTATAGATTAATCTTTTACCCCACTGTTTTGACATTTTATTTTTTTTGTTCAGGGAAAAAACTAAAATCTAAATTGAACATTTTAGAATTTGGCTTTCAAAAATATTTGTATCTGAGAGAAGTCCTTTTTGGACAGCATGTAAGATTTAGCTATAAAATACCCAAAGCAACTATTCCAGAGGCAAATTCAACTACAAGTCTTTTACACATAATTGAATATATGTATCATAGAAAATCCCATTGATTTTTGCTTGAAGAATGTTCTACATTTCTTAATAAAAATGCAGTGAAAAATGCTTATATTTATTTTTCTTCAATATTTCATTTAAACATGAGTTAAAAATAGATACCTAATAAAATTATTCATGCTGTATAAAAGTTTCATTTTGTTAATATGGCATATAAATGATACAGAATACCAAAGAGATTTGATAATGTGACAGCTTAATATATTCAAATAATAGAAATCCTCATTTTCTAGTTTCCTTTTTTTTTCTTTTGTGGCCTCTCTTATTCCTTTAATAGATGTCATTTAAGCAACATGGGCTGCTATAATGCCTCAGGATATGATTTTCTATTCTGATAAATAGTGATAGCTAATCTTACGTGACAAACTATTGCATAAGTTTTAGGAGAAATTACTGATGTGTTATTTTAATAGACATAAAATCAAATATATATTGGCAATAGAAGATAGATTAAATATCTCTAACTGCTTAAAGATTAAAAAATACATCAATAGAAATCCTTCATCACTACAAATTTAAATCATATTTTGTCAGATTAAGTTCTCCTTTAAGAAAACAAAAATATTTATTTCTTTATAGTACTTCTTATAATGGAATGCTTCAAATTTTGAAAAGCTGATATATAAGTAATTTATTTAATTTAATTGAGAAACACTTGAAATGATTTTGAAATTTGAAACACCATGGGTTAACTTTTTGATAGTGAAAATAGTATATAGTTGGCATAGTCACCTTTGATGGTATTTAGGTGTTTGGAAAAACAAAGCAAAGGGAGGATAAAAGGATGGGATTTACAGATACCTGAGTATGTTTTGAATACTTTGGAGATATGATAATAAGCACATGATTTTTTCCACACTTTTGAAAGGTTAGGTATTAGAATATGAACCAAAAAGTCATAGTTATACACACACACACATATACACATATACAATATATAGATTAATATTGATATGTATACAAAAACACACACATGTGTGTTTTAGATATCCATATTACACATATACAATTATAGATAGACAATTCTTCCTAATAATGGCAGAAGGTACAAATCGACTATCACAGACTTTTCCATGTTTATGGTTTTCTCAGTAATGATAAACAAACTACCACAATCTATGTTTTCCAGTGTTTTAAAATTCATTATCTAATTGTCTCTTCACAAAATTATAAACGATTCTTTTATATATCTATAATCTCACAGATAAAGGTACTCCCTCCAGTAGTGCAGAATGCCATCTTCCATGCCTTCTCTATATATGAATCAATGAGACCAACAAAGTGTCCAATTAAACAAGTGATATATTTTGACATATTTCTTTTTGAGATCTTGTTGGACAAGTTTTATCTAAGTCTAAAAGTTATATCAGTAGAACCTGTTGCATGCTTAAGTTTAAATTATCTTTTTATTCTTTGTTCTGTCATACAAAACAGTTTTCCCAAGGTGGATTTGGCCAGGAGAATGACATAACTTATATAAATATAGACTAGCTTTGAAGTGACAGATTTATCTTTATTAAAAAATCGTCAGAAGTATTTTTTCTCTCTCTCTCATTTACTCAAGGGTAAGCATCTGCTTTTGGGTTGACTTCTGGGTGTGGATCCAAGATGGCAGAGGGAAGCTGCCCAAGCTCTCCCAATTCCCCTTGAAAACTGCATGAAACCAAGCCTTTGAACAATGTCTAACACAATGAAAAGATGCTCCAGCTCAATATAGATTGGAAAAAGGTCAATATCACTGAGATGAAAAGGTATTCAACCAGGTCAGACAGAGGCCGGGAAAACCAGGTACGAGGTCTTAATCACAGCACATCCTGGCTCAGGAGCAGAGAAAACCAGGAGGGCTGTCCCCAATCCTAGCTCAGAAGGCAAATTCTGGAAAACCAGGCTGTTTCCTGGAAAGAACTGATAAAGAAACCCCCTGCAAATATAATTTAAAGAACATTACAATTTCTAATAAAAAAAGAACAGAACTAAACAGGAAATTTAATCTTCAAACACAGGACACAAGAGAAACCTAAAAAAATAAACAGGAAATATATATAAAATTAAAAGGTTAAGTTAACCAGGTTATAGTCTTAAATGGAAGAGTATATCTGTAATCTTCTATTACTTAGGTAGACAGAGTGGGTCATCACATGGACAAAAAGTATGGTTATAAATGGAGTCTGATATGATGACATCAAAGAAAAAGGCATTGAGGGGTAGAAAAAGGACTATACTGAGAGAAAAGGAAAAGGGAGATGTAGTGGGAGGAATTAGAACATGAATAGGCACAAAGGACCTATTAAAATTAAGGAGTAAAAAGGGGAGGGAGATAGAGATTGTCTAAAACTTGATTTCATCAGTTTTGGCTCAATGAGGGAATAACTTAATCATCCAGTTGAGTATAGAAATTTATCTAACCCTACAAAGAAGTAGGAGGAAAAAGAGAAAAGAAAATGGAGGGGCTGGATAGAAGGGAGATCAGAAACACTAAGGAAGAAGATAAGAGAAGGGGTTAAGGGGTGATAGAAGATAAGGAAGTAGGTAGGGTGGGTTAAAGAAAACACTACTAAGGACAGACTTGAAATAGAAAATAAAAGTATATACAGGGAAGAAAATGGGATGGAGGAAAATCCAGAGTTGGTAATCATAACCCATCCCATTTTTTCCTGGAAAGAGCTGATAAAGCTCCAATGTTTTAAAATTCATTATCTAATTGTCCCATTAGACAATTGTCCCATTTTTTTAAATGGGATGAATTCTCTATTAAAAAGGAAGCAAATAGCAAAGTGGATTAAAAATGAAATTCTACAATATGCCATTTATAAGAAACACATTTGACACAGAGAAGCAAATACAGAGGGAGTGGGGAGAGAAGGTAAAATGTTGGAACAAAATTAATTATGCTTCACTGGAAGCAAAAAACAAAAACAAAAACAAAAACAAAAAAACAAGGGTTGCAATTCTGATCTCAGATAAAGCAAGATTAAAAATAGATCTAATTTAAAAGCATAAGGAAGGGAAATAATCTTGATAAAGAGTACCATAAACAATGAAGTAGTAATTATATTTAATGTATATGCACCAAATGGTAGAGCATCCAAATTCTTAGAGAAGTTATTAATCCAGTTATAAGGATGAAATAGAAAGCAAAACTATCATAATGGGCTACTTCAACCCTCCCCTCTATGCATCAGACAAATTTTCCACAAAAATCAACACAAAACAAACTAAGAAGGTTAATAGAATCTGAGAAATCCTACACATGATAGACTTCTAGAGAAAATTGAATAGGAACAGAAAGGAATACACCTTTCTTCTGGTAGTACATGGCACCTACACAAAGATTGGCCAATATTAGTGCATTAAAACTTCATAATCAAATTCAGAAAGGCAGAAATAGTGAATGCATCCTTTTCAGATTATGATGCAATAAAACTTATATTAAATAAAGGAACAGGGAAAGAGACTAAAAACCATAGTGGGTCAAGCTACAAGTCCCAGAAACAATCCGTAATTTCATCCAAGAGAAGAACAGTAATAACATGACATACCAAAACCTGTGGGATTCAGTCAAAGCAGTTCTTAAGGGAAATTCTATATCTCTAAATATCTACATGAATAAAATAAAGGGAAGATCAATGAATTGTGCATGCAACTAAAAAAATTAGAAAAAGAACAAATTAATTACAATTAAATCCAAAATTAGAAATTCTGAAACTCAAAGAGAGAATAATAAAACTGAAACTAAGAAAACCATTGAACTTATTAATATAATTAAAATTTGGTTTTATGGAAAAAAACACTAAACAGATAAACTTTTATTAATTTGATTAGAAAAAGGAAAGAAAAAATCACCAGCCTCAAAAATTAAAAGAATGAATTAATCACCAATGAACAAAAAAATAATGCAATAATTAGGAACTTTATTGCCAACTATATGACATGAAATCCAACAAGTCAACAGAAATAGATGAATATTCATAAAAATATAAATTATTCAAATTAACAGAATAAATAATCCCATTTTAGAAAAAGAAATGAACAAACTATTAATGAACTCTCCTGGTCCAGATGGATTTACAAGTGAATTCTACCAACCATTTATAGAAGAATTAATTCCAATGTCATGTAAACTATTTGGAAAAATCAGTAAAGGCATATTGCCAAATTCCTTCTAGGACACAAATTTTATACTGATACCTAAAATACGAAGAACCAAAACATAAAAAGATAATTACAGATCAATCTTGTTAATGAATATTGGTGCAAAAAAATTTTAAAATAAAATATTAACAAAGAGATTACAGCAAATTATCTGCAAGATAATACAATTTGATACAGTAGTATTTATACCAGTAATGCAAGATGGATTCAATATCAGGAAAACTATTACCATAATTGACCATATCAATAACAAAAGAAACAGAAATCATATGGTAATCTAAATAGATGCAGAAAAAGCTTTTGACAAAATGCAGCACTCATTCTTATTTAAATCATTACAGACTACAGGGATAAAGGGAGCTTTCCTAAAATAATAATCTGTAAGCATCTAAAACCAACAGCAATTATTATTTGTAGTTAAGAGAAGCTGAATGCATTCCTAATAAGATCAGGAGTTAAACAAGGATGTCCATTATCACTACTATTATTCAGCATTGTATTAGAAATGTTGGGTTTAGCAATAAGAAAAGAAAAAGAAATTATAAAATTAGAATAGACAATGAGGAAATAAAACTATCATTCTTTACAAATGACATGATGATATACTTAAAGAATCCTAGAAAATCATCCAAAAACCTACTGGAAACAATTCACAGTTTTAGCAAAGTATAAGGATATAATATAAACCCACACAAATCATCTGCCTTTCTACACATTATTGACAAACCCCAGTAGCAAGAGATAGAATTAGAAATTCCATTTAAAATTACTGTAGAAAAATAACATTTTGGGGTGAATACGTGCCAAGAAAAATACAGTAAAATATGAACACAATTAAAAAAAATACTTCTCACACAAATAAAGTCAGATCTAAACTAGAAAAATGTCTATTGCTCATGAGTAAGCAAAATGTCTATTGCTCATGAGTAAGCAAAACTAATAAAAGAAAAATGACAATTCTGCCTAAGTTAGTCTACTTGTTCAGTATAAAGACAAACTGCAAAAAATTATTTTATAGAACTAGAAAAAATAGTAACAAAATTCATATGGAAGAACACAATTTTGAGAATATCCAAGCAATTAATGAAAACTAAGTAAATAAAAATGATGGTGGCTTAGCAGTACCAAACCTAAATCTATATTATAAAGGAGCAGTCATCAGAACCATTTGGTACTAGTTAAGAAATTGTGTGGTGGATCAGTGTAATAGATTAATCATACATGATACAGTAAACAAAGTTTATAATAATCTAGTATCTTATTAAACCCCCAAACTCTAGCTTCTGGGATAAGAAGTCACTATTTGACAAAAACTGCTAAAAAAAACTAGAAAATAATACATCAAAAACTTGACATATCTACATCCCACCCCCATAGTGAATTCAGTTCAAACTGGTACAATATTTGGCATAAAGGGTGATACAATAAGAAAATTAGGAGAACAAAGCATAATTAACCTATCAGACCTTTGGAAACGGGAGGAATTTATGGCCAAAGAAGTATTAAAGAACATTATAAAAGGCAAAATGCAAAACTTTGATTACATCAAAATAAAAAGGTTTTGCACAAACAAAACCAATAAAAACAAGATTAAAAGGGAAGTACAAAGTTGGGAAAAATTTTAAAGCCAGTGCTTCTGATAAATGCTTCATTTCTACAATATATAAAGAACTGTGTCAAATTTAGAAGGATACTAGTCATTCATGGACATTGTCAACAGCAGGGTGATACGGGCTATTTCCCATTACCTTGTGATTTGAAAAAGTCACCTATACTCAGAGAGAGGACTGTGGGGACTGAGTGTGGCTCACAACATAGTATTTTTACTTTTTGTTATTTGCTTGTTTTTTGTTTTCTCTTTCTTTTTTCTCCCTTTTTTCTTCTGATTTTTTTCTTTTGCAGCACAATAAATATGGAAATATGTTTAGAAGAACTTCATATGTTTAACATATATTGCATTGCTTGTCTTCTGGAGAAGGGGGTGTAGAGAATGGAGGAGGAAAAAAAAAAAACATGGAACACAAGATTTTGTAAGGGTGAATGTTGAAAGACACCTGTGTATATATTTTGAAAATAAAAAAAAAAAAGCTTAAAACAAAGGTTAGCTCACACCAAATAAATAAATAAATAAATAAATAAAAGGAATGTACTTTATTTGAAAGTGTCCATTATCTTACAGTTACGATGCAGTGTTTTGAGTAAATTATTAAGTGCTTCATTCCAAAAAAGAACAGAAGTCATTCTTCACTTGATAAATAAAAAAAGTATATGAATGGCAAATTTTCAAATGACAAAATTAAAACCATCTATTGGCATATGAAAAAAAAAATGCCCTAGATTACGATTGATTAGACAAATGTAACTTATAACAATTCTCAAGTAGCAATTCCCACCTCTCAAATTGTAAGATGAAAGGGAAAGATAATGATAAATGTTGGAGGGGATATGGGAAAATTGCGACACTAATACATTGTTGGTAAAGTTAGAAAACAATCCTAACATTCTGGAGGGTGATCTTGAACTATGCCCCAAAGACTATAAAACCATGTATACTTTTTGACCCAGTAGTGTCACTACTGAGTGTGTATTACAAGGAAATCATAAAGAAGGGAAAAGGACATGCAGGTATAAAAATATAGCAGTTTTTTTTGTGGTGACAAAGAATTGGAAAATGAATAGATGTCCATCAATTGGGAAATGGCTGAACAAGTTGTGGTATATGAAAGTGATGGCATATTATTGTTCTATAAAAAAGAATGAACCAGCTGATTTCAGAAAGGCCTAGAAAGATTAACATGAACTGATGCAGAGAGAAACAAGCAGAACCAGGAATACATTGTACAAAATAACAGCAAGAATGTGCAATGATCTAGTACGAAAGACTTGGCTTTTCTTAGTAGTTCAATGATCTAAAGCAATTCCATTGGACTTTAGATATAAATTGCCATCTCCATTTAAGAAAAGAACTATGGACATTGAATATAAATCAATACATGGTTTATTCACTGCTTTTTTTTTTTCTGTTTGTTTTATTTTTTTCTCTCCCATGGTTTTTCCTTTTTGATCTGACTTTTCCCTCCCAACAGGGTCTATTAAAAGCAAATAAATAAAATATTTTTTAAAAAGACCTTGGTTTGCCTTTCTAACCATAAATTTATTTCTCATCCTGCCAGCTTCCACATATAAAGCTTAAATGAGCCCAAAGATCCCTTGAAAACTAATGTGTAACATAGCCTTCAGCCTTTATCTAGAATATTCAAATCATGCTTAGAGAGAGAAGACTCTACAAGATAACACTTAGGTATACACTCCTTTTAAATTAACCATAATTTCATAATTTTTTTCTCTCTCCCCTCAAATTAATAATCTTGATCAATAACAAATTCCTTTTTGAATTTTTTTAAAACAACTGTGTTTTGTAATTATCTTTGCTTGTTAGTACCCAACTCTTTTTTTGATCCTCATATTTCAGGAACCCACAGGATCACTTATCGAACTAGGGAACATGAAGGGATAATTGTACTATACTTTGCCAAGTTGTATACAAGTCAGGACAATGAGGGAGAGACTCTCTAATAGTGATTAGTTTGGATTACTGCCAAATTCATTTCACCTGGGAGCTAAATAAATTTTAAATTTAATTATTCTGAGAGAAACTTTATATGTACTGTTTTTCATAGTCTTTTGTATTGTCTTTCTAAAGAGTCTACCTTGCTTGTGATACTCAATCAGTAACCAAATATAATTATTCAATTTTAGTAATGAATGGAAAATGTCAAAACATTTCCAAATGAAAGAAAAAAGCATTTTCTTCCGTTGTATTTAAGTTTTGTCAATTAAAAACTAGTTTATGAACATTTCCAATGAGTTTACTTATAATTTCAAGGTACATGACTTCTAACTCAGTATCTCTACTACAATTCCATTTCCTGACCCCCAGTCCCACATCTGGAAATCCCCATTGGGCAATTTGAACTAGCATCACCAATTCAACATGTTCAAAACAAAATACATTATAATTTCTTTGAAATCTCATTTTCCTCCTAACTGTCTTATTTTTGTCAGAGCCACCGCTATCTTTCGAAGTATCTAGGGTTCACAACATGAATAACATATTTGATTCTACTCCCTTGATCCCAATAGTTTGCTAGCTTTGTGGCTTCTACTTCCATAACTTCTTCAACAACTGTCCTTTTTCTTTTTCTTTTTTCTTTGATTTACCCAACCACCATCTCATCATCTTTCTCCTAGAGTAGAATTAAATAGACTCCCACATCATCTCTTTGATTCAAGTCTTTCTCTTTTCTTACCTATCCTCCCAAAGGTTATTCCCAAAGCATAGATCTGTTCATCTCACTTTTTGGCTACAAAAACTACATTGCTTTTTGAACCCAAAAGATTTTTTTTTTCCTTTATATTTAAAGTCCTTTACAATCTGACCTCAGAACTCCTTTATATTTAATAGACATTTCTTCACTTCATACTTCTATATGAAAGCAAAGTTAGCCTAATTTTTATTCTTCATGAAGGAATATCAAGTTTATATTTCTTTTCATTTATACAGGTTATACAATAGAAATGGAAGGTATACTTTTCTTATTTGCCCCTTTAAGAGTCCCTAAATTTTGAAAACTCAGAGTCTAAGTACTTCCTCCTTCAAAAGATAGATCTCCTTTTCCCCATTAATATCAGTTAGCATTTTTATATATGTGTATGTATATATATATATATATATATATATATATATATATATACTCATATGATTTCATCATTTTGCTCTTCAAGAATATAAATCCCCTTGAAAGGCTGGTATTCTGTGTCAGTGATATATTTTTATCACAGGTTTTATTCTTTTAAAAAGTTCTTTATTCCTTACATATTTCAGCCAGCTCTAACCATACTTGCCTCTCTATTATCCTCTTTGGGATATTCATTTTCAATTTGTCAGATACTACTGTATCCCATAGTTCATAATCATCTAAAATAATACTAGTGGAATATTTGTATTTAAAGATATCTCCCAAAGTGAAATGGGCAAAACCAGGAGATCACTGTACATGGGAACATCAATATTATACAATGGTTAATTCTGATGGACGTGACTCTTTCCAACAATGTGCTGATTGATGCCAATTTCAATGATCTTGTGATGAAGAGAGCCATCTGCACCCAGAGCAAGAACTGTGGGAACTGAATGTGGACCACAACATGATATTCTCACTCTTTTTGTTGTTGTTCGCTTGCTTTTGCTTTGTTTTCTTACTCATTTTCTTTTCTTTGTGATCCGATTTTTCTTGTGCAACAAGGCAATTGTATAAATATTGGATTTAACACATATTTTAACATGCATAACATATATCTGATTGCTTGCCATCTAGGGGAGAGAGTAAGGAGAAGGAGGGGAAAGCCTGAAACACAAGGCTATGCAAGGGTCAATGTTGAAAAATGATCCATGCATATGTTTTGAAAATAAAAAAAACTTTAAAAAAAGATATCTCCTAGAATTGGTAATAAACTGGAGTTTATTAAAAAAAAAGCTTTCTAATTTGCTGAAGATTGACTGAAGATTTGCTGAATTTAGCCTTTTTTTTTTCCTTTTCTTGTTCAATTCTGAAGGTTGATTATTTTTCTTTTATATTTGTTGTCTCTCCAAAAATATATGTGTGATAAAAGATACAACATATGTTCTTTATGTACTTGGTTTTTCCTACATAGATGGTAAACAGTGAATACTTAGGACAAATTTATTATTTATATATTTCCTAGATAAATAATAACTCTGTGCATGCATGTGCGTATAGTTTATATATGTATTTGTGCATATGTGTATGTACATATATCTGTGACATACTGATTGACTTTTAAAATTATTTTTCTGTTTTTGGCTTTCCATTTCAAAGGCAAATCATCAAAAACATTTATTCAGAATAAAAACGTTTAAGAAACTCAGGTTTTACAAAGGATATGGAAAACAATTCTACTTCTTTGCCATCAAGTAATAAAATTTAGATAAATGCCTATTCAAAAGATTAAAATATTAATAAAATAATATTAGATATCTATAAGACAATAGATAAATGCCAACAGAATCTCACAGGCTTTGAAAGCTAAGTGAAAAAATATTCTACCAAATAATCTAACAAAGCCTTAAAATAAACTCCTATACAATAATTATTTTGGCCCCATTCCAATCTTTTAACTTCCCCCCAAAACAACAGAAAACCCTCCACTAGTGCCAATTGTACATTGTTTGGATCTAACCCAGAGAATCATATGCCATTTCATTGATCTTTTTGCCAGACTCTAATCTCACACTATGACTTAATTTTATTAGAATTTTATCCAAATGAAAGGTTGTAGCAGCAGCAGCAATAGGTAGAAGACTGGTCTTGAAGTCAGGAGAACTCATCTTCCCAAGTTCAAATCTTGCCTCAGATATTTACTGATTATATGACCCTAAGCAAGTCATTTATATACTTGCCTCAATTTCCTTATCTGAATAATGATTTGGAGAAAGAAATGGCAAGCCGTACCTGTATCTTTGCAACAAACAAACAAAAGGAAAAACAAAACAAAATAAGCAAACACACCAAAAAACAGCCCACTATTACAAAGACTCTCTTTCAGTTTGAATTCTCTAAATTGAAATAACTAAATAACAAAATAATAACAATAATCATAGTACTTTCTATTATTTTCATGTAGAAATTGCCCCAGAAACTACCTGCCGTCTAGGGGAGGAGGTGGAAGGAAGGAGGGGAAAAATTGGAACAGAAGTTTTTGCAAAGGTCAGTGTTGAAAAATTACCCATGCATATGTTTTGCCAATAAAAAGCTATTAAAAAAAAAAAACTGTCTCAGGAAAGATCACTAAACTGCTGCCATTCTTTTGCATCATGTTCTCTGGACTACTGAAAGCTACATAACAGCTTGTTTGTAGTTGAAAGAAAGCATTAGGATGAAAGCTCAACTGTAAGCTCCCTGAAGCACCTGCAGCACAACTCTAGTAGCAGACAGAAAGATGAAGAGTATTATCTACCTCCTGCTATTCTTATTTGATTTTGATATCTTCTGATTTACATCTCTTTATTTTAAAATCTTTATTCCACACAGCTTAGAGAAGATGATTATCTAGGTAGTTAACAGCTTTGAAAATATTGTTTTTTGAGGTTTTATGGATCAATGTTATGCCTGGACAATTATTCACAAGAGTTTGTTCCTTAATAATGGACTCATCTTCCAATACTGTAAATCCCTGATTTACCAGGGATATTTTGAGATGATCTGTATATGTAAGCTGGAGCTTTATCATATGTCCAAAGATACCTATGATCTATGGACTACATCATACATCTGTTGGGTAATTCTAGTTTACCAGCTCATGATGTTGCGGCTTGCTTTGCATTCAGAGAGACCTGAGTTCCAAGTTCTGTTACCTATGTATTAGCCTCATTACCCTCAATAATTTAACCTCTCTATCCTTCAATTTCCTCATTTGTAAAATTGAAATAATAAATTACATACTTCAGAGGTGAGACTCAAATGAAGATATATAAAGTACATTGCAAACATAATATCTTATATAATTCTGGTTGTATCTGTTAATATAATTTGGTTGGTACAAATATTGTTGTCTATATATATTATATATAACATTATATGCTTTAGAGCCTCTATCACTTCCTTGCAGAATTTGAACTGATAACCTGGACCGGGTCTGTCTGTAATTTCTGTTAGGAAAAATGTAATTCTGAAATGCATTGGAAAAAAACCCTGTATTTAGCACAATTGCCATTACTAATAGTTCCCCTCCCATATATCTATATAGCAACTTTACCTTTTCCAAAGAATTTTACATGTTATCTCAGTTTCTTCTCAAAACAACTTAGTGAAGTAGGTTGGATACTTAGCTATTATCCAAATTTAAGCACTGAACAATTTGATGTTATGTGAATCCCTGCAAGGCAAACCAACTTAGTGACTGTGCTAGAATCATAATAGAATCTAAGTTTCTCGTTTTCAATTTCAACTCTATCATATTGAATCACATAGAAATGCACAAAATAAATAAATTTGAGCAACATATTTGCTAATCTGTAAACACTGCAAAAAACCGAATCCATCTCTTATCCCATATAAAGAGGTAATGTTGCCTTTCCTAAAGCTATGGATTACAACCAGTCCATGACAAGAATTGCTTTTACTATTTTCAATAGCTGGAAGCATAGAACAAGATGATTTGCAAAGACATGATGGTGTCAAAGATAAAGAAAATAAGTGAGTTAATGGGGTTCAAGTTCTGACCTGAACTATGACATTTCCAGATGATCCAAAGTTGTTTGTTTTCCAACTTTTGATTTAAGGTTGATTTAAGATATTTTAACTTTAGAAATTGGAATTAAAAAGGAAAAAATTCACAACACATAAATACTTGTATATAGCATTTAGTATATAATATATAGTATAAGTATATATAAATACTTGTAACAAAATGCCCACATCTCTCACTTTATACTCTATTGTCTAGATGTGCATTTTCATTCTAAATTAAATGGTACTATTACTTCTGCAATGTTTTCTTTAATTTCCATCAATGTCATGTAATACAAAAAAAATGTGTTAAACGGCATGTCAAGGCTTAAATTAGTGAAATGTGTCTTTGAGGTTATAGTAGCTATTAGAGGACTTAAAAAACAGGTGACCCTTCCTGGAGCAATAGACATTTTATTTAAGGGTATTTTATTTTATACACACACACACACACACACACACACACACACACACACACACACACACAATGATTAAGCTCCAAAATGAGACACCAGTAGCAGAAGAAAGATCTGTAGTAAATAAACTCACAAGAAGAGGAAAAATAAAAGGTTACCATTAGGTCTGAGCCTTTAGTACAGTACAGGAAAAAGTGGAAGAGTTCAGCAACTGTCCTGCAAATGGCTATTCTCAGAAATGGAAAAGCATTGCTCCTTGTTTTCCTCTATAATTCCTAAGTCTTTCCTTCCCACTAAACCAGGTCAGCTAGATAACAGTATTGAGCAATACTGTTTTATAGGAAGTGGAACATGGTCTGTTCCTGTGAATCTCAAGGGTTTTCCATGACTTATATCACCTTGGGCATGCTGGGGATCATCTAGTATGGACAAAACCCAGATGTACATGAAGGAAATCTTTAGGAAATGGGAAGATTAGAAACTTTTACTTCTGCCTAGAACAGACTCTTATGAAATCAGAGAGGAAAAAAATAAGCATTTTTTGGTAGTTTCACAGTATAGCATAGTAGATGTTTTGTGATATTCCCTTCCCATATCCCCATATTTGTATTCAATTCTCTGACTCATGTCATATGTCTATCAGATAAACATATATTTACACATTATTCTGGGCTTCCAAACAGGTACTGACCTATAGTAATAATTCCTTAATGGAACCTCCAATTGTAGGACTGACCAAATAGGCATCAAAGGCAAAAGCAAAGATAAGAGGCAAAAGGAAAGAAAGATTGTTAAATCCTGTTTCTCTCAGTTTCCCCTTCTGTAAAATGAGTTGCAGAAGGAAGTGGCAAACCTCCTAGTACCTTTGCCAAACAAACACAAATCTCTGTCAACTAAGAGTTGGATATATCTAAAAACAACTGAACAATAGTCCATTGTGTTAAGTGTTGGGGTATGCAAAGTGATATAAGACAATCCTGTTCTCATGCACTTTATAATTTAATAGGAGTGACAACAAGTAAATACCTTTTAAAAAAGTACTAGGTGTGCTAGATCACTATTTTGTATTCATCGAATGTACCTGACTCTCACCTGTGACTGCAATAAGCTATAGTATTTATGTGCAGGGGCCATATCTGGTTCGTTGGTTGGTTATGGTGCTTTGCACTGGAAGAGAACCAAAATGACCTCACTATATGAGAGGGCAGTTAGAGTGTGTCTGACTGTGGCTGATCAGATCTGGTAAAAGCATCTCACCAGGTGGGCTAATCCAGGTTGAGGGAACTACAGATCTCCAATCTGTCAGTGAGTTAGGAAGTACCTAGCCCAAGTAGTTCCAACAGTCAGGAAAGAGGCTCAGGTAGGCACTGTGATGTACTTAGAGCTTGATCAAATATCAAAGATGTCAAGGTCATCCACAACATTGTGGGCCATCCAGCACTCATCCTGGTTTCTTATCTTTCTGCCAGACTTTGAATACTTAGAAAGAGAGAGTGAAGTTTATGCTTTAAGGGCATCTCTCTTTCACTTAAATTGAATCTCACAAAAATCAAGACGTCACTTATGATGTCATTGGCCCTTGTTGAAAAAAAAAAAAGACAAAGAACCACATTCTATCTTTTGCATGCATGATGTCATTGGTCTTCAAAAAATGAGGGACAAATTATGTTCAACATTTTTCATTAATTTCCTCTTTTTTAGTCCTTTCTCAGTTTATATCTATGTCTATATCCAATTCTTTGTGACCCCATTTGACGTTTTCTTGGCAAATATGTAAGAATGGTTTCCTATTTCCTCCTTCAAGTAATTTTACATATTGAAGAACTATGACAGAACCGTAATTTGCCCAATCAGATCGGTATTAAGTAACTGAGACCAGATTTGAGCTCTGAGGAGTCCAGACCCAGTACTTTTTCCATTCTGCCACCTACCTGCTCATTTCCTCTTACTACCTGGTAAACCTCTTGAAGGCAGAGATTGAGTCTTATGTGTTTGTGTCTCTCTGCATAGTGACCCACAGCACCAAGTACTGAGCTTGCATATACTCAATCAAGATATTTTTGTATGTATTATTTGACTTTTAATAGTAATTCAGATATTGTAACAGAAACAGTTTTCTTAAAGAATAATTTATTAACAATGTTACATTTGTTGAAATTAAGTTTTTGGACATATTGAAAAGGCTAGTATCTGCAATTTCAGTTTCAATACTTAATGTTGAATTTAATAACCATTTATTAAAACATTATTCTGGGCTTCCAAACAGGTACTGACCTATAGTAATAATTCCTTAATGGAACCTCCAATTGTAGGACTGACCAAATAGGCATCAAAGGCAAAAGCAAAGATAAGAGGCAAAAGGAAAGAAAGATTGTTAAAACCTGTTTCTCTCAGTTTCCCCTTCTGTAAAATGAGTTGCAGAAGGAAATGGCAAACCTCCTAGTACCTTTGCCAAACAAACACAAATCTCTGTCAACTAAGAGTTGGATATATCTAAAAACAACTGAACAATAGTCCATTGTGTTAAGTGTTGGGGTATGCAAAGTGATATAAGACAATCCTGTTCTCATGCACTTTATAATTTAATAGGAGTGACAACAAGTAAATACCTTTAAAAAAGTACTAGGTGTGCTAGATCACTATTTTGTATTCATCGAATGTACCTGACTCTCACCTGTGACTGCAATAAGCTATAGTATTTATGTGCAGGGGCCATATCTGGTTCGTTGGTTGGTTATGGTGCTTTGCACTGGAAGAGAACCAAAATGACCTCACTATATGAGAGGGCAGTTAGAGTGTGTCTGACTGTGGCTGATCAGATCTGGTAAAAGCATCTCACCAGGTGGGCTAATCCAGGTTGAGGGAACTACAGATCTCCAACCTGTCAGTGAGTTAGGAAGTACCTAGCCCAAGTAGTTCCAACAGTCAGGAAAGAGGCTCAGGTAGGCACTGTGATGTACTTAGAGCTTGATCAAATATCAAAGATGGCAAGGTCATCCACAACATTGTGGGCCAAACAGCACTCATCCTGGTTTCTTATCTTTCTGCCAGACTTTGAATACTTAGAAAGAGAGAGTGAAGTTTATGCTTTAAGGGCGTCTCTCTTTCACTTAAATTGAATCTCACAAAAATCAAGATGTCACTTATGATGTCATTGGCCCTTGTTGAAAAAAAAAAAAAAAAGACAAAGAACCACATTCTATCTTTTGCATGCATGATGTCATTGGTCTTCAAAAAATGAGGGACAAATTATGTTCAACATTTTTCATTAATTTCATCTTTTTTAGTCCTTTCTCAGTTTATATCTATGTCTATATCCAATTCTTTGTGACCCCATTTGGCGTTTTCTTGGCAAATATGTAAGAATGGTTTCCTATTTCCTCCTTCAAGTAATTTTACATATTGAAGAACTATGACAGAACTGTAATTTGCCCAATCAGATCGGTATTAAGTAACTGAGACCAGATTTGAGCTCTGAGGAGTCCAGACCCAGTACTTTTTCCATTCTGCCACCTACCTGCTCATTTCCTCTTACTACCTGGTAAACCTCTTGAAGGCAGAGATTGAGTCTTATGTGTTTGTGTCTCTCTGCATAGTGACCCACAGCACCAAGTACTGAGCTTGCATATACTCAATCAAGATATTTTTGTATGTATTATTTGACTTTTAATAGTAATTCAGATATTGTAACAGAAACAGTTTTCTTAAAGAATAATTTATTAACAATGTTACATTTGTTGAAATTAAGTTTTTGGACATATTGAAAAGGCTAGTATCTGCAATTTCAGTTTCAATACTTAATGTTGAATTTAATAACCATTTATTAAAATCTTATTATATGGCAGGTATTGTTTGGTACTGAAGAAACAAAGTCAAAATTAAAGTAATCATTGCCACTTCTCAAGAATATAATGATATTAAACATTAATCAGAAATAATAAGCATCAGATTTTTAATTTATTTACAGTGCCTTTGCCATTTTGATGGCAAGTATTAGACATCAACTGATATAAATTAGGGAATACATTTCTATGTCAATATTTATGAAACTGCAAAATTAATTTTATTTTGGATTCTTAATTTTCAAATAATAAATATAGAGAGTATTTTAAAATTACAGTTAAAATTGATAAGTACCTTATAGCTTTGGGTAAACTTTTTTGATAATGCTGCAGAGTGCAGAGGGATTAACGCTAGGAAATTCAGACATCTCAGATTTCCTTGGTCCAAAACAATTTTTGGATCAGGAAATATTAATCGATTCCAATTCCTTTTGCAAAAAATACCTATAAGCGATCCAATTTTGTTCCTGACATCAAAACCACATATCCTATAAAGATATATATTAAGAAAAACAGCATTACTGTGTGTATAATTCTATGTCAATCTCTTTATATGTCTATATCGATATCAATATCAATATCTATCTATCTAAAATTCATTCTTACTTTTGCCATCACTTCTTCAGCTTAGATTGACTAAATATGTCCTTTAGCCAATGGTTTTGCTGCACAAATATTAAAAAAAAATCTCCATTTTCATTGGATCTGGTGATCAATGGCTTGCATTCTTCAGAGAATATGAATTGTATGGTAAACATCTAGATAATATCCCATCAAAAGTATTGTTAATAGTAAATATCTAACCCAAAGCTCCTTAAATATGAAAGTTCATTTGATTCTCAAAACAAGTTTGTGAGTTGGGTGTGATTTAGATTCTTTTGCTTATTGAAGAAATGGAGAAACTGAGATTGAGAGTAGTTAAATTTGATCAAGGCCAATCAGCCAGTAATTGTCCAATAGAGTATTTAAACTAAAGTTCTCCTGACTCCAAGGCCTTCGCTTTAGCCATTGTATCTCCTTGCTATTCAAGAGATTAAAAAGAGAGAGAAAAATGGGTCTTTGTTTCAGGGAGAAACTTAAATTCATTAAAAACATTGAGCAATTTCCCCCAAATGGTCCAAATTGTTCTTTTCCTATTATTAAATTCTGGGCTGTGTTAATTGTCCATCTGCAGACTCTGTTCAAACTAAGTGCTAAAGGATCAGATGTAGGTATTGTCCATTCAAATGCATATCATAGTTTGGACAATAGGTATTTTTCATCTTTTTTGCTACCAATTGCATAATTCTGCCAATCTTTGATTATTTTTGGATCTCATTTTGGAGGCCCTAAAATGTTCCAGTGCTGGAGCAAGGGTACATAATGCTATCATTCCACAAGAACAGCTGGATTCCTCATCTATAAGGATGAGGTCCCTGGATATTCAAAATCAGGGAATTATCAGAATCACCTCTCTTAAATCTTTAAATGATTCTTGTAAGATTTTAGTTCATCCTTGAGAGACAGCTTATTGAAACTGACTATTTAAGTTGAAATTTTGATCTCTCTAATCAAATGCTTTTTTAATTAAGAAAATTGACTTTAGTAGGTTCTTATATTTTTCACATGATAAAATGTAAAATGTGGTTGGTTGTAGAAATGTTTCTTTTCTGAAACCCCTCATTATCTTGTCATCAAGGATGCTTTCACAGTATATATATATATATATATATATATATATATATATATAGATATAGATTATTTTTGTAATGAAAGAAAAAAAGTTCATTAGATACCATTGATATTTCCTGATTTTGCTTTTTCAGGACAATGAAATTCTTGATTTTTCCAAGACTCTTATCATGTATACTATTTCATTTTAAAGTTGAATATTTTAGCTTGAGTAATAATCTTTAATGCCCTCAAGAATGTGCAGTCTGTAGCTATGAAATCTTTGTATATTTATAGTCCTCCATTTCTTATGTTTGTTTTCTTAAGTGTTATTTTTCCTTTCTTGTGCACATTCATCATGAAATATGTTCCTAGAATTCAAGTGCAGTGTTCCCCCATTCATGATTTTTTCCCCATTTTTCTGTTTATTATTCCTGTTCCAGTTTCTGTTTCATATAAAATTTTATTATTTTGTTATTAAATACCAATTTCTTTTTTTTCAATTTCTTAATTTAAAACATTTTCTGATTATCTTCATTTACTCTTTCTTACCCATTATCCTACAAATAAACCCCTGTAACAACAGCAACAATGACAAAAATGAAAGATAGAAATGAAAACCGTTCGATCATAACCAACAAATTAACCACATCCGACAGTATATGCAATATTCCATACTCACAGTTTCTCATGACTAAATATGATTTTCTCTGTATTTCTCCAGAGCTAAATATTTAAGGCGTTTTTTTTAAATTCACAAATCATTCAGTTTTGATCTTTTGTGTTCCCTATGTCTACTTTTATCATTAACATGCAATATATATTTGTACATGTACATACATGCACACATACACATAAAAAACATGTACCAATACAAAATGAACAAAGCATATATACATATGCATGCAATGTAAACACACATATATATATATGTTCACATATACCTTTAGAATCCATTTATATACATAAATATATAAACATGTAATATATCCATGTATATGCATGTAAATGTGTAATTTTCCTGATGCTGCTTCTTTCCTATTGTATCAGTTCATTATCTACTCATGCTTCTGTAAATTTTTCATTATACTTTATGATCCAATCCTATCCAATGAAATTAATGCATCACAATTTATTTAGCCCAATACATGGGCATTGTTTCTGAATCCTTCCTACAATGAAAAGTGCTGCTATAAACATTTTAGTGTGTATGGAACTTAATTCCATGTCTTCAAAATCTTTAGGGTATATGATAAGTGATGTGAACTCACCACCAAAGGATATGCATATATTATTTATTCTATTAGTATAGTCTAAACTAATTTCCAGAATGGCAGATTAATTTACTATTGTTGCAAGATATCTTAATCTATCCTTATAAAGACTCTTTAACATTTATTGTGCCCATCTTTTGATGGACTTCCTTTTTTTTCAGATTTCTAGGAAAAGCTAGAGCAAATTTGCATTTTTCTCAGTAGTTTAGAACAATTTTTTATTGATTTTAATGGCTTACAATTCTTTATAGGTCTTGTGCTCCATTGGTGAACTACTCTTGGTTCTGTACATTATGCATTTCCTTATCTAACTAATAAAATAAACCTTACAATATGTTACCTGTTAAGAAGATTATTGTAAAGAATCCTGATAAAGCATAAGTTGGATAAGTCGGCCAATAGCTGATCACTCTATATGTCTTTCATTTCGGAGGTCATTTTCCTCAATATGTCATAATCCTCCCAAACTCAGATATCATAAAATTTTATCATATTCTTACTCAAACTGAATATTTTGTTTTCAAATTATAAAGCAACTTTTCTGAAGAAGCTTATTAAAACTTTTAAATTTTAGATTTCTCTAAAATAGATTATTGTAAACTAAGTAAATAAAATTATTCTATTTTTGCACATCATATTATCGGTCCTCGTTAACGTGATGGTTTAAGGATTATAAATTGATAAGTCAACAAGCATTTATTAAGTCTCTTAAATGTTAGAGACTGTTCTATGTATTGGAGATATAAATGAAGGGAAAAAGTCTCTGACTTAAAGAACTAGATAATTAAATGGGAAAGATAATACTCCAACAGTTCTATGCAAATGAGAAATGCACAGAATAAATATGAAATGATAATAGAATGAAATCTTTATGTGAAAGATAACTCAGAAAGGCTTCTTCCAAAATGTAGCATTTTAACTGAGACCTGATGGAGACTGAAGATAAAGGAGAGGAGGGAGACATTGTAGACAGGAGGGACAGCCAGTAAAAATATAAAGCACTTTCCCTATGACAATCCTGCAATGTGAGGAGTACAAGTGTTATTATCCTTACATTACAGAGAAAGAAACTGAGCTTGATGTAAGTTAAGTGATTTGCCCATGTTACACTGATTGAAAAGTCTTTCTGACTTTGAAAGAGTTGAGTTTTAAATTGCCAAAAAATTGAATAGGCAAAAATAACTTTAAGTTTTAGTTTAAAGAACCCTTAATTTGGCCCCTTTGCTTTTCAGTCAGTGGAATTGCAGGGCAAACATACCAGGAAGTTTCACTTTAGTACCTCTCAATCAAATCTAGTGAAAAACACTCAGAAATGGCCACTAAACATTACTGAAGTGGAGCAGTGATATTCCAAGGACCTGTGGTGAAAGAAAGTAAGAAAGAAATATTAAGAAGGCTGAAGCTATTTTCTTTCAGAAAACTGAAACTGTTAAGGTGACACAGAGGAGAGAATATGGACTGGGACTAATTCCCAATACCTGAGTTCAAATTCTACCTCGGACTAGCTGGATAATCCTGGGCAAATTATTTAATCATGTTTGCCTCAATTTATTCCTCAACAAAATGAGCTGGAGAAGAAAATGGCAAACATCTCTAACATCTTTACTTAAAATTACATCATAATTGATGTCATGAATAGTTGGACACAATGGAATAGCAGTAACAATTGCTTTTAAAGTACTTGATTAAAACACAAACATACACTAGCCCCATTAGTTTGTTCTCTGTTCTGTGATAACCTCCACTGAATACAACCCTATTCTAAGTTAATCATATAATAAACTATGATGATTTATTCTCTCTATTACTGCCAAGTTATACATTTTAATGTGCATACCTATTTATTGTTATTGATTATCTGATAAATGTAGGCTGCTACTGAATTTCAACACTAAACTTATGAGACTTTCTATTCAGTTTAATATAAATGTTCATAAAATCTAAACAATGGGTACCTATTATAAGTCACAAATCTACTTTTTTATTTTTAAATTCCCCTCAACTTTTTTGAAAAACATTTGGAAAATGAGTTAATGTTCTCAGCTTCCTTATTTTGTGACCAGACAATCATATTTATCTACCTCAGCTATAGTACAAGAAACATTTGTAAAACATCTTTTAACCTCCTCAGAAATATGATACAAAAGTTCCAAAAAAAAAAAACACACACACAAGATATTATAAATACATAATTAACCCACAAGAAATTCTTGTTCATATCAGCTATCAATATATGTTAGTCTATTTTTTTTGGAAGAATCTGATCTAGTCAATAACAAAGATTAAGGATTAAAATGTTAAAACAGAAGGAACGAACTTTAATTTTTTTCTATTTATATAATTCATATAATTTCATTTTTGTCCATACTCTAGACAGATTTATCTTGTTTCTCTTAGTATATTATACAAATCACTTATTTAAGACTTTCATTTACATGCTAATCCTGAGCTACATTTCTAATTTTATGTCTCCTGCTCACCTATAAAATCTCTCTGTGTGTTGGACTATTCTTCTCACTGTCCATCTAAATCTATTTTAGATGTACCTCTTCAAATTATTTACTATTAATTCTCCATCACCTCTGCTTATATTTTCAATTTTACTCATCTTCAAATGCCAATTGAAGGTTCATTTTCATCTTCTCCGATGATAACCATGTTCTCCCTAATTATAACAGTGTACAGTGATAATTATCTCCCTCTTTATATCTCCAGTCATTCTGAACATGACTTATATTGCATATGATATTAGGTCTTCAATTTTTCAAAATTATTTTATCTACAACCAGACTACAAGATTTTAGAGGACCTGTTGAATTATTTCAATCAAAATACAATCATCTTTACATCAAGTTATTATCTAATTGCATATGTACCTTTGAAAAAAAAAATCAAATATAATAATTTATTTAATTTTGAACACTTTAAATACAAAGCAATCTTACATGTTTGAATGCCAATATGCATCACATATTACATTAAGTAATCAAAAATATTTGTTGAAAAACGATTTGTAGAAATAATAGGTCAAGCATGGACTTCAATAAAGTAGTTACTAGTGTTAGGAAGAAATTTCACTGTATTTGAAAACTAATTGTTCCTTTAAAGTCTCTATAGGTGTGATAACAAATGTGGTTTATGATTCATATAATGTGCAAAATTTTTGGTTATCATAATAATATCATTTTTATTCATTCAATTTATTTTTTGTTAAAATACAATTTTACAAATCCTACTCTAATATCTCTGACATCTCAACTTGACATGCATAAATCTTAGATTATAGAAGAGAATAATTTCAAGCAGATTTTGCCTAGCTGAAAAGTATTTGAGTATGCTATCAGGAATAGAATTTGCTATATGAAGCTTGATATTCTAAAATTCAGAGGTTTATTTTCAGTATATTCATCACCATAGAATCAATTATTTGTCCATGACTATCCTTGAACTGGTGAAAACTTGCCAAAAAAAAAAGATTTTCTGAAGCTACTACACTAATTTCTACACATACTAACAATTCAAGTTCCTCATGGCTTCTAGCTCATGATTCTCCATCAGTATGTTCATTGATTACTAATTGACATCAATTAGATAGCTATATTAAAATAGTTTTTAAAAATTGTTTACTAAGTTGGTATAGCAAGAACAGTTGGTGCAAAACATACCCTTAAAATTCATGATACACTCTGCCACCATATATACAGAACAATTGGAAAAGTGGATTTAACATTACATATGGAGTCATGAGATAGGCTGATGGAATTGCCATAAGTCCATTTTTTTTTTTCTACTCTAGATTTTTCTTGGTAAATGCATATAGAGTCTTGAATTTGCCATCTTTCCTTTGTCTAGTCTAGTCTTGATTCAGATAAATGCAGATAGTTCTGTGAGCTATTGATGTCCCAAAATACATTAGTATGCCAAAATAAAATCCTAAACCCTTCAAATATTTCTAAGCAAACAACATGATCGGATGGTTAACGGAGTCAGATGGGAAACTGATGCAGAGAATCTCTTCTTCAGCAATCCCTTTGAGAGATTTATTTAGAAGACTGATACCCTAGATTTTCCAATGTTGAAATTCCCCATTTCCAGAATTGTTTAATAATTCATAATAATCCACAGGACAGTACCAAATTTCGCCAACTAAAGTAAAAATACTTCCTTTGTAAAATCAAATCTTTTTTTCTTTTGATATTTTTTACATATTTTAGTGCTAGACATCAAAAAAAAAATGTTACTAAGAATTAGAGTAGTGATCGGTAGATTAAGTACACATTACACAACAGTAAAATATTATAGTAATATAGTGTTCCACAAGCCTGAGGATCCAATATTTAAGGAGAAGAAATCGCTGTTTAAAAAAAAAAAAAAAGCTGAGAAACTAGAAGATATTTTGGAAGAAATGGAGTATAGACCAATATCACATACTGAATCTCAAAAGAAAGTAAAAATGCATACAATTAGACTTAAAGAGGTTTATAAGTAAACTAGAGGAATACAGAATGATGAGTCCCTTAAATCAATCTTTGATATTGGCCCTTAATATGTTTAATTTCTAATGAATTCAGGTTTGTTTGAGACAAAATCCTAAAAATCTGACATTTCATTGAATGTTTATTTTTTTAATTCAATAGTATACTTAATTTTGCTGGATACTATATTTTTAGCTGCAACACTGGGTCTTTTTTAATTTCTGATATATATTATTCTAGGACCTGAGGTCTTTTATCATTGCGTCTCATAAACCTTGTTCAATTCTTATTGTACCTGTAGCATATTTGAATTGGTCTTCTGCTTAATTTTTGTTGTTGTTGCTTGTAAAACTTTTCTCTTTGACATGAGGATTTCAGAATTGGGTGATGATATTTCTGTGTTTTCCTTCTAGGATTTCTTTGAGGTGGTTATAGATGAATTCTTTTTTTCTGTTTCTACTTTCCCATCTTGTTTTATCTCTTTGTAATGATTTTCTTAATTTCATGTATTATTGAGTCAAAGGTACTTTTTTATTTTGGTCATAGTTTTTAGGTAGTCCCATTAGTCTTATATTTTAGCTTTTTGATCTGGTCTCTAGATTTGTTGTTTTTTATAAGATGTTTCAAATTCTCCTCTGTTTTCATTCTTTATATTTTGTTTTGTTATTTCTTGTTCTCTTGTAGCTTCATTGGCTTCCCCTTGACCAATTCTAATTTAAAAAAAAAAAAATTGTGTTCTTGTTTCAGATTCTGATCTCCTTTTCTAATTGGTTGACTTTCTTTTCATTATCCTTTTTCTTTTTCTTGGATTTTTCCTTCTTTCTTTTTTCTTTTTTTCTCCTCCTTCTTCCTTCCTTTCATTTCTCACTCAGTCATTCATTCTTTCTCTTTTCTTTCTTTCTTTTTTGTCTTTTTTTCATGAGTGATTATAAGATGTGGGGAAGTGGAAGAAATATGTTTCTATAAGATACTGACCTAGTTTATAGAACTTAAAGTCTAGTATGGTATCTTCTGCCTTAGGCCTATGACCTTATCTTCTCATATACTTGCCAATAACTTTTTCTTTAAATGTCTAATCAGGGTTTGCAAATTGACTAACTTCTTGGGATTTATACTTTGTAGGGACAGGTATTTAATTATCAATTCTGAAAAGTAATTTGGGATTATGGAAGATAGAAATGAGTCATAGCCAAGAGGTATTTTGTTTTTGTAATGTTTTGTTTTTAATTGTATGAGAGAGACAGATTGAGGAGAAGAAGGGAAGTCTTAGTAAAACCCCAGCAAAGACAACAAGAAATGATCCGATTCAAACAGAATTTATTGAGCTTAGTTGGAAAGAGTCAGTAGCACAAGGATAATAGCATAAAGGAGAAATATTATACATATATCTCTATATATGCATATGTATAATATGTATGCTATTTGTAGACTCAAACAGGTAACTTCTGCAACAGAACTGGAGGTGATTCAATTCAATTTCTAGAAATAAGGATAAAGGGGATGAAAGAATAAAAACAAATGTTGAGCACTTCACCCTAGTCAGTGATACCCAGAAACAATCATATTATATGTGATTAATAGTGACAATATTAGCCATTGACTTTGGTCAAGAATTTGTGAGATTCAATATTATATAGTAAATGTTATTAATTTTATTATCATAATTTAGTAGATAAGTAAATTGATGCTCAGAGCATAATGCCATAGAGTGTTAGTTTTGGGATTAGAGGACATCAGATTTCCTGCTTATTATCAATGAAATATTGAAGAAAGCTTATGTTTAAATTCTGAACTTCTGTTTCCTCAGTTTCCAATTTTCCTTACTATGACCAATGAGAAATGTTGATCAACTGCCACCATCCAACAGGGAAGTCCAACAACTGTGAGTAGTTGCAAATTTGGAGTGTCAGTCCCATTTTGAGCTCCAAATAACTGTTAGCCATTAAAAAAAAATTCTTTGCCATCAAAATACTTGGAACTGGCAAACAATTTAGTATCAGAAACAGGGAGAGGAATCCGGAAAAATTAGCATTTAATATCCTTTCCATCGTCAGATGGAAATTCAAGAGAAAACTACATGTGCTAGCTGTCAGTAGAATGTGAACTCCTTAGAGCAGGTTCCTGCCATCCTATTTGAATCTCACAGTGATACACATGATATGATGCACACAGTAAACATAAGATAGAATTTTCAAAAAAAAATTTCTTCCTTTATTTGCAAAATCATAATATTGGATTAGTCTATCTCCAAAGACTCTTTTAGTGCTAAATAAATGATCCAGCATCATATACAAGTGCTGATACACAAATCAATGTTCTAGTCCAAACATTTGGTGATATACATAAGGAAACTAAGTTCAAGAAAAGTAAAATGCATTGCTTCAAGGCATATAAGTAATGAAAAAAAAAAAAGCATCATTTGAAGCCAGATCTTGACTCAAAATTCAATACCAATTTGCAATGCCTCCAGACAATGCCCTGTCTCAGATATGTGATGATTTTAACAATTCAAATGCAAACTGTGAGTTCAATGCATTTTTGGAAATTCCATATTTCATTTTGCTCCTTTTGTATTAAGCCTTTCCCTACAATCTGTCTTCTTTCATGGATGTGCCTTATAATATTTTTATATTTATCAATAATCTTTATTTGGGAACACTGTATTTTTCTTTAGTAAACATCCAATTCTTCCTCCTGGTGATAAAGGTTTAGTATATCCAACAATTTCCACCCTTGATACTCATTTCTATTTTCTGTATTTTATGTGTCTGTATTTTTTTCTTTGCTGTCACAAGGAAGGTGAGATTTGAGCAATGATTTCTCATGTATAATTGTGCTTTTCTGGAGCTGAAGGTTTAAATTTTCCAAGTAATCTCACATTCTGAAATGACAACCTTAAATTGTCCAAATGAACAATTACCTGGTTCATGAACAAGCTGCCCATTTGGGAAATCTGACTTATACGTTGGCCAAATAGCAGGGGACACTGCATACAACCATCTGCAGATATTAAAGACGAAGCGAGTCTGTACATGCTTTATATTTCCAAAAGACTTGGTTATGGTGACACATTACTAAGGACAATGAGCAGTTTAGATCCTAGAATATTCAGAGAACTATAATACTGTCTAATAAATTCTGTCTCAGACTTCCTACCTCTGTCTTTGTCTTTGTCTTTCTTCCCTTCTCTCTCTCTCTCTCTCTCTCTCTCTCTCTCTCTCTCTCTCTCTCTCTCTCTCTCTCTCTCTGCACATACTCTATCTCAATTTCAGCTTCCCTCTCTCTTTCTCTGTCTCTCTCTCCCCTCTTTTTCTATCTTTCTTTTTTTTCCTATCAGACAAGTTAGTCTCATATCGACAATACAAGGGACTTTCAGAAGTTGCCATGGGTAGCATCAACATGGCACTCTGACTTTTTTTTAGTAAGCCTTAATGTACTGTAGTTTGCAGATCAAATGATTTTTACCTTTTAAATTGTTGAATTGAAGAAGCTTTTGTTGAGCTCTTGTGGCTCACAAAAGTTTTTGGTATAAAAGTGATAGCAGTAGTTGCTGGAGGCTAGCCACTGGGGATAGAAAAGAAACTCGAGGAACATTACTTTATTCAACTTTTAAAAATGGTTCTGCAAGTTATCAAAAATATTTTTAAAGCAACTGGAGCATAGAGGGAATACATTTTACAGGCACCAAATTGTGTACAATAGAATCGACTTAATCGGGAGGCCCCAGTGGGAACAGCAAAGGGGCCATTGCCGGAGGCACTAAAGAGAACATTGTTCCGTGGGTAGCTACAGAGTCATGGTATATTACCTGGTTGAGAAACTTAGAAAAGCTGAAAAATGGACACTACCACAGTGAGAGTTATCATAGAAGAGCATTTGGGGCACTGAAGTGAGTATCCTATTGAGAGCTAAGGGAATCTGAACAAAAAGGAGGACTGGCAATTTATCATTATATAAAATTGAGCAGCAAAAATGTCAGGACCTTCCTCAATCTTCAACTCTCTACTCACCACTCTAGCCAGATGCTCACCTTTATTTCCTCCAGTGAGCCTCAGGCCAACAAAATTATGTAATTGGTCCCTACTGGCACAAGAAGTTCCTACCATGAGGCTAAAGGGTTGACTCAAAAGGAGTTGAGCATAACAATAATAACTCCCATTTTGATAATACTTTAAGGTTTGGAAAGGGCTGTGTATGTTAGTCCATTTGATTCTGCTAACAACTCTGTAGATAGGTTATATTTTTAGCCACATTTTAGTGAGAAGAAAACTAAGGCTGAGGCCAGGTAAATTATTTTCCCAGAGTAACAGTGTCTGAGGAGAGATTTTAAATCAGGTCATCCTGACTTCTACCCCAGGGCTCTAACTTACTGTGATACCTATCTAGCCAAGATGCCAGATATCTCTTACTATTTCTCTACTTGCTTCCAGTTATTTGTTGTAACCTCCAAATGGTCACTGTTTGCTTTTTTCCCCTTCCCCCTCACCCCATATTGCCCTTTAATGACTCATTATGAACTCGATTTTCCCTTAGTTTTCCTGGCTTCTCATCCTCTCCATATGTCCATGCATTCTTGCCACTTATTTTCTAAAGCCAATTGTAATACAAATAAATTGTGAGATTTATTCTTGCCTATGCGATATATCAACTCCCAGATTCAATGTGTTAAGAACATTGATTTCTTTTCTTATATAATACAATGTAGAATGAAACAGAATAGTTAGACTTCAAGCTTTTAACCATTATCAATTGCATATTCAATGATTATCAATTGTTACCATATTGAGGGTAATATTTTAATAAATATATAAAATTTTAAAAATAATGTTACAAACCTTGATCATTTACAAATATTTCCATTACGTGTTTTCATTTAAGCTTTATGACAACCTTGTGAAGTAGGGTAGGTTATATTACTCTATGCATTATAAATGAGAAAACTGAAATATAGAACGATTGCAAAGCCTGTTCAAATTCATGTGGCTAAATACAGATGACATCTCAGGTCTTTTGATTTCTAGTTTTATATTGTTTCTATCACAGCATTTTAATGTGATTCTTCTTCTTAAGGAATAAACAATATAAAAATGCACAGAAGCTTATTTAGCAAAAATAAGTATTTTTAATCAAATCAACAGTACTATCTTAATTTAAAGATCTTACACTGAAATAATTAATGATAGAAGGCATTTATAAATAACAAATAAATGTCATAGAAAGTTCTTTGGAAACTTGAAATAAATTAGAAGTCACTATGAGATGAGATAAAGGAAAAGTATGATGGGTCAATATGATAGCAGGTGTCAGATTTCAATAGGATAAAATTGAATATATGGATAGAAATTAGCTAAAGAGGAGAAGAAAAGACCTCTATTGGAGTCTAATTATTAGTAAAATCATGTCTGGATTTGCATAATATATATTTGAAGGACAGTGAAATAAATACTCTGGCTGGAGACTAAGATCATTTGGAGCAATTAGTGGGAAGTAAATTTGGAAAGGTAAGGTGAAGATAGATAATATATAGATTTGAATGATGGCATAGTGAATTTAAACTTCACTTAATACCTAATTAAGGGACGATTAAAGATTTCTGAGTAAGGATTATGATTTCAAGAGACTTTGCCAAAGAAAGATTTCTTAATTCCTACTTACTCCACCTCCCAGAATGTCATATTTAATATGACAGTGATTACTTTTATGGTGTGATTCATCACATAATCATTTATTTTCCAAGTAAATATTAAGTAGTAGTGATTCTAACATCTGGTATTTTCACAGATATAGTAAAACTAAGACTAGATGTCTGAATGTGTGTGTATTTTAATGTATGTTTTATATTATGTCTTATTTTCAATAAAATGGGAAACACCATTTGAAATAGCAAAATTGGGATGGGGTAGGGATGGGGGTGGGGGTTGGTGAATAGTGGAAGTGACCACAGGTTCTAAAAGACTGCAAACAGATGTAAAATAAATAAATAAATAAAAAATAGGAAGGAGAAAGCAAGGAAGGAAGAAAGGAGGAAGCAAGGAAGGAAGGAAGGAAGGGAGGAAGGGAGGGAGGGAAGGAAGGGAGGAAGTGAGGGACGGACGGAGGGACGGAGGGAAGGAAGTGAGGGAGGGAGGAAGGGAAGGAGGGAGGGAAGAAAGAGAGGAAGGGAGGGACAGACGGAGGGATGAAGGGAAGGAAGGGATGGAGGGAAAGAGGAAAGGAAGGAAGGAAGGAAGGAAGGGAGGGAGGGAAAGAGGAAGAAAGAAAGGAAGGGAGGGAGGGAGGGAGGGAGGGAAGAAGGAAGGAAACTTTACTCCCTCCACATTCAATGATTATAAGAATGGGGGAGGAAGTGGTATCAGCCAAGTCTGACAGATAAAATAATTTAAAAATAATGTAACAGATAATTAATTCACAATAAGAAATGAGACTATGAGAACTTTAGAAGAGAATGAAAAGATTTATTTATAAGTAAAAGCAAGATCATAAATTAAACGAGTATTAAAAATGCCTTATAATTCTAATTGTATTGATCAATTTCAGTATCAGAAAACAGATGATAAAATATTCCTTTTTTCTCTGTAAACAGGGGGGTACCTACGGGAACACGATGGAAGATTCTCTATCAGAACTGATTTTTGCTATTTAGCTTGTTTTCATCCTTTTGGAAAATTATGGACATAATATATTGTCTTTCTACAGTGACATTAGTGTGTGTCTGTATGTATGCATCTACAATCTACATATAACATTATATACATACATTTATACATACTGTGATTGAAACTAGTGAAATTGATACATACATACATACACATACATATAACATACATTAACACATATGTGTTCTGTTTCACTAAGGCCATTGAATGGATTTTTAATTGTTATATCATGGACAATGGTCTTTTTATAATCAATGTAGTTTTTCCATCTGGAATGTTAGATCCTTTTTTTTTTTTTAAACTAAGTATATGATATAAGTAATTGGGATAAATACTTGACTTAAATTTTCAGTCAGCAAGCTATATCTTTCATTTACTTTTATGTTTTAAAGCATGAATAATAAGCCTGTATATACATTCCCTCCACACACACACACACACACACACACACACACACACACAAAATGACTTCAGACATCATTAGGGAATGCACATGATTTTGTGTGGTTTGATGTAGTTAGTACAATGGCATCTGCAAATAGGGATATGAAAAAAATGCTCTCTGAAAGAGAATACTTCTTCTATTGGGATCATTTGAAGGATACCATGTGTGACTGAGGTTGGCAAATGGCATAGGTGAATGTAGAAATGACAAATATTTCAAATCAGAGAACACAAAACAACCAGATTTTTTTTCACACTACCATCAGTTTAGAAAAAATACATGACAAAAGATTCTCTAATTATATCAATTAACCATGAATTGATGATTTTGGCTTGCAATCATTTATTTTCTACTTAAAACTGGGGCAATAGTTAAATAATAATTATTCTAATGTCATGAAAACCATGCTGAATGGCTTTGGATAATTACAATTTTGGATTTCAGAAATCTGAACCATTAATAAAATATATGTCAAATCTGACTGTTTTGTTTCCTATTAATTTTACATTAGTTTGTTTGTTTTCCCTTTTATTGTTAAGGTCCCCTCCATTTTGGCTCCATATACAAAAGAGGACTTTTTTTTTCAAAATCTCAGAAAGAGCTTTTAATTCCAGTCAAATAAAAACAACTTACTGTTAGAAAATGAGCCTGCAAATATTCTTTCTCAATTATCCATATCACTCTTCAAAATTATCCCATTATACTGAAAATGGAGGACTAATTCATATGTCATTGAAAATGAATAAAATACTTCTCTCTAGTTTCAATCACAGTTAAATAAAGATAAAGGCAATGTGGAACATTTCATCCATCAGTGATATATTAAACCACAAGAGGCAAATGTAATATGAATAAAGGGCTGGCTTTGGAATCTGTTATATACTTTTCAATTTTTTTTAAGTTCACAGGGTACAAGTTAAGAACCTCTATTTGAACCTGAAATTGCTTCCTTTTATCTAAAGTTGATAAAGTCCTATCTACTTACAATTTAATATCTTTCTCACAATCCAAAGCTACCTTTTTTTTTCTGATCCTTCGCTCCTCTACACATATACAACTGCACACACACACAATTATCTGTGCTATCTATTTATATCTATTTATTCTATCAAATTTCATATATCTTTGTTCTTACCTCTCTGCAAAATAAGTGGCTGAACAAAATGATCTCCATTATCCTCCTCTTTCTATTTCCCTCCCTGGTCCAGACTTGTGATTTCACTATTATAGGGAACTCTAATTTTAGAAAATCTCTTTAACAATGCAAAGTAGCAGCTTCCCTGTAACATAGCTTTAGAGAGATGTCTGAACACTGTGAGGTAAGTGATTTGCTTGTGGTCATAAAGTTAATCTATATCAAAGGCAGTATTTTAATCAAGGTTGCTAAAATCAGACCTCCACATACTCAATCTCCCTTTCTTACGCATGTCTAAGTCCTTAAGATGCGATAATTCTATGACTTTATAGCAGATGTCAAATGGTTTCTTTTATATAATTTATTTGTATAGCTGTCTTAGCTCCTCTCCTAAAGTCTCCCTTAGGACAGGAACTATCAATCAAATTGTAGGTGTCCTAGGCAAGTCGGTGAGTGAATAAATGAAAGAAAGAATGAATAAATGTAAACAAGTTATTGGCTATGCCGAGGTGTAATTTTTCCAGTCTCATTCCTTTGTGACTATTAAAATGATCAACATAAGCACTCATGTATAAAGAGGAGGAGATAAGATTTTTAAAAGAAATAGTTCATTTTAAATGTTTAATATATGTTCATGTATTAAGTTGATAAAAATATTGACAATTTTGCAACACTGGCCCATACAAAATATTGATTATGTTTACTCAATCTACCAGAATTTATAAATCCAAATTAATTTTCCCTCTTTTACAATGACAAGTTTTAAAATGTAAGCAGTGAGAGATAGCATAAAATTTGTTAATTCTAACTTACTCATTTTACAATGAAACAGTTCCAGAGAAGTAAAAAGTACCATTTCAAAGTGTTCAACAATTTAGTTTTTTTCTTCAAATTTAAAATCTTTACACATATTCCTCCAGTGAAGAATTGATTGATTGATAAATATTTTAAGGGGAGATATTGTCATTCATGCCTCTAGCTCATGGAGAGAGAAAAATGTTATAGCAATGAAAAGTTATGATATTTTGAATATTATTGTTCTTGCAGTTTTAAGCACATTATCAATTGTTTCCAATAATGTCATAACAAAGATAATTTTTTAAACTGCATAAATTGTGCCACCTAGAAATAGTATTTCCTCACCAAATTCCCTCTTCTGTTGTTACAGAAATGTTGGTATTGTTCTATTTCACATTCTTACTTGCTGTGTTACCGAAGGATCTTGACAGATTACAACATAGGGCTGAACATAAAATAAAATGAAATTCATTCAGAGTAAGACAAATCTTGCATTTGGGTCTCAGATTCAATTTCAAAATTAATTTCCTAAATACAAGAAGGGAGAGGCCTGGTGAAGGAATGGGATGCTTTGTTTATTTTTCTCAAAAATATATGAGAATTTTGGGTGACTGCAATGACTGCAATGAGTACTATGTTATAACACTTGACAAAACTGATGCAATTTGTGACTGACTAAAGAGGGATGTAGCTTTTAGATATAGGGCAGATTACAAGAACACTAGTATTCTTAGAAATTATTTAAAGTACTCACTTCATTTCTCAACAACACCTGATCATCTAATAAATATTTGGGATCTGATAAATGATTTTAAGAGTATATCATATGTGAAAGGACAAAAGGAATAGGAGGAAATTAGCTTTCAGAAAATAAATTGAGAAAGGAAATGAGATGAAAGCTATAGTCAAGTATTTGGGAAGGACTAATAAGTAAAGTCTTAGAGAACAGAGACAGAGGCAAATTTACGATCAATATATAGGAACAACTCCCTAATAACTCAAAGTATCAAAAACTGGAATAGGCTTCTCAAGATGATGTAGGTTCTCTCTTAGTGGACATATTGAAGTATAAACTGGAACATGATGGAGATTCTTTGCATTTATGTATAGTATATAATCCCAGAATTACAAAATTTGAACATTGAGAAGCACTTCAGATTCAAAAGTCATCTACTAAGACATGCTAAAATGCTGCTAGAGAACCAATTCTTTTTCTAAGATTCATGAAATAAGAATGATTTTTTTTTACATTTTAAAATACAATAAAATTTTACTTTAAAATGTAAAGAGCGTTCAGTTCACAATGCATTCCCACAAAGAAGTCTCCGGTCTAATTTGGGCTGTGGGCTATGGTTTGCCAACACTTAGTAGACAGTTGTTGCACCTGTGGTTCTTTCCAATACTTAGATTATGTAATTACTGAGATGCTAACAAGTCAAAACCACTCTCAGCCTCAGTTTCTCCATCTGTAGAATGAAAATATTAAAGAAAAAGTATCCTTCGTGCATGGTTGAGAAGAATAAATGAGATGTATGTAAAGTGCTTTGTAAACCTTAAAATACTATATAAATATTTAATATCATTGTTCAATGTGATTTTGGAATTTCATCTAACCTTCAGGAATTCTTTCTGAATGTCCTCAAGGGCTTTTTTTAGACAAGAAGGTGATTGATTTTTTGCAAATAGTAAAAAAAAAATTAGAGGCAATACAATTGAAGTTGGAGTAGTTAAATTTAAAGGATATAATGATTTCAAAGATGAAATATGTATATTTTATACAACTTATTAATTAATTTTAAGATGGGATGAAAAGTAGAGGCTCCTAAACATTTTAAGTATTTTTGAGATAATTGTATAACTTTCCAAAATGTTGACTAAAAAGAAAAATACTTATTTGTGTGATTTCAACTCCAATATGTTTGCTTTTAAAATAGATGCTGTTATACAATCATTTTGAGAATCCAAATTGATTCTATTCTATGGGCCTTCTTTCTATTAATAAGGATGTGAAGTTCTTAGTATTGAAATGAAAGAGCAAAAAAGGGAATAAATCATAATCCGATGCCAAACTTTCTGATGATGATCTTTTCCATATTTAAACAGGTCACCCCTATGATGACAGACATTACACCTTTCAACTCTGCAAGACTGAACAAGGGGAGGTTGCAAGGTTGGATATTAGTAGAGACTTTGCAGACCTCATTTCAATTCCATATTCTTATTTCAATCTTCCATACAAGTACTAGAAAGGAAATCTTTAATATCCTATTATAATTTACATCTTAGAGTCATTTTAGGACAGGTTAGTGGTTCAGTGGATAGAGTACTGGTCCTGAAATCAGGAAAATCTGGGTTTCAACCCAGCCTCAGACATGGCACTTACTAGTTTTATGACCCTGAGTAAGACACTTAAATCTGATTGCCTTACTATGTGTGGGTGGGTGTATCTATAACCATATACACTTCAATAGAGAAATTTTTCTAAAGCATTTTATGTAGAAATTAGTGAAAAGATCAGGGGCTATCCCCATTTTCACAAAAGGAAAAGAAAATCGAGCATTGAGTCATAACATGGCTAACTCAGCATTATACAGCCAGCTATCAGCAGAGTCAGGACTGGAGGAGATATCTATTTCTTAGTCAAGTAGATCTTCAACTGATCCAAAAAGCCTTACATGAAATTATATTCTGCTGCTGAAAAGAAATGTATGTGGTAACAGGAAGGAGAGGGATAATATCATTGATTAGGTTTTGCTTCTAAAGTCTCTGCTGATAAAGATTTTGATGTTTCAATTAGGCATCTAGAGAAAGGGCAAAGTTCTGATATGGGCTGTTAGTGCTTGTCATAACTCTTAAGCAAACACAGGAAAATCTCAGTGAATACTACTCACAGTATCAATGGATTTCAAACAAGAGAAAAGAATTTTTTATTCTTCAAAATTTAATACCATTACTCTCCTAAGATTTGTGGCAGGTTTTAGCCTTTTTCAAATTGTCTAGAAAGCTATCCACAGTCTTGCCTTGTGTTACAGACTTTTTATTCTGATTGGATGAGGGAAAAAAAAAGAAGACAAAACAGATAAAACGGTTAAAATTAATGCTGGGTTGCATTAGCTGAGTGTGAGTGTAAATGAAGTCCTTTTTACTCTACAGACACTTCTCAATTTCTATCAATTTTGACTATGGGTAAAATAATTCTGAAATTTTCATTAAAACAAAAAGAAAACAAAAAAAAATGAATCACTTTATGTTAACTTTATTATACAGTATTGTTTTTTCTGTTTCTTCCCCTCTGTTCTGTCCACAGCTTCTCAACCACCCCACTTCTCATCACCCTTAAATCCAAATGAAAGTAAGTATTAAAGGATATGTATAGACTGTTGCAGCAGCAGCCTCCCCTTTACACAGTTTGTTTCTGCTTTCATCTTCTGCCTCTTTTCCATTCTCTGTCCTTGACTCCGACCTGCCTGTAAACTGGCTTCCTGCCCCCTCTCTCTACAGGGGACAAATAAGTGCTATGTAAAAATGGTTTTATATAGAGGTCTACTGGAACTGTCCACTTAAATAAAGCTACACTAATCTTTATGCCTTTTAATGTATGCACACACATCTAAGTTTATATAACTAAACAAAAATAGCCAGGGAGAACAGTACATAAAATGCCAGAAAGGGAATCAGAAACATTAACTTACCTGAGTTCAAATCGGGTCTCAAACACTTACCAACTGTGTGACCCCAGGAGTCACATAACCTCATTTCCATCAGTTGTCTCATTGGTAAAATGAGTTGTGAAATAATAACAAGCTACTTCACTATCTCTATTAAGGAAATCACAAATGGGGTCATGAAGATTCAGACATAATTGAACAATGACCAAACAACAACAAATATACTTCAGATACCACTGAAAAGACAGTGATGATAAAAATATAATGAAATTCTTTGAAGTATTTTCTACTTCACTGTACCCAACAGCGGTAATTAAGTTTCCTGAAAACAATGGCTGTGTCACATTTTATCTTCAAGTTTGTAGTATGTACAATCACGCTGAATAAATACTTGTTAGTTGAAACAATATTCAGAACTATTTTGTGATGTCATCATATTTATTACATTGACCAATGAATTCTCATGGATAGTAATTTTCTAAGATTACAGTTTTGTTATTTTTCCTGAAGTGTAGGTTTGATATTTTTAAACATCTTTAATCAGTTTACATATACTTTATAACATAAAGAATATCACCTAGGATAGTCCTTTCTTTTAAAAGGATCATTCCAAAAATTTATCCTAGGTTTGAGTACTTTCTAGGATTTTGGTTAAAAAACATAGCTCATAAGTATCCATTAATGTTTATTTTTACTACTTATCAATGAAACATTATTATTATCAACGTCACAACAAGTGCATTTAATGAAATGAGTAATAGGAAAAACAGAAATATGAAGTCCCTCCTAAATATATGAAATAATTTCCCACAAATACACACATCATGATAGAGTGTGGACATGTAAAGGTAAACAAAAATGAGCAATACATGTACGGAACATGTATGGGGCAAAAATGTGGAGCAAAAGTGTGATCAGGTTGCATTTTTGGAGGAGTGCTGAGTTAGGCTGCAACAATGGAAGGAGAGTTTATGTCTCTACTACTACAGAGACATACACACATATACATTCATGGACACATACATACATATACATATGGTGAGTAATGCAATTATTCTGTTCTTTCTGGGCTGACCGTCTCAGATGTGCATGTGTCTGTTCGGTTGGTTCCACTGGTCTCATAGTCACTGTTGTGTGGTATACACCAAGTTTTGTAGATCCTGATAGATATTAATCCACTAGGTACATTTGTAATGGGTAATATAGTTAAACATGAACACTGCCTTTCTCGAAGAAGAATACACTTTAAGACTTCTCTTTAGTCTCATTGCCAACTTGATCACTATTTTACCTCATTCCCTGATGTGGACAACTCAAGAATCTGAATCCTACATGTTAGAAAGTATGGCTACATTATAACATTAAAAAGGCATTAACTATCTGTTTTGCCACTATGCGATAAGAACTGTGGACCTTTTTCATCTGACTTATACCTGCAATTTTCCTTATATGTGCTTTCCTCCATAAAAAAGTGATCCTTGAAAGTAGGGACTATTTTACTTTTCTATGTGTAATCCTAGTTCTAAATACAATATGTTGCATTTAGTAGGCACTTAATAAATGTTTTATTCATGCATTCATTCATCCATATCGAGACATGAATTCTCTCATTTCCAATTTAGCTCAGGAACCCAGAGACTGAAATTTCAACTCTTAGGGAGGAAGCTAGGACTTTAGATACTTACTCATCAGACTATAATCGGAAGATTATAAAAGAAGAAACTTTCATTCAGTTCATAATATGTATTATCTCTTTTAAAAGAAAGTCTTTTTTTCCAATAGCCAATTTCTCAGGCATTGAGATAAATTGAAATTACATATATTTTATGTCTTTGAAAATAATTCCTCTTCATCAAAAACTATATCCCTCTTCTATATATTTAGCTGTTAGATAGAATTTGAAAGTTTATTTTAACTTTCATCCATTCTAGATTATCAATCTATACCATTTCACAGTCATTCTAAGTGTTATCTTATAGAAAAGTGATAAGGGTTGTCTGAATTTTGTTGTTGGCTAGACTTTTAAGATCCTTTATGCAGTCTATGAAGAAAGCCTTGTGAAATGGAGACCAAGGCATGTCTCTCTTTGGGGCTTGATCTGGAGTTGCTTTGCCTAAAGGAACCTCAGGATTTGAGGATGTTCTTCTCTCTCTCCATAAAAGCTATCTATGGTGAGAGTTCTTTTTTTATTATTATTAATTTTTAAGGCCTGACATCTGTTCAATGCAAAGGAGAGACAGCTGCTTTAATTTGCCCCAGGACAGTTCTGCTGATTAATTTCCAGGGCTGGGTAATGGCAGCTAGATCCCACATTCTTCCTGGGGTTCAGTGTTTTACAATTTGCCTTTTATAAAAGGCATATCTGCCAAACCACCTGCTTGCAATCAGAACAGAATGGCCTAAGAGGTTCACAGAAGACACTCAGGTACATGGGAGCTACAATTCTCTGACTTCTGGCTTCTTGCCCTGGTCTCTCTGTGTTGAGGTTTACCTCACCAGACTGTCCCCCAAATGAAACAGACCTGATCTGAGAGTCTTCCAAGGTATCTTCTTCTATAAATTTATTGTACTCTAAATATTTGTGGGTTCTTTGACTTAAAAAACAGTTTAGAGGCTTAATCTGCTGTTGGTTTGAAAAAAGGTAAGAGGAGGTCATAGAAAGTCATGTCTTGTTTTCTTGACTTTTAAAAAGGGAGAGAGGGAGGGAGGGAAGAAAGAAGGAAGGAAGGAAGGGAGAGAAGAAGGAAGGAAGGAAACAAAAAAGGAAGGAAGGAAGGAATATTAATTACATACGAAGGTCCATTCTAGATCTAAAACTGATAATTTAAAATGAAATAGAGAATATAAAACAGCATTCATTTTTAGAATAAATAGTAAGCACTTAATTTTCATCTTTGTATAAAATACAGAATCTTTATATATCATTTTTCTACTGGAATATTGAGAGGTTCTTAAATATGTAAAATATAACACATATTTTTATATTTTATTTTAGGGGGAAGTTTGGTGAAGTATGAAGGAGATAGTTTTCTATAAATGAAGTATAATAATGTTTAGAACAATAACATTTTGCTTTTTTAGCACATTGTCAATCACTTATACTATGTTTTAACAGAAATAGTTTTTAAAGTTAAAAAAATGCAATGTTTGCAAGAAAAAATGTCATTATCTGAATGCTCCAGGAGCAATGCCTCAAATTATCAGATAATAGGACAAATTAGTTTTGTTTTTCCTTTAACATTACTTTCAATAAAAATCTTTATGCTCTGAGTAAAATTGAAATAAACTTGAATACCTAGGAAGAAAAAAACAAAAACAAACAAACAAAAAAAAAAAAAAAAAACTAGGAGTACACTCTTCTATGTCATTTTTCACATGCAAGGTATCATTGATAAAGTATAACAGGTTATATACATCTACCATGGAGCTTTTCATTCCCCTTTGGGTCACATCCAATTTCAATTTTTCTGAACTGTAGTATTCCATTATTCGCAGCCATATTGCATCACTAGGAGAATATTGACATTAAAAAGACTGTCTTTCTGAAGTTGTCACTCCTGCTTGTGAGACTCAACTCTCATCATTTTGGGGCTGTACAGCAAGGAATTTGGTATCATTTAAAACTCTGTTCAATTTATCAACTATAATGCCATAAGCTCCAGTCTTTCCATTCAATTCTGAACCTCATTCATTGTTAATTTTTAGTGCTAGGCCAACATAGAGGCACTAATATATGTGCTGATATTATTTCCATCCATTTTATTTTTCTACTTTGCCATTAAGCTTTTTATTTTTCAGTGACTATAACTTTTACTTAGAAAACTTTGCAGATTTCCAGTAGTCAATGAATAGTGTAATTTGTCCTTCCTTCTTGAAAACAGACATAACATTAGGGTGGTGTTGTCATGACATGCAGATTAACTGTATTTGAATGAGGAAGGGCTTACTCAATTATATTACTATAACCAATAAATTAAAAAAAACTAATTTTTCTTTGGTTTTTATAAATAATCATCCTCATCTAACTTTGGATATTTTTTAAGTTCTTTACATAAACATAACATCATTTGCCTCACATAAATACTCTTTGAGAATGGTGCTCTTACTAACCCTCTTTTACAGATGAGAAAACTAAAGCTGAGAGCAGTCACATGAATTGATTGTTTACAGTTTAACAGATTGAGGTTGAGGTAGAATTTTAATTTCAGTCTTCCCTGATTCTAAGTACTCTGTTGTCTCTATGACACTGGCAAATACTTCAGCTAAGCCCTTATCTCTCTACCTTTTATTTTGATCTATGTTGATACTTATTGAATCAATGAAAAAAAGTTATCCAGGATCTTCTCTGCAAATGTTTCAGAACTTTTATATTTGAAGGCTACATATACCTCATTCTACTTGGGTTTTTAATAATTGAAAAATAGACATGGAAGGATTTTATATTCTCTAGAACTCTCAATAATTTATGGAAATGTAAAGGTATGATCTCCCATAGAAAATATTTTCAAAATCTGGATGATCTTTTATTGTGCATGTATTTTTAGTCAAGGATATGCATGTGTATGCAGATGTAGATAATTTCATAAGGACTTTATAGAGACAGTAGACAAATTGATCCATAGTTTTTAATCATCTGTAACTCTTGAGTTAACTTATAATCAACCCCCTATATAAAATATAACAAATAGCTATACACGGGATAGGAAGCTAAAAAACATACTTTTTTTCTGGTTTAAAAAAACCTACAGTAAAGATTAAGATAAAAGAGAAAAAGGGGAAGTCAGATTTTAAAAAACTCAGAAAATATGAGGTGTTTTTTTCTTTTACTTTTTATAGTTTACTTTTAATCCTGGAGATCACGAAAGGCTCAGTGGAGAAAGTACTAGTCAGTTATTCATTTAAGTCCTATTGTGTTATGTATAGAGTTTTGTACTAAAGGCAAAAGTTTCTTAAGATTGGCTTTTTTTGCTGTCATATTACTTACAGTCATGTAGGGAATAACATAAAAATCAAGATGATTATATTATGCTGTTACACTTTAAGGGAATTATAGAGAGATATAGAAAAAGTTCTACTTGGTAAGTCATTATCAAAGACATTGATAAGAGAAGACAAAGTAGTAATGGTTGATTTGCTATTTGGGAGAGAAATTTATGAGGTAGAGAGTAGTATGAATAATCCATTCATAGACTACAGTAAAAAGGTCAAGTACTACTCATCCTCAAACTGTAAGTCAGTATTCTATTCATGTAGAAAATCCCTGGGGCTCAGAATTATGGCAGTCAGAATAATATTTGTGGAGAATGTAATTACGGTCTATATATGTAGACAAATTGTTGCATGGAGATTTTCCTAAACTAATATGTATTGGAAGTCTAATTGAGTATCTGTACAAGCTAACAGCATAATACAATACTTCCATGACTCAGTGAATTGTTGCCTAATCAAATTGAAAACTCTTATTCCTTCACACATTTGTTTGTTCTAATTTATTTATTTGTTATGATTTATTGCCAAATGTGAATACAGCAAAAATATATAAATTCTCAAAGTTATTTAAGAATGGGAAAATGTTTTTTTTTGTATGTCAAAAAGATTAATACATGGATTTTCACTCAAAATTGATCCTAATCCTTCTTGACCTCTCCACCTCTGTTGATAGTGTTCATTACTCACTTCTCCTTGACATTCTCTCCACTCAAGATTTTCCTAAGAACCATTCCTATTGACTCTCCTCCTATCTATTTCATTTCTACTCTTGTCTCTTTTGCTGGTCTTTCATCAAGTTCATAACTGGTCATCTGTGCTATTGCATTTGGTGATTTCCTCAACTACCATGAATTCAATTATCATATCATACACAATCAATGGCTCTCATCTGTTTGTCCAGCCCTAACCTCTCTCCTTATTTCCAGCCACAATGGAGTCATTGTGAACTGGATCTTTCATCAAAATTTTACTCAGCATGTTCAATATTGAACTTATTCTTCTTTCCCTCAAAATCCTTTGCTCTTTTAAAAGTCTCTATTACCCTTAAAGGTAATATTAACTAGACTTGCATGATATTTCTCTCTCTTCCTTTTTCTTTGTTTCTCTCTCCCTCTTTCTGTCTCCCTCTCTCCCTCTTTTTCTCTCTCCCTCTCTTCCCCCATTTCTGTCTGTCTGTCTGTCTCTCTCTGTCTTACACACACACACACACACACACACACACACACACACACACAGCCTCTATACAATCAATTGTCAGGTCCTGCCATTTCTATCTTTGGATATTTCTCACAATTTTGCATATATGCCTCCATCTCTCTTTTGGCTCTGCTACCAGACCCCTTTCACTTCACATATGAACTACACAAGTATACATTTCTTGGTTTTCCTGCCATGTTAATCTTCCTCTGCTAGGACATCATCCAATTTATTGTCCATTTGATCTTCCTAAATTGAAGATGTGACCATGTCATCCTCCTGTTCAATTAAACCCAGTGGTTCACTATTTCCCCTGCAGTCCCATGTACAATCCTGTTAGGCTTTTAAAGATCTTCCTGACTTGGCCCTTCCTGCCTTCCCACTTTTCATGCCCCTTCTTCTCCTCTCCATACTAATATGATCCAATGATGCTGGCCTCCTTGCAGCTTATCACATAACTGGAGAACATTTACTGTGTCTGCTTCCTATGCTTGAAAAGCTGTTTTTCTCTCCTCTCTGTCTCTTGGATTCCCTGACATTTTTCAAGCCTCAGCTAGAATCTCATCTTTTGCAAATAGCCTTTCTCATGAGATCATTTCCAATTCATCTCATATAGATTTTGTTTTTACATAGTTATTTGCCTATTTCCTCCTCTAAAACACTACTTAGTCCTTGATAGAAGGATTTTTTTTTTCCATTTCCTTTTATCCTTGGTGTTTAGCACAGGACCTGAGCTTAAGAAATGTTCACTGACATGACTTGACTTGACTTTGTAGCCAATGAACTTAAGTTATAGGGCAGTAAACAAAAACTGAAAATGCATGCTCCAGTGACTCTTTGATGAAAACTTTCTCCCCAAATACAAAGAGTAGGAGGAAAAGTCATATCATATCTCTTAAGCTATAATTCTTCTTTTCATTCCTGCCCTTGAATCATACTTGTGTTGTTCTCACCAAGAAATTCCTCAGAGAAGACTAAAGCAATATAATCTTTGCTCCCCTGGGCCATGGTATAAAATTATATCAGTAACACAGGCAGGCTACATTCTGATGAAATGAAGTGCTTTCTCTCCACTCCTTCCTATGGCCCCCTCTGTGCGCATAAAGTAAAAAATGTGAGGATTAAGACCAAAGCAAAATAAAACAAATGCATAACTGCTCTTGGAATTAATCTGACCATGTTTCTTAATAAGGGATGTGCTCTGCAAGGCTCAGTTCACTATTATCGCTACATAGAAACTGCCTCATATTTTGGAGTTTTGTTTTGTTTTTGATATGGTAAATAGCATCACAACAAAAACTATGCAGAGTAGTAAAAACATGAGAAATGTACATAACCTTTCATATAAATTTTGAAAAAAATATGTTTTTTTCTTTCTTTTTTCTTTTTCTTTGTTTCAGTAGTATTTTATTTTTCCTAATAAATGCAAAAAATAGTTTTCAACATTCCCTTTTGCAAACCCTTGTGTTCCAAATTTTTCTCCCATGAAGTCCACCCTTCTTTTGAACTGATTCTTCTTAAAGAGATAAATGAATTAATTAGAAGAATTGGAATTATTCTGCCCCTCAGTTAAAATAAAAACACAATTCCATGTGACAATTGTAATGACAAATATTGGGGGGAAAGAAATCCATGAACACAATCATGGAGGTTTGAAACCACACAGTGATGGCTGATTCCTACTTTTCTATCCCACCACATATATAATCAGTTACAAATTCTTATTCATTTTCCCTCTACAAAATTTCTCACATCCTTTCCATTTTCTTCACTCATTTAGTTACTAGGCTAATGCAGCTCCACCTTTACATAAAAAATGGTTGTATGTTTTAAATGATTCTATGCCTATCAGCTTTTAACATGTTAGAGTATTTGAAAGTATAGAGTGGTAATTCAAGTTGCAGTGAAGCATTGAATAAATAATTATTACAGAGAATTCATTTTTCACTTTCTAAGATTTAACCTTTTATTTTAGAAATGTATTTTAGAAATCATTATTTCCCATTTTTTTTTATAAATGAAGACACTGAGGACATATGAAATGATGTGGTTTGCCCATGTCAACAAGTACTTTTTTCATTAAAAATAATTTCAGGTTTGCAAATAAACTATGCAACTTAATGAAATAAAATATTTTTAAAATAAGAACAAATCTGTTGGTCTTATAACAAAGATGTCAAGCATATGATCAAAGAGATAGATAATAGGAAAAAAATCTAAAAATATAGCTGAGGAGATGATGTACTATGAAATTCTGTATTTAACAATGCTTAATCAGTAGTCTTATAGTCTAAGCTAATTAGTGTCCACTACCCACTGGAGAAATGTGAATATGAAAATTAGGATATTCATCCAAAAATTAAATAGATTAATTCTCTCTTGCTAATATTGAGACACACATCTTAGGAAGTAAAGACTATAACCCCGAAAAGCTAGGGTCTTTCAGGACCTGGCCATACCCACCCAGCATGTCTCAATATGCTCTCAGACTCTCAGAGAACAGACACAGCACAGCCATTGCTATCCTGCTAGTGCCTCGTTGCTGCCCCCTATAGTCTGTAGAGGAAGCTAGGTAATACCATCCAGCCTCTCCCCCACCCTAAAACAGACTGCATTTGTTTTTCTTGTTAGTTTTCTTTGATTTTTCTTTGACAAAATGAGCAAAAAATTAAAACAGACTCTATTGATAGCTTCTATATGGATAGAGAGCAGACTTTAAATCCTGAGAAGAATAAAAACAGTTTCCAGATGAATCCCCAAAGGGGGATATGATCTGGTATTCAACACACAAGACTCTCATAGAAGAAATTAAAAAGGCTTTCACAAGAGAGCTAGAAGAACTATAGCAATCTAGTGTTTGACAAACCCAAAAATCCCAACTTGTGGGATAAGAATTCATTATTTGACAAAAACTGCTGGGGAAACTGGAAATTAGTATGGCAGAAATTAGGCATGGACCCACACTTAACACTGTATACCAAGATAAAATCAAAATAGGTCCATGATTTAGGAATAAAGAACATTATAAATAAATTAGAGGAACATAGTTTACCTCTCAAACTTGTGGAGGAGGAAGAAATTTTTTACGAAAGAAGAACTAGAGATCATTATTGATCACAAAATAGAAAATTTTGATTATATTAGATTAAAAACCTTTGTACAAACAAAACTAATGGACACAAGATTAGAAGAGAAACAACAAACTGGGAAAACATGTTTACAACTAAAGGCTCTTCTAAAGGCCTCATTTCCAAAATATATAAAGATTTGACTCAAATTTATAAGAAATCAAGGCACTCTCCGATTGATAAATGGTCAAAGAATACGAACAGACAATTTTCAGATGATGAAATTGAAACTATTTCCACTCATATGAAAAAGTGTTTTAAATTAGTATTGCTCAGAGAAATGCAAATTAAGACAATTCTGTGATACCACTACACACCCATCAGATTGGCTAAGATGACAGGAAAAAATACATTATAGCATTTTTAACATGTAGAAGTCCACCTTCCATCTAGCAGAGGGAGTGGAGGGAAGGGAAAGATTGCAACAGAAGTAAATGCAAGGGATAATGTAAAAAATTACCCATGCATATGTACTATCAATAAAAAGTTATTTAAAAAATAAAAGAATTGGCAGCTTCATGAAAAGTGCATTTATTGTTTTTCAATTTTAGAAATACCTTTTAGTAAAATGGTCATTAGTAATGTTTATATTGCAATGATTTTTGATAAAAAGAACCACTTATTTTAGAATCTGAATATTGAATATTAAGTGTTATTCTATTTAAGATTTAAAAAATAAAAAAATAAAGACAATGAAATCTCTATTATATCTATATTGTATGATTTGTTAGAATTAGAAAGGCAATGTATTCTTTTGAATTTTAATATTAATAGCTTACCAATTACTAGCAGATAAAACAATAAGGGATGAGGATTTTGTTAAATGCTTTCTTAGCCTTCTGAATAGATTATCAGAACTTTCATTTTTATTAAAGCTTTTATGTTCAAAAATATAAACAGATAATTATCAACATTCACCCGCACAAACCCATATGTTCCATTTTTTTTCTCTCTCTTCCCTCAACCCCTTCCCCTAGATGACAAGTAATCCAACATATGTCAAACATGGGCAATTCTTCTATACATACTTTCACAATTTTCATGCTGCAAAAGAAAAATCAAATTGGAAAGAAAAATGAGAAAGAAAACAAAATGCAAGCAAACAATATCAAAACAAGTGAAAATACTATGTTGTGATCCATACTCAGTTCCCACAGCTCTTTTTGGGTGCTCTCTTCAAGATCACTGGAACTGGCCTGAATCAACTCATTGTTGAAAGGAGTCTCGTACCTCACATTTGATCATTATATAATCTTGCTGTGTACAATAATATCCTAGTTCTATTCACTTTACTCAGCATCAGTTCATGTAGGTCTCTCCAGGCCTCTCTGAAATCATCCTGCTGATCATTTCTTACAAAACAATAATATTCTATAACATTGATATGTCATAATTTATTCAGCCATTCTCCAACTGATGGGCATCCACTCACTTTCTAGTTCCTTGCCACTGCAAAAAGCACTGCCACAAACATTTCTGCATATGTGGATCCTTTCTCCTCCTTTAAGATCTCTTTGAGATATTAGACCAGTACAAATAGTGCTGGTTCACAGTTTGATAGTCTTTTGGGCATGATTTCAAATTGCTCTCCAAAATGGTTAAATCAGTTAACAAGTGTACCAAGAATGTATCAGTGTCCCAATTTTCCCACATCCCCTCCAACATTTATCATTATCTTTTCCTGTCATCTTAGCCAATCTAACAGGTGTGTAGTGGTACCTCAGAGTTGTCTTAATTTGCATTTCTCTGATCAATAATGATTTAGAGCACATTTTCATATGACTTAAAATGGTTTCAATTTCTTTATCTGAAAATTGTTCACATCCTTTGATCATTTATCAATTGGAGAATGGCTTGAATTCTTAAAAATTTGATTCATTTCTAGAATTCCAGAACTACTGGATATAAAAATAATAATTCCCAGTTTATTGCTTCCCTTCTAATCTTGTCTGCTTTGGTTTTGTTGGTACATAAATGCTTTAAATTAATTAAAATTTAAATTAATATAATCAAAATTATCTCTTTTACATTCCATAATGCACTAACGTTCTTCTTTGGCATTAATTCCTTCCTTCACCACAGATCTGAGAGGAAGGCAATCCTTTGTTCTTCTAATTTGCTTATAATATGACTCTTTATCATGATCCCATTTAGACTTTATCGTGGTATAGGGTGTTAGGTTTGGGTCAATGACTAATTTCCATCAAACTAATTTCCAATTTCTGAGGAATTTTGGGAATTTTCCCAATAGCTTAAGTCTTTGGGTTTATCAATACTAGATTACTATAGTCATTGATTATTGTGTCTTGTGAACCTAACTTATTCCACTATTCAACTAATCTATTTATTAGCCAGTAGCAAATGGTTTTGATGACCACTGTTATATAATATAGTTTCAGATGTGGTATTGCTAGACAATCTTCATTTGCATTTTTTCATTAATTCCCTTGAAATCCTGGGCTTTTTGTTCTTCTAGATGAACTTTATTATTATTTTCTAATGTTATAAAATAATGTCTTGGGAGATTAATTGGTATGACACTAAATATATAGATTAATTTAGGTAGTATTGTCATTTTTATATTAGCTCAGCCTACCTATTGATATTTTCCAATTGATTACATCTGACTTTATTGTGTGGAGAGTGTTTTGTAATTGTGTTCATATAGTTCCTGATTTAGTCTTAGCAGGCAGACTCCCAAATATTTTATATTTTATATTATCCACAGTTTTTTAAATTGAATTTCTCTCTGCATCTCTTGCTGCTGGACATTGTTAGTAATATATATAAATGCTAATGGTTTATGTGGATTTGTTTTGTATTTTGCAACTTTGCTAAAGTTGTGAATTGTTTCTCATAGTATTTTAATTGATTCTCTAGGGTACTCTAAGTATACCATCATATCATCTACAAAAAGTGATAATTTGGTTTCCTCATTACCTACTCTACTTTCTGTAATTAATTTTTCTTCTCATTGCCAAAGCAAACATTTTTAACACGATATTGAATAGTAATGTTAGTGGGCAAACTTGTTTCACCCCTGATCTACTTGGGATTGGTTGTAGTTTATGCCCATTACATATGATGTTGCTGATGGCTTTAAATGGATGCTATTGATCTTTTTAAGGAAAACTCCATTTATTCTTATACTTTATAATGTTTTTAATAGGAAAGAGTATTGGATTTTGTCAAATGCTTTTTCTGCCTTTATTCATATAATGATAAGATTTTTGTAAGTTTGGTTGTTGATATAGTCAATTATGCTAATAGTTTTCCTTACATTGAACCAGCACTGAATTCCTGGCATAAATCCTACTTTGTCATGTCCTATCACATATCCTGGGGAAATTGATGCATTTCTTTCCAATATTTTGTTATTATCTATTTAAACTAAAACTATCAGTTTAGGTATTAACACCATGTCTGTGTCATAAAAAGAATTTCATAGGATTCCTTCTTAACCTCTTTTTCCAAATAGTTTTCATAGAATTAGAATTAATTATTGCTAGTAAAATTCACATATAAATCCATCTGGCCCAGGAGATTTTTTCTTAGGAAGTTGATTAATAGTTTGTTCAATTTCATTTTCTAAAATGAGACAATTTAAGTAATTTATTTCCTCCTCTGTTAATCTGGGCAACCTATATTTTGAAAGTATTCATCCATTCCACTTAAATTTTTAGATTAATTGGTATTCAATTGGGGGGGGGGGAGCTGCTAATTATTGTTCTAATTTCCTCATCACTGGTGTGAAATTTCATCCTTTTCATTTTCAATAACTAACAATTTGATTTACTTCTTTCCTTTTTCTAATTGTTATATAAGTTTATTTTATTTGTTTTTTTCCATAAACCAACATAGAGTTTTGTTCATTAGTTTAACAGATTTTTTAACTTGCAATTTTCTTAATCTCCCCTATTATTTTCAGAATTTGATATTTGATATTTAATTAGAGGCTTTTAATGTTTTTATTTTTCTAGCTTTTTAGTTGCATGTCCAATTAATTCACCTTTTCTTTCTCTACTTTATACAAGTAATCATCTAGATATATAAAACTTTCCCTTATTAGCACTTGTGCTGTATCCCATAAATTTGGTGTATTGTCTCATTATTGTCATTGTCTTGGATGAAAGTATCCATTGTATGTACAATTTGTTGTTTCATCCACTCATTTTTTAGGATCAGATTATTTAGTTTCCAATTAATTTTTACTCAGTTTTTCCCTGGTCTCTTAATAGATATAATTTTTATTGCATCATAATCTAAAAAAGCCTTTCTGCATTTATTTTTAGGTTTTTGTGTCCTAATATATGACCACTGAAGAAAAAAACCATATTCTTTTTGTCTTTATTCAGTTGCTTTTCTAATGAAGTATTTTACATTTTCTTCTATTTTTAAATTTTTGTTTGACTGACTCTTTTTTGACTTAAAATATTTTACTAAAGCTTTTTAATTTTCAAAATCATTTCAATCAGAATTGATCATCATGCAACCTTGTTGTTGCTGTGTACAGTGATCTCCTGGTACTGCTCATTTCACTTAGTATCAGTTCATGTAGGTCAATCCAGGCCTCTGTGATCCTCCTGATAGTTTCTTATAGAGCAATAAATTCCATAACATTTATATACCATAATTTATTCAGCCATTCTCCAACTGATGGACATTTACTCAGTTTCCAGTTTCTTGTCTTTACATAAAGAGCTACCACAAATATTTGTGTACATATGGGTCCCTTTCACTCCTTTCAGATTTTGTTGGGACATAAGCCCTGTAGAAACACTGCTGGATCAAAGGGTATGCACAGTTTGATAGCCTTGGGGCATAGTTCCAATTTGCTCTCTGGAATGTTTGGATCACTTTACAACTCCACCAACAATGTATTAGCATCCCAGTTTTCCCATATCCCCTCCAACATTCATCATTTTCTTTTCCAGTAATTTTAACCAATCTGTGAGGTGTGTAGTGTTACATCAGGGGCATCTTAATTTGCAGTTTTCTCATCAAAAATAATTTAAGGAACTTTTTAATATGCATAGAAATAATTTTAATTAAAATAAATAAAATTAAACTAAAGTTAAAATTAATACTTTTTTCATTTGACAACCATTTTTCAACTGGTCAAATTGCTTGAATTCTTATAAATTTGAGTCAATTATATTTTTAGAAATGAGATCTTTATCAGAAACTTTGAATGTAAACCTACTTTCCCAGTTTATTGCTTCCCTTCTAAGCTTGTCTGAATTAATTTTGTTTCTACAAAAAAAACTTTTTAATTTAATATAATCAAAATTATCTATTTTTTTGTTCAATAATGAATTTAGTTCTTCAAATTCTTTCCTTTTCCACAGATCTGAAAGGCAAATTGTCCTTTGTTATTCTAATTTGCTTATAACATGACTCTTTATGTCTAAATCCTGAACGCATTTTAACTTTACCTTGGTATATGATGTTAAGTATAGGTCAGTGCCTAGTTTCTGTTATACTAGTTTTCAATTTTTCCAGTAGTTTTCATAAAACAATGAATTTTTATCTCAAAACTTAGGGCCTTGAGTTTGTCATTGTTTGACTGATTCTTGATGTCTTATTGAGTCATTCACTTCCATTTCTTCAATTCTAACTTTTACTAAATTATTTTCTTCAGTGAGCTTTTTTTTTTTAAAACCTCCTTTTTCATTTGGCCAATTGAATTTTAAAATGAGTTGTTTTGTTCATTGAATTTTTGTTTCTATTTCACAAATTCTGTTTTTCAATGAGTTGGTTTCTTTTTCAAATTTATTTTGTAAGGAATCATGTGCTTTTTCATTTCACTAAATCTATTTTATAAGGAGTTTTCTTCATTTAATTTCTTTTTTTTCCTTTTCAAAACTTTCCTGCAACATTCTCATTTCCTGTCCCCATTTTTCTTATAACTCTCTTTTTAGATCATGCTTGAATTCTTCCAAGGGAGCTTTGTAAGATGGAGACCAACTCATATCACCCTTTGGGACCTCATCTGGAGATAATTCGCCTTTTTCTCAGAGTTTGATGTTTGTTCTTCTCTTTCTCTATAAAGCTATCCTTATCAAGAGTTCTTTTTGTTTTTTTGCTCATTTTTTAAAGGCTGAGGTTTGCTCTTAGGCCAAAGGGGGAGATTTTTCCAAGCTTCCTGTATAGGTCATAGTGACTTTAGACTGCTCTGGGCCATTGCTGCTGACTTTTTTATATGTTGGGTGGGTATGGTTGAGTCCCTTGTTATTCTGATTTTCAGACACTCTGTTTCCCTCCTGTATTTGCACTGGTATGTCTCAAAACTAATCTGCTGATCCAGTGGCTTCCAACCACGACAAAGTAACAGGCACAATTTATTTTGCCTAAGATCCTCCTGGTACATTCCCCAGTGGTGGATGCTACACTGACTTGGATCCCTGTACTATGCCTGCACTCAGCCATCTACTGTTCTCTTCCCCCACACACATCCTAAACTATACCTTTTCTGCAGTTCTTCCAAATTATTTTGTGCTGAAAATATGTTATACTCCAAATATGTGTGGTTATGTCACTCTAAATCCGGTTCAGAAACTTGATTTGTTGTTGATCTGAGGGACATCACAAAAAGCTCAGATAAAGATATATTTACTCTCTGCCATCTTGGCTCTGCCCCCCCCCCCAGTTTCATTTCAATGATTAAGAATATAAAAATAATATCATAAATTTAAAGAAATGAAAGACAGAATTTGCTGGAGAATTTTAAAAGAATAGGCAATCTCTTTGTTTTACAAGATTTAGTCACTGTTTTTTATTTTTTGTTTTTTCGTTTGTTTGTTTTATATACAGCCAGATAATTTGCTATAGGGTTTCTTCTTCTATAACCATTGTTTGATTATATGATTTTTGTAGGACAAATGGAATTTTGTGAATTTTATAGATCAGGTTCTATTAATTTTTCTTGCAGGATTGTCTGAAAAACTAAATTTATAGGCATAAACCTCTATGTTCATGTTGTAATTCATTTTTAAAAGATGATTCTCTATAAAAATATAGATCTCAAGATAAAAAAAAGAATTTGATAGCCTTGCAATAAATATATCCTACACAAAATAATCTAAATAATGATAAATCATTACTACAAATATTTAGTTATCTTTGTTTTGCTCAATAAAACTTTGATATTTGAAAAATAAAATTTGGCAAATAAATTTGACACAATGAAATTTGAAGGGAGAAAATATATTCCATTAACCAAAGAGGGAATATTGGATTTAATCAGTCAGGTAACCTGGTAATGCCAACCAACAATGGGCTAGAGTTCAAAAGGTCTTAGATTTTCATCTTTTCTCTGTAATCAGCTATTTATATAAAGTAGACAAGACACTTAATCAGTCATTTTCATTATAATTTCCTCTTTAAAATCAAGACATTAAACTATATTTCCATAATTTACTTTCTAGTTCAGAAATCGTGTGTTTTTTAAAATTAAGTTGACCACAAACTATGGTTTATGCATATAAAGTGAAAGAGAGAAGCACTTTGGCAATTTATGTATTATAAAATGAATCATGCTTCAAGAAACTAGAAAACAGACTATATCAGAGGTAACAATGGACGTATTAGTCATAACATTTTCTGAATATTATCTCTCTTTTTGGTGTTATATATATATTTTGGAGTACAATTTTCTTTTTCCAATGCAAGAATGTGTTTGGGAGCATTTGCCTCCATCTATCTCTACTACTACTTTTTGAATGTCTTTCTGGAAATACCTCTGAAGTAATTTAGGAATTCACTCTGTTTTTATCTGAGCAATACAAAGAGGGAGAAAGAGCTGGTAAGACAGTAAAGGCTTTAAACCCAAGATTCCTTTAGAATTATGATGATTTTTAATTTATTGTTATTTTTTGAGATGTAAAAAAACAGCCGCACAAACTTGATATATATGTGTGTGTGTGTGTGTGTGTGTGTGTGTGTATACATATATGCGTATATATGTATGTATGTGTGTATAGGTATGTATATATGTATGTATGCATGCATATATGTGTGTGTATATACATTATTTTTGTGAAGTGTTTTACCTATCTACAGGTACTAAAGATAAATATAAATTCCTAAAAGAAAGCCAGTCTCTGTCCTAATGGAGCTTACAGTTTAACAGGAGGCAAACAACACATAAAAGAAAAGTGAAAAAGATGTACTTACCTCCATTTTCAATTTATAGCCTATGCTATGATGATTTACTCTGATGAACCCCTATTCTGATTGACACATCATGGCATGGAGGTAGCTGTGTCTATAAGAAAATGCTTGTGAAGCTTAAGATTTCTCGTTTCCTACAAAGATAGAATGAATTCAAATATGGAACCAAGAAAGCCCATTCCTATTCTCTTAAGTTGAACCCAACACTGCTAAAAAAAAAAAAAAAAAAAAAAAGGAGCACATAGCTTTGAGAGTGATGATTTTATTTATTTATCGGTTTGTTTTTTAGCAGCAGTCTTATACTTCCTACTATTGTTGTCTTAGAACAACCACGTCTGAATTGTGGGAGGAAGTACATATATTAAATGAAATTATAGGCCACTGAGGTATTAAAACATTCTCTGTTGCAGGCATTTTATCATTACCATTGCTCCCCAAGCCATAGAGCCATGGGATAACACGAACTAAGAGACAACAGGCTCCTAGTGCTTCTCCTATTTTTTTTTTTTTTGTATTTTGTCTTTAAACATACTAGAAAATCTCTACCTAGGTAGTCATTTGTAAAATGAAACATTTCATTTTCACTCTGAGTGTTTTACCTGAGAGATGTTAACAGGTCATGGGTATTCTTTTGGCTGAAAAAAAAATAAATGGATTCTTGGGAATGAACCCATAAATCACTGTTAAATATATTTTTCTATAAAGTCTCAGACACCGGAATAGACTCAGAGTAAAAACTTTGTTTTCTTTCTTTGGAATGACACAGGGCATTAAAACTAGCACTGACCAATTTTTTAAACACCTGTGTCTAACATATAGGTTTGTAGGAGATATTATGTATTATTTTGAAGAACTCAAATCTCTTTGTAATTCAGTTTTTTCTTTTGTTGAATTATCTTTAAAGTGCATTTTATCCTAATTCTCTTTTACCTAATTTTCTTCCTCTCTTTTGCTCACAGAATTCATTATTTTCCTCAAAACGGCTTAAATATCACCTTCTAGGGTATAAGAAACCTAGTCTCTCCAACTCTCCAGCTGCTAGCATCTCCCATAAAATACTTCTGTAAAATATTTCATTTTAAGTCTACGTATGTTTATATATGCATTGTTGTATCCTCCAATACAATCTAAACTCTTTGAAAATTGCTTAATTTTTACCTTCACATCTTTCTCCCTCAGTACTTCTGTGCATATAAAGTAATTTTCCTGGCCCAATGTAGACATTAAACAAATGCTTATTGATTGATTGGTCAATGGTGGATTACAAATTTGCTAAATATGTCATGTATTTATGAATGCAATTCATTGAGTAACATATTTGAACAAAGCAAGGATTCTTGAGATTTGATAAAATATGACACAATTTTATAATATAGCAATATTCAAAAGGAGAAAACAATAGTCAAATAACATGCCTTATAATAAAGATTTATAAACATGAGGAAATTCATGAATGGTTTGAAAAGCATAAGAAGGGATATGGAACGAACAGTTAATAACTAAACAGAAGCAATTCTACAATGGGTATATACTATAGATTATGTAGCAAAAAAAAAAAAAAAAAAAGGAGAAACATCTCATTTCCCAAACCTAGATCACACCTCTGACTTGGTGAGATATAGCAATGGAGAATCGGCTTCTCTGCTTGTTTTTCATGAATATGTTCCTTGGAACATTTTTCTGAAGATCGACTGGATTGTAAATAACAGGAATCTGTGATATAGGACCAGACCAGCTTTTAAAGGTGACAATACTAGATGTCTCTGAGAATAAAGAGTAGCCTTTAAAGTAATCTTCAATATTAAAGTTTGGAACTATAGAACAACATAAAGATTTACCCAGCAGACATGTCAAATGTATATATGAATTTTATCCAAAAAAAAAGCACAATTAGTGTTTTTTTCTGAATTTTAAGGCTCAAATCTTGCAGAAATTATTTAATTTAATTTAACATTCATAAACTATCCAAGAATGTCTAGATCAAAGAGATGTCCATTTTGAACTATCCTCCCATGTCTTCCAACATAACTCTTCTCCAAAAAAATTAAAGAAAACATTTATAGGAATTTTTAAACTATAAAGATTGAATGTAAATCAATCTATAATATGTTCACTTTTTTATGTTTGTTTGTTTTTTCTCTCCCATGGTTTTTCCCTTTTGTTCTGATTTTTCTCCCAACTTAATTCATACATAAGTATAGATTAAAATAAATAAATTTAAAAAAAATAAAATTATATATCTTAGTATTTTAAAAACTCTCATTCTTTAAACCTTTCTAGTATCAGCCTTCTACATTTTTTGGAACCTAATATAGACTTTATAAAAAATAAAGCACTAATATTAAAACCGAAGATTTTACAAAATATAAAGCAAAAACCCCTAAGATATAGAACTGAGAGAAAAAATAAAAATATATATTAATATTGCTAAGGAAACATTTTTTTCTTTTATTCATTTTCTCCAGAGGTAGTAAGGAAAGTCACTCTCCCTTTACTTTTCTCCCCTAAGGTAGTCTGATTTTATAAGAGATAAAAATGCTCTTCTAAACACCTGAGCACAATGAAAGCATTGCTATAGAAAAAAATAGAACTCAAGGGAAGAAAAACTTTGAGAGAAATAATAGAGGAAGTTTTCATTTAAATTATCTCCATTTGGGGCTGTCTCATAAGGAAACTCAAGAAAGTCTAATCAATTTTAATAAGAACATTTTGGTGTATGAAGAGGAAAAGAGCGACTAAGAAATGCGCAATTATCATGGCTGCCTTTATTGTGCTGTAGTAGTAAGAGTGTGCTGGTCTGAAAATCAGGGAGATATGAGTTTGAATCCTGCCTTTAACTAGTTATGAATCTGTTTATTTATCTGTAAAAAAAATTCATTTGAAAACTTATAACATTTAAAATAGTTATATTAATGCACATACACATACATACTATATATATATATATATATCATACACACACACACACACACACACACACACACACACACATACACACACACACTGCAATTCTCAGAATATTACCATAAACCTAAGTGCTTTAGGGTCTAAACGTGAAATAAGGAACACAGAGTCCCAGTCCTATCACTGACTCTTGAGGAATTCCTCTGAATTCAAGATTTCTCAGGAGACAAGGATAAGTGGAACTGTGCATGGAGGGAAGAAAGACCCAAGTTCAACTTAAGCCACAGATCATTTAAATAATTTAAGTACACATAACACACATAATTTAAGACACAAATAATTTAAGTACTCAGCTTCAGTTTTCACACCTGTAAAATGTGGATAATCACAACTTTGTCCTAGGGTTGTTATGAAATAACATTAAAAAGGAAAATCAAATAATACTTATAAAATGGTTCTCAGTGGTCCTGGTACATAGTGATGTTTATTAAATGCTTGCCCTTTCCACCAACCTCTCACCTATTAACTGAAAGGAGGGGAATGGATGGTTCTGAGATCTCATCAGAGATTGTTGACAGCAATATTTCCTTTTGTTCCTTTTTATGCCCTCATGGCTTAGCATTGTACTTGGCACAAGGCAGACATTTAATAAGTGTTTCTTAACAAATATTTTTGAAGCAGCTCATGTATTTTTTTGCATCCAAACAGTAGAATATTTGGGATATTATCTGTCTATAAAGCCCTGCATTTAAATCTTGCCTCAGATATCTTCTTAGTTATATAAGCCTTAATTCAACTCTTCTTGGAGTCAAATTTATCATGCAATTCTAATCGGATATATGGAAATATATATATATATAATATATAAACATATATATTATATATATTCCCATATATATATAATACACATATATGATATTTCACCACTTTTTCTTTCCCTATGGTTTATAGGGGAACGATTGACTGGAAAGCAATTATCTGTAACCTTGATTTCTTTCACTTTGGAATCTTTTAGCATTATAAATAGTTCAATGGAGCAAGTTAGGGTTCACCAAATTGCTGAGTTTATCAAATTATTGAGTCTGTTTCAAAAGTTATAAGGATCCACTCTCATGGCCTTTACTCTACTCTTGAGAAAGTTTTCCAGAGAATACTACAGATGCCTGATCTGGAGGCCATTAGCTTTTAAGATGCTTTTTGGAAAAAATAAAGAACAAAAGTACCCCAAATTCTGGGGTTGCTAAAGTGTTTTTAGTTATAGAAACCTTATCTGATGAAGTCTTATGGTTTTTTTTTAAAGAAATGATTGTAAATTCATAAAATAAAATAAAAATCATTACAAAGTTAAATATGTAATATAAAATATTATTTTAAAAAATGAAAAATAGTAAAATATACTTTTTAAAAGGTCAGAATTTAGATTCTCTGACATAATTTGTTCATGGAACAGATATCTGAAAACTCAATTCTCTCAGCCAACCTCCCGATTCATAGAAGCCATAAAAAGGTCAAAATTCATACAAAGCTGGGATGTCACAAATTGGCACATCTTGAATCTTTGAGATTCAAAACCAATGGTGACAAAGAGTAGAGTAACAAAGAAAGAATAACTTGTTTGTTTCAATGTTATCAATATTGTCTCTCTCCTCAGATGATACATTTTATAAAATTTGGCATCTATTATACATTTTTAAATATCATCTTAGTCCTTTTTCATAGGACTCTTTATAAATTTGTTACTTGAATGATTGCTAATAGTCTTGACTCATTACTAATTAGTGGAGCCCATAACACCAATATGATATAATAAAACTGATAAGAAAACTATTAAAAATGGTGAAAATAAAAATTCCAGAGATGTGTGCTAGCTACTCTTGAGCAAATATATATGTGTGGGTGTGTGGGTGGGTGTGTATGTATGTATATAGATATATAGATATATATGAATGAAGAAAAATTTTAAAAATATTTTTGGTGATATGTCCCCACTGCTGCCACCACTAACATATAAGTTTACTAATAACTAACATCTCAAATAGAATTAGGGAATATTGAACTTCTTATGCATTTTCTCTGAGTTTTCTGTTTTTGTTTTGTTTTGTATTTTAAACAAAGCTATTTGAATGCCTAACTGCTGGGGGAAAAAAAATTAAAAACAAGACAAAAAAACTTTTAGATATTTAGCCTATGCAAATCCTAAATAATTTTCAAGAATCAACTAAAAGTCCTCTTCTTCATAAAGATTTTCCTAATTATTTAAGAGTACCTCATGCATATTTTTTGCCCCAATCTCTAAATTTTTTGTTTTATTTTTCTTTATTTGCCCTTTATTTTTTAACAGTCTCCCTAACTACATGGTGACTACCTTTAACACACAGTCTCAGTCAGTAGAGTGGCCATTGCATTAAATTTGGATCAGAGGAAATGAGTTTAAAATCTAGCTCTGAATCATACTGTGTGACTCTGAGAAACTGTTAACCTCTTTTGACCTCTCCTTTATAAAATGAGAAATGAGACAGCTTTAAACTTTATAATATTCCTTCCAAATCCATGATCCTTTCCCACCCCTTTATGCTAGCTTAGTAGTAGCAGTAGAGTAGGATGATGCACATTGTAGATTCCAAATGAAAGGAATGGGGTGTCTCCAGGGGCTTATATCTCACTTATTTTATATGTACAGTATCTAGAACTATTATGTAATATTTAAGCTACATGGCTCACAAATGAAAGTCTATGAAAAAGTCATGGTTTAAATGCTACCTTGAATCACCTCTGGATGAGACTGAAATTCAGAACTTATATTCCATATGTGACCTTTAGTTTGTGGGTGGGCAAGGTAAGAAATATAATCTCACTTGACTTAGAAAATGTGAATTCTAGCTGCTTCACTTTAGGCTGTTTCAAAGAAGTAACAGGAGCAGGAACTCTGTCACTGCATTTCTTCTTTCTTATGTGTACTTTGAAACATGAACATGAAAATGCTCTGCTAGGAAAGAAGCAAATACATATTTGGAGCCTATTCAATCACTTCTTTCAAGCTCAGGGAATATTTCTATTTCATGTGGCTGCTGTTTCTCAAGAGAGAAAAATAAACTTTTCTAGGCACAATGAGGCAGTACCAGAAGCAGCAAATAAGTCAGCTTTGGGAAAACCAAGATTCACATGTTTTTTAATAAGGCTTTCAACTATCTTGCAAGTGATAAGTGATAAAAAAAAAAAAAAAAAAAAACCTTTCACTGTTTTATTTCCCTATAACTAAAAGAATGAGATACATGAAAGTTTCAGCAGAAAATACTTGTTTGTAATGTCAGCTGCAATTTTTAATTTCCTGGCTGTTCTCAGTTTTTATTATTTAAATGTAATTTTCTTTCTGATATTTAATTAGCTATAACTTAGAGTAATCAGCATTTAAATAACTCTCAGAGGTCTTGAAATATATGCAGCTGGAAAGATTACTTTGTATTAACTTGACAGGTTTTACATGGTGCAAATTGAAATATACACTAAAAAAAAAAAAATAAGCCACCTTCCTTTGGAAGTGAGGAATAGGAAAGACATTCTCAGGGTTTTTAGGGGGAAAACACTTAAGAGATTTACTCATGGGAAAATAATTTTTAAAATCTCAAAACTTTGGGGAAAATAGGCTGCTCATAAATATGTTTGCTATTTCTTTTACATTGTCCTTTTAAGGGAATTGTCGATTTTTATTTGCCCATTCACATTTTTCAAAAAATAAGTATCATTTAATTCTTTCCAGATTAAGATTAAATATAAGTAATTTAGATATGCAGAATTATTCAAATTCAGCAAATCTTATTTTCAAAGTGACACAGTGGAGATCAGGTCTATATAGATTTTTATAGGGAGTCCTCTGGTTTTTGTTGTAATTGTATTTATTTTTTTCATTGGTGAAGAAACTATCATCCTTCATCTAAGAGCAGAAATACTCTACATAATACTAGTTTCTTTTCCATTTTGTACCTTCCTTAACTGATGGGGAGATATGCTGAATATACTCCAGAGGTAATAGAGGTATACCTCCAGATTCCAGATTTAGCTCATTATTTATGGTGGAGAATATATAAAAAAAAGACATATCATACTTCCTCTTTTTCCTACAAATAGGAAATATCAAAATATTACAAAGTTTGAGGATGGAAAAGAGAACTGAATCTCTGGACTTTAAATGGTATTTTTGTTTTGATCATTTTATTTTTTTTACCTTTGTCTTTACAAATTTTTAATGAGTAGCACATCATGGTGAGTCCCTTTAATGGAGTGAAAAATGGAAAAAAAAAAAAAAAAACAAAAGTAAAGGTAATATTCTATTAAAGTACAATAAGCAATACCCAAGCAATATGCAGTATAGACCACAGGACTGGGAGGGCAAGACCCTTGATTGTCCAATTCAACTTTTACCTGCTGTAAAAATGATTCTTTATAAAAGCATTCAATGGGATGACAAGTATTCTCCTGCTCAGTAAGCTACAGAAGCTGTCTATCACTTGAAGCTCAGTAGAAACTTTTTTTCTGATTGAACTAAGTTCCAACATATTTTTCAGCTTTATTTTTACATGACTTCTTTCTGTGCATTCCATGGTTCAACCAAACAGTTCTTTTTCCCATTCTTCATACAGGATATTTCATCTTCTATTGCCTCACCTTTGTGTCTGTCCCCCATGCTGTCTTTCTTGTCTCTGCCACCTCCTAAAATTTGAAATTTCTTTCAAAATTCAGCTCAAGTGATACTTCCTTTAGGAAATCTTACCCGATTCTTCCCCTCGCTCTTTCCCGATGCTAGTCTCTTCCTCCTGAAATGTCTTTGTGTTAATTTTGAATATACTTATATTTGGCATGTTATCTTCTCCAAAATAATTGTAGCTTCTTGAGGGGAAGGATTATTTTATATTTGTCTTTTTGTACTCATACTAGGGGAGTAATCAATGTTCATTGATTAATTGATTGATGTGCCTTAATCCCAAACTCACAGGCTCATCATTTTACTCAGAAGAAGAGGCAAACTGGGCTTTAATCAGTCTAAATTGCAGTATCTTTTGGAGTCTGTCATCTTTGCCTACTCCTAATGAAACCTGGTCCCCATCAGTGCAATTCAGTTTCAAATTGCCTGTTTCAAATACATGGTTTTCTCCCAATAACAAGTCAGTGATTTCGACAGGGGAAATTTGGCTCCTACTATTTTCTTAGTCTAGGGCAATTGAAGAGAATCACTCAATTCTCCCTATAAATTTTCCATGAAGATTCTGGGTATTATTAGATAACAGAGCAAAGTAATTAAGGTCACTTTCAAACTTAAATCTCCTTTGGTTCACAATTCAGGATTTTTGCAAAGTTATTGGGTCACATCTGAATTTAGATTAAAAAATATCCAAATCAATTTTAGTGAGGGGGAAGTCAAAACAAGTGGGTTTTTAAAGGGACATGTCAAGGTTAAGAATTAAGTACGTTCTAGTAGCTCTAGCAATCAGGAATAGATATTAGGGTTTCTCAGTTCAAAGTTTCTTTTCTGTCTCTATATTTCCTATATAACCTCAAGTCACATAAGGATCTGCAACTCAATTTTTTCATTGGTGAAATGGGAATAATTCCTGGAGATTATAAGCGAGAATAGAAGAATACAGTATGTTGATACTATTTTTGTTCTTTATTTATCTTTATATCATCTATATAAGAATTTTATTTGCAATGGTAAGATTTTGCCTAAGAAAATTAGTGACTATCAAGCTATAGTGAGTCTGCAATTTAATGTAACCTGCAGATTGAATATAACTAGATAAAACTTCCTGAAAATGATATATGACTAAAGTTTATTCTCTTATTGACAGAACCCATGCCAGGGTAAAAAAATAAAATAAAATAAAATAAAATAAAGTTTACCCTCAAAGGTGATCAAAGAACAAAAGAAATCCTAAAAGAATCAGAACCCTTTAAAGATATATATATGAAAAATGAACCATAACTAAAAACAAAACAAAACAATTTTATTGTGTTTATGATTGAATGATTTTGACTCAGTGGTCATTTGACAATAGATATATGTATAATTTATGGAAATACTGAATACCGATTTTTCTTAGGTGATATTCACTGTAAGGTCATTTTTAGCAATATATTGAGTATTTGGCCTACATTTCAAAGAGGAAATTAAGAGGTATTCCTTACACACAACATCCTATTTAATTCCATTGACATATACTTGTTAAAATATTAAGTATGAAGTATTTAGGGCAGATTTAAATGCAATATTAAACGGAGGGATTTGCATAATCACAGGCTCTGGTGCCAGATTTAAAATGCCAACATCACCTCTCATAATTGAAAGCATGGTACCTTTGCAAAGAATCATTTATTAAAACCAAACTACAGTTTCAATAAAGCATTAGGATTTGCTGCATAGACTAGCCCTTGGGCGGCATTCTGAAATAATAGTGAATTGCTATTCTAATCCACTGTGGAACATTTTAATAAGTGTGATAAATGACTCACAAAGGGCTTCAGGTTTCAATGTCAGTGGAATTAGAATCAGGCAATGGCTGGTCATGGGTGATAGATGTAGAGGATTTTTGTAGTAAACAGTTTGCAATGTCAGGACAATAGCAGCTTATTGAACTCTCAGAGGCGAAATTCCCATCCATTTGTCACCTTGTTGCCTGTAGGCATGGATGTTCACAGAAAAATGCCTTGCATTTCTTTTCAACTAATATACTCCCATAACTCCTATGATGCTCCAAAAGGAGATAAAAGAAAATCTGTTTTCATGAATCCAAGAAAATTAAAAAAGGAAAAATACTAGGGTAAATTATTTTCCATTTAGAGTTCTAAAATATTATCAAAGCACCAAGTAGTGGACAGTTAGAATTGTTTCCTAGCCAGAATGCCTTTGATTTTTAAAGTTTTTATACTTTTGGTAAAATCTTTTTTAGAAGTTTATAAATGTTAAAAGTTCATTAATCTGAATCTCTCTTCTTCATTCTTTTTTTTTTTTTTTCTCTCCTCTCCAGCAAAAAGGAAAGAGAAATAGACTGTCTCAAGAAAAACAACTTGTGGTCACGTTGAATTACAACACTACTTCAACTCAAATAAGATAATTGTTTTTGGCATTTTTTTTATTTGTAAAGTATTCCATCTTCTTTGTCCCTTGAAATTCATCCACACAAAATGAAGAATACTTAGGATCACAGAATCTAAAAATTAGCAAAGAAAATCAAATGATTGCGTTAAATGCACACCTGATCAAATCAGACGAGTTGCCATTTAGTATTTGAAGAAAGCAATCCAGAGGAAGGTCATTCTACTTCTGACTTCTTTCATTATTATCAGTTTTTTTTTTTCTTACCAGTTCTTAAAAACTCCCTTGATAGTTCCACCACAACATAACTCTTAGCTCTGCCCACTAAGACTAAAAAGAACAAATCGAAACCTTCTTCTACTTTTCTAATCTTCACATCTGTCCTATCTCTTTATTTAAATTGACTAATTTGGTAAAAGGCTATTTTATAGATGATTTCAATTTCTACTATTATATTCTCTTTCATAGCTCTCTCAAAAGAATATTTTTTGAATTTGTATTAGAAATGTCTCACATTAATATCTTCACGCATGCTTCTGTGATATTTAGGACAAAGTGCAAGCTACTGTATTCCTTTCCTGTTTACACAAGTGTATTGTGGGCATCAGCAGATTTATTCCAAAGAAAATCAATAGGAAAAATTTAAAAATCTAATATAAAATATCTGTTTTAGAGAAGTGTCTTAGAGGAAAAAGGAAAGAGATAGCAAAAAAGTTATAAGAAGACGTTCAAAATAAATTTGTTATTTTTATAAAACATAAACTATGGCTATATTTAAAGGCAATGATAAAAAAGATATTTACATATTTAGGTGAAAAGTGAATCATTGTAGATATACAAAAAACTTGGTCTCAGAATGAAATAAGAGCACAAGAGAAGGATGTATTACATTTGGAGAATTACACACACACACACACACACACACACACACACACACACACACATCTATGTATAAGTATTTTTGAAGATGTTCAGTTTCACTATAAGTTCTACCCTCCTCATTTTTAAGATGAAGAGTTGCAACTATGTAGTACAGTAGATAGATCACTAAGCTTAAAATTAGGAATATAATTTTAAATTTGGACATGGAAATTTCTTAGGTTCCCAGATGACTTTGTGAAAGTCATAAGTTCTTTCCCACAATTTCTTTATCTGTAAAATAAGGGGTTGGTTTAGAGGTGGGGAGAGAGTCAAAATAACATTAAATCCAGGAAGCTGCTTGAGTTCTCCCAGTTTCCCTTAAAAACCACATGAAACCAAGCCTCTGAACAGAGTATCAGGGAATAGAACTACTCTCCAGCTCAAGATAGATTATAAGGACTTCAAGAAAACTCAGTCAGTGAAAGAGGTGTTCAGCCCAGCTCAAGCTCTAAGATAGCTAGTGAGAGGATCCTAAACACAACAGAACAGTGACTAAGATCCTCAGTCCAGGTTCAGGAGAAGAGCAGACCAGTGAAGCAGCTTTTAGTCCCAACTCAGAAGGCAAACTTTGAGAAATCAGGTTGGTTCCTGAACAGAACAGACAATGTTACCCCCAGAAAAATACAAGACTCCCTGTGTTCAAATACATGGCTCAGGGGAGCACTGGAAGATTGGGACAGCTGTTCTTTATTCCAAGAGCAGAACTAGATCACAAAAGTTTAAAAAAAAAAGAGGAAATACTAAAAGAAAAGGAAAGAAAATAAGCAAAAACATAAAAGAATCTTGACCATAGAAAGCTATTATGGTGACAGGGATGATCGCAACACCAACTCAGACAAAGACAAAATGTCCACAGAGGAAATCCCAAAGAATGATATGAATTGGTCTCAATCCCAAAGAGACTTCTTGAAAGTGCTCATAAAAGATATCAAAAAGCAAATAAAACAGGGAGAAGAAAAATGAGAGTTATGCAAGGGAGAGTCAACAGGTTGGAAATGGAAGGCAATGCATTAAAATACAATTTGAAAAATGCAAAAAAAAATTACTGAAAAAACACCTTCAAAAGTAGAATTAATCAAATGAGAAAATAAATACAAAAGCTAACTGAAGAAAATGATACATAAAAAAATTAGAATGAGGCAAATGGAAGCTAATGACTCTACAAGACATAAAGGATCAGTCAAACAAATTAAACAGAATGAGAAAATGGAAGAAAATGTAAAATATCATTGGAAAAAGAGTCGACCTGGAAAACAGATGCAGAAGAGACAATTTAAAAATTTTGGTCTACCAAAGGTCATGACTAAAAAAATGTGCCTGGATAGCATTTTGTAAAGCGATCATAAAGGAAAAGTGTCTCGATATTCTAGAAACAGAGGAGGAAATACTCAATGAAGGAATCTCTTGATTGCCTTTGGAAAGAGATCCCACAAGGAAAAACACAAGAAACATTGTTGCAAAATTCCAGAACGCCAATCTCAAGGGAAAACTTCTGCAAGCCTTCAGACAAAAATCATTCAAACATCAAGGAGAAACAATCAGGATTACCCAAATTTGGTAGCTTCTACAAAACAGGATCAGAGAGCCTCAGATACCATATTCTGTAAAACAAATAACCTGAGGTTGCAACCAAGAATTAACTACCCAGTGAGACAGCATCATCTTTCAGAGGAGGAGATGGACCTACTATGAAATAAGATATTTTCAATCATTTCTATTGAAAAAAAAAACAGAACTAAATTGAAATTTTAATCTTCAAACATACGACTCAAGTAAAAGCATAGAAAGATAAACAGGGGAAAATATATTTTATATTATTTAAAGTTTAAACTGTTTACATCCCTAGATTGAAACAACATCTCTAACTCTTGAGAACTATATCTGTTATTGGGGCAGTTAGAGGGGGACATCATATGGATGGAAGACATGGTTGTAAATATACTCTAATGTAATGATATCAATGGAAAAGACATTAAGGGATGGTAAAAGGATTGTACTAGGAGAAGAGAAAAGGGGATGTATAATGGGACAAATTAGATTACATGAAAAGACACAAAAGACCTATTACATTAGATGAACAGAAGGGAGGGGGATGAGCATTGTTTGAAACTTGATCTCATCAGTTTTGGCTCAAAGAGGAAATAACTTAATCATTCAATTGGATTTCCAAATTTATCTTACCCTAAAAAGAAGCAGGAGGAGAAAGAGGAAAAAAAGAGAGATTGGATAGAAGGGAGAGCAAAAGCACAGGAAGAAAGGGGTAAGAGACAGGAGAAAGAGTGATAGAAGAGAGGGCATGTAGAAAGTAGGGTGGGTTAAAAAAAAATGCTACCAAGGAGGGACAAGGTGGAAAGAGTGAACAAAAGAATACACAGGGAAGAAAATAAGTTTGGAGGAAAATATAGAGCTAGTTATCATAACTGTGAATGTGAATGGGATGAACTCTCCTATAAAACAGAAGGGAATAGCAGAATGGATTAAAAAAAAAAAACAGAATCCTACAATATTTTTTTTTTTAAACAACAAACCCATTTGAAACAGAGATATATACAGAGTAAGTACAGCTGAAGGAAAAAAAAAAAAAACAGGAGTAGCAAGATAATGCAAAAAGTAAAAATAGATTTAATTAAAAGAGATAAGAAAGGAAAGTACATCTTGTTAAAGGTTACCATAAGCAATGGAGTAGTATCAATAATAAATGTTTATGTATAAAATGGTAGAGCATCCAACTTCTTAGGGAAGATATTAAGTCAATTACAGAAAGAAAGAGACAGCAAAAGTATATTAGAGGGAGATTCCAGTCTTCCTCTGATTTCAGTCTTCCTCTCTCAAAAATCAGACAAATCTAACCACAAAATAAACTAGAAAGAAGCTAGGAAGAATAATAGAATCCTTACAAAGATAGATATGATAGATCTCTGAAGAAAATAGAAAATATCTATAGAAAAGAATACAGTTTTTACTCAGCAGTATGTCACCTACATAAATATGCATCCACCATATATTGGGGCATAAAAACTCACAATCAATGCAAAAATCCAGACATAACAAATGCTTCCTTTTTAGAACATGATGAAATAAAAATTATATTCAGTAAAGGGCCAAGGGAAAATAGATTAAAAAGCAATTGGAAATTAAATAATGTAATTCTAAAGAATGAGTGGGTTAAACAAAAAATCATAGAAACAATCCATAATTTTATGCAAGAGAATGATAATAATGAGAAATTTAGATTTTTACTTCTATCTTTACTTCTTTGTGACATTGTTATTAATATTTAGCCATTTGCAGTCTCAGTTCCTTAATCTACGGAACAAAGGAAATAGATCTCTAATTTGTTTGTTTGTTTGTTTGTTTGTTTTTAAATACATGCTACATGAAAAGTTTAAGTAAATGGAAAGACAGATGAAATGATTTAACTTAGGAATTTTAAAAGAACTCAATAGTAAAACATAAAAACTGAAGGGCATGATAACAAACATAATGAATACATTTTTTCAGATCAAGAGACTAAGATTTTAGGAAGCACAGAATTAAAATTAAAAAGGAAAACAAATATTTTTGTTTTATTTTGTTTCTTTTTCCTTTGGGATGTTATTGTTTTATATAGGGAGGAAATGTTCTTAGAACGATAAAACCTGACTTTAAAGCCCCGGTGCAACATTTTAAAAATTTTACTAATTTTATTTTTAGCTTGTTTTTTTTTTTTAATTTTCAAAATATATAGAGAGATAGTGTTCAACATTCACTCTTGTAAAACACTGTGTTCCAAAATTTTTGTCCCTTCCTTCCCCCACCCCCTCTCTTAGACAGCAAGCAATACTATATATGTTAAATATATTCAATTCTTCTTGGTATAACATTCTTAATTGCATAATACTGAAAATGTAACCTAAGGCTCAGTTTCCTTTTCTTAAAGAAGGAAAAAAGGAAGGAAGGAAGGAATAGAAAAAAGAGAAAGAAAGAAAGAAAAGAAAAGAGAAAGAAAGGAAAAAGAAAAGGAAAGACAGAAATTAAAAAGAAAGAATGAAAGAAAAATTTAACAATAGCTTTTGTTATTTATAAATTGAAAAATATCTTTACTATTTATTCCACAGTGGCACTGTTTTTCTTTTTTTAAGGGGATACCCTGTTTTATTTTTATATTTTTAAAAGATTTTTTTATTTACAAAACATACGTATGGGTAGTTTTTCAACACTGACCCTTGCAAAATCTTGTGTTCCAAAATTTCCCCTCCTTCCCTCCATCCCCTCCCCTAGATGGCATGTAGTTCAATACATGTTAAATATGTTAAAATACATATTAAATCCAATATACATATACATATTTATACATTTATCTTGTTGCACAAGAAATATCAGATCAAGAAGGAAGAAAAAGAAAAACTGAGAAAGAATACAAAATGCAAGCAAATAACAAGAGAGAGAGTGAGAATGCTATGCTGTGTTCCACACTCTGTTCCCATGGCTCTCTTTCTAGGTGCAGATGGCTGTCTTCACTACTGCACAAGTGCAACTGGTTTGAATTATCTCAATGTTGAAGAGAACCATATCCATCAGAATTGATAGCCACATAGTCTTGTTGTTGCTGTGTATAATGATTTCTTGTTTCTGCTCATTTCAGTTCACATAGGTCTCTCATTGTATTCATTCTTCTGGTCGTTTCTTACAGAACAGTAATATTCTATAGCATTCTTACACCATAACTTATTCAGCCATTCTCCAATTGATGGGCATCCACTAATTTTCTTGCCACTACAAAAAGGGCTGGCATAAACATTTTTACACATGCATATCCCTTTCCCTCCTTTAAGATCTCTCTGGGATACAAGTCCAGTACAAACACTGCTGGATCAAAGATATGCACAGTTTGATACATTTTTGAGAATAGTTCCAAATTGTTCTCCAGAATGTTTGGATCCATTCACCGTTCCATCAACAATGTAGCAGTGTTCCAGTTTTCCCACATCTCCTCCAACATCCGTCATTATTGTTTCCTGTCATCTTAGCCAATCTAACATGTGTGTAGTGGTATCTCAGAGTTGTCTTAATTTGCATTTCTGTGATCAATATAATTTGGAGCATCTTTTCATGTGACTACAAATAGTTTCAATTTCCTCATCTAAAAATTGTCTGTTCATATCCTTTGACCATTTATCAATTGGAGAAAGGCTTATGTTCTTATAAATTTGAATCAATTCACTATATATTTTAGAAATGAGGTCTTCATCAGAACCTTTGAGTGTAAAAATGTTTTCCCAGTTTATTGCTTTCCTTCTAATCTTGCCTGGATTAGTTTTGTTTGTATAAAAACTTCTTAAACTTAATATAATCAAAATTATCTATTTTGTTATAAATAATGATCTCTAGTTCTTTCTTGATCACAAATTCCTTCCTCTTCAAAAGGTCTGAGAGATAAACTATCCTATGCTCTTATAATTTGTTTATAATATCATTCTTTATGTCTAGATCATGAACCCATTTCACGCTTGGTATATGGTGTTATGTGTGGGTTACTGTTTAGTTTCTGCCATACTAATTTCCAATTTTCCCAGCAGTTTTTGTCAAATAGTCAATTCTTATCCCAAAAGTTGGGGTCATTGGGCTTTCAAATGCTAGATTGCTATAGTTATTGACTATTTTGTCCAGTGAACCTAACCTATTAGTGGTGCCGTTTTTCAAGTGAAATTATGTAAAAGATTTTGGGGTGATAAAGTTGTATATGAAGTAATGATTTTTCTCTTTTCTTTAAAAAAAAGTAAAAAGGATTTTGTAATTAATTTCCAAGTGACATGAAAGCTTTTTGCATTGTCTTTAAGTGTTTTTTCAAGATTATCCTTCCTTTCACGAAATATATAAGGTTTAATATAAAATTTAGGAGTTTGTTATTTCTTGCATCTGTGCTTATGTGGGATAAATGAGTGATTTTTCCCAAAAACTGTTGGAATCTTTACAAACTATTAAGTCATTAGAGTTGATAGAGAAAATAATTATCTAATTTAGCATGGTTCAGTATCATTGATCTGCTCTTACAAGGAGATGTTTTGGGCCAGAACCTGAAAAGAGGTACTAAGTAGAACTAATAGAAACAATGCTTGTGTTCACACCTTTAAAAAGCTCGTATAAGCAAGAAGTATTTAAGTACTCATTGGAGTTTACATGTTTGGGAGATTTCAGGGTTTAATATGAGATATCTGAATTCACACCTCCCTTGAAGCTCTTAGGGCCAGAGAGCACTATGGGAGAAAACCCATAATCCTACTCTCTCAGATATAAGAAGCGGAGAGAGGCCCAGTCAAGAGAGTTCAGCTCTATTAGATTGGAGAGGAGCACTATGGTGCAGACACAGAGCACTCTGGGAGATTGAGAACCAGAAGCCCTCTCTCGGAGGCAAGACAGATTCAGCTTGGTGCTGGCTGGAGGCTGAAGGAAGCAGAGGCAGAAGCAAAGGGCAAAGCTGCAAGAGCTCTTGGAACCAAGCAGAGAGATAGGCCTAAGCTAACTGGGCTATTGTCGAAGGAGAAAATAAACATTTGCATTTTATCACCTGGCTGTGTTTTGAGGTGATTATTACTTTCAACTGCAACTAAGGCTGCCTCCAGAAAACCTCCCCAAGAAACCTGCACCTCTTCCCCAGAGAGAACATTATTATTTTAAAGAAGAAAAAGAACACCACAAAAAAACAAAACAAAAAAAAAAAAAAAAACACACTATGTTTATAGGCCAGGACTATCATGACCACTTCTGATAATTGGAATTGTCTCTGTGTAATCTATCAAACTGAGAGTCACATTCCTAAAAATTTTGAATGTAATGAGACTTAACTACAAGAATTTGTTTACATAAACTAAAGATTATATCATCTTAATGTATATTAAAGCTTAGTAATATAAATAGGAAGAAACATTTTCTTATTTCAGAATATTAATATTGGTTAATCACATCAATTTGCCCTTCTAATCCATTCTTGCATTGTGATGCAAGCAGGAAGATTTTTATTTGAAGAAACACTTATTGTATTTTATGATATTTGATCATTAGTCCAACTCTCAGTTTTACCATATTTTTTTATGAGTTGCATAGAATTTAGCCAAGACCAAAATAAGAGTCCTCTCTACTGCATGTTCATAACATTTGTTTGAAGAACTCTAGTTTTTTGTTACTCAACTACTGACGCCAACTACTATGCTTTCAGAGAGCTATGCAGTATCTGTTAAGAATTATTTTCAATAGCCTAATGTTCCAAAAGAGATGTGATGTTATCAATGTGGACAATGATTCCAAAGATGGAAATAGCAATCCATCCATAAGTGATTCCCAACTTATCCTTATGCATCATTTTTTTTCTTATAGAATTTCCTGGATAATCTTATCAATTATAAAGTTGATAATCCTCGATTCCTGTGGAATCTTCATAATGACACCTATTGATCCATATCACCATTCTTTAACAAATAAATAATTGTTTCCTTACTGGGACTGGTTAATCGATCTTTTTGTTCTGTAAATAACAAGCAATTACTTTCATCTTGGATGGCTCAATTTCATTTTTTGAGGGAATATTTTTGTATTTTTTCCTTTTCCAAGTATTTACTAATACTTCTTTTGATCTGTGCCATTCTTTTCATAATTCTGTCCTTCTGACAATTCAACATTCTTCTTTGCCCTTTCATAGCTTCATTCTTTTTTTTTCCCTTTTTACATTGAGATCTTGCATCCATTTAAAAAATAGTACTTGTTGTTGCTCAGTTGTTCCATCCATGAATAGAGTTAATTTTCTCTATTCCTTTTTTTAAAAAAATTTCAAATAAAAATTTTTGTAATAGTGCAAACTGTTATTTATTTAGCTACTGGTGAGTGGTGTGATTGTTAATGAAAACTCAGAGTATAATTAACAATTACACAATCACCACATTTCAGCATGCTGGGATTTTCTTTTTGTGGAAATCAATCATTTTCCTCCCTGTAGTGTTTCCTTCTGTTCCTCATCATTTCTTTCTTATGAGCCTTCTCTCATCCTACCCCCAACTCCCATAAAAGCCCCCACCATTTTCCTTCAATTTTTCTCTCTTTATACTTCTCCCCACATCTTGATCTAGATGTAGAGGGGATAGAAACAAAAATGATCCTCCTTGATTAAAGGATGAAAAGTACGAAGTGTGAGAGAAATCAGAAATGAGTACGGAATTAAAATCTTAATCACAGTTGGAAGGTAACCCAGACATCATTCGTTCCACAGAATCTCAACATTGAAAAGAATCTCAAAGGTCATCTTGATCGACTAATGCCTAAATATCTAGTGCTTTATCAGACCCCAAAGTAGTGTCTTAAAATCCATTGCTATTCTTAACATTCTTTATTGTTTGATATTTAATTTTTTTTCTTTTCCTTGTATCTGCCTCTCTGAAACATCTATTCAGTTCCTCCCTCATATCTTGAGCCAAGTAAACTAAGTCTAATTTTTTCTTCATGAAATGGCACTTTCCATATTTGAAAATAGCTATCTAATCCCCTTTAAATCTTCTCGTTTGCATGCTAAATATTGTCAGTTTCTAACATTATCCTTAAAATGTATTGTTTCTTTTCCCAATTACTATACTGACCATTGTTCACTACATGTAAATGTTCTTCCTAAAATCTGACATCCAAAAGTCCAGATATGGCTGGAGTAGGGTAGAATAGAATAAGACTGACTGTTTTTATCTTATCCATTCTGCCTCTCTTAAGGCCAGTGTAAATTGAGGACAAAAAGTATCATATCACAGTCTTGACATATTTACCACTCAGTGTGCAAAAAGGTTGATTATCTCCCAAAATGTTTTCTTTTTCAGCTTTCACTTCCTTGACTTGTTTATTTTACTGTTTTAAAAAAATAAAAGTTTTACAATGATCTTTATAAATCATTTATATATCTGACCCATCACTCAATATATTCATAATCTGTTATATTCTGACACTTTCACTCAAGTATGTATCCCAGTTTCATGTCATTCACAAATGAATTAACTATTATATTGTTATCAGTGTACAAAGGTTGCTAAAATGGTTGAGTAAAGAGGTAAAGACAGACAATTAGAGAACTATACTAGATAACTCCTTCCTAGCTGACATTTATCTATAAATGAATATACTTTAGGTCATTTCATTAAATCACATCCAGCCCATATTTCTATAAATTACCAATAGAAAAATATTGAAAGGATTTGTCAAATCCTAACATTCAGGTATACTTAAAATTCAAGCTTGCTTAAATATAATGATCATGGTGATAGTGATGATGGCATTATAGAAATGGAAAGGGCTCATATTAAGATACATTGGATTCCTGTAATATATCTAGAAATCTGCCCCTCATCCCCAAAGAAATTATATTACCTGAATATTTTCTATACAAATCCTGATAAAGCCTTACTGGATTTGAATGAAAACATTTCTCTTTCTGACTGTGTACAGCCTATTCTTTTTATGTTAAATTATAAACACACACACACACACACACACACACACACACACACACACCTACATATACATACAGTTATTTTGCTGTACAAGAAGAATCGGACTTTGAAATAACGTACAATTAACTTGTGAAGGAAATCAGAAATGCAAGCAGACAAAAACAGAGGGATTAGAAATGCTATGTAGATTGGAAATGAGTTCACACTCATTTCCCAGAGTTTTTTCACTGGGTATAGTTGTTTCTATTCATTATTGAATAAATGGAACTGATTTGGTTCATCTTATTGTTGAAGAGAACCATGTCCATCAGAATTGATCATCATGTAGTATTGTTGTTGAAGTTTATAAATAATCTCCTGGTCCTGCTCATTTCACTCATCATCAGTTCATGTAAGTCTCCTCAGGTCTTTCTGAAATCCTCCTGCTGGTCATTTATTACAGAACAATAATACCCCATAACATTTATATGCTACAATTTATTCACCCTATTCTTTTAAAACAATTATATAAGTATTACAATTGAGTATATCTACATATATTTTGAAGACTACACTATTTCCATTTCAGTAAGTACACTAAAGCCTCTGACTATGTAAATCACAACAGAATGTGGGAAGTACTCAATGAGATGGAAGTAACATATTACTTTACTTGTCTCTTGAGGAACTTATATGGGAGTCAAAAAGGAACCGAATTGAATATGGAACAATTGATTGGTTTAAGATTAAAAAGGAAGTTTGACAAAGTTGTATAGTGTCATCTTCTTTAACTTATATGCAGAGTACAACATTGCAAATGCCAGATTGGATAATCAGAAATTGGAATTAAGGTTGCCAGAAAGAATATCAACAATTTCCAATATGCCTACTCTGATGGCAAAAAGGAAAGAAGAATTAAGATGCACCTTGATGAGAGTAAAAGAGGAGAGCATAGAGCTGATTTGATGTTTCACATCAAAAAACCTGCAATCTAGACAACTGGTTCCATCACTTCCTGGCAAATAAAGGGAGAAGAAAATGAAGAAGTATCAGAGTTTATATTTTTCAGCCCAAAGATCACTGGAGATGACAATTATTATCATGAAATTAAAAGACGTTAGCTCCTTGGAAAGAAAGCTATTAAAAAAAAAAAACTAGACAGCATTCTAAAAAAGGAAATGTCATTTGGCTAGGAAAGGTTCGTATAATCTAAGATACACACACACACACACACACACACACACACACACATATATATATATTTTTTTTTCTAATAGCAATGTAAGGCTATGAGAGTTGAAGTATAAGACTTTTGAGAGTTCCTTGTATAGCAAGGAAATCAAATAAATCAAGACATAAAGAAATTAATTTAGCTATTCACTGGAAGATCAAATACTGAAGGTCACATAATGAGAAGACAGGACTCATTGAAGAAAATTGATGTTGAAAAAGATTAAAGGCAATAGGAAAAGGAGATGACAGAGAATGAAATGGATAGATGATATGGAATCAAGGAACCTGAATTTTGACAGATTTTGAAAGACAGTGGAAGAGAAAAGATCACGGCCCATTATGGTCTGGGGATCACCACAAGTTAAACATGACTTGACAACTAAAAAACAACATATTGCCTTTTTTACCTTCTAAAATGAGATGTTTATTGACCTCCATTCTTTTTTTTTTTTTAATTTTTTATTTAATAATTACATTATATTGACACTCATTTCTGTTCCGATTTTTTTCCCCTCCCTCCCTCCACCCCCTCCCCTAGATGGCAAGCAGTCCTTTATATGTTGGATATGTTGCAGTATATCCTAGATACAATATATGTTTGCAGAACCGAACAGTTCTCTTGTTGCGTAGGGAGAATTGGATTCAGAAGGTATAAATAATCCGGGAAGAAAAACAAAAATGCAGATAGTTCACATTCGTTTCCCAGTGTTCTTTCTTTGGGTGTAGCTGCTTTTGTCCGTCATTTATCAATTGAAACTCAGGTCTCTTTGTCAAAGAAATCCACTTCCATCAATATATGTCCTCATACAATATCGTTGTCGAAGTGTATAATGATCTCCTGGTTCTGCTCATTTCACTTAGCATCAGTTCATGAAGGTCTCTCCAAGCCTCTCTGTATTCATCCTGCTGGTCATTTCTTACAGAACAATAATATTCCATAACATTCATATACCACAATTTACCCAGCCATTCTCCAATTGATGGGCATCCATTCATTTTCCAGTTTCTAGCCACTACAAACAGGGCTGCTACAAACATTTTGGCACATACAGGTCCCTTTCCCTTCTTTAGTATTTCTTTGGGATATAAGCCCAATAGAAACACTGCTGGATCAAAGGATATGCACATTTTGATAATTTTTTGGGCATAATTCCAGATTGCTCTCCAGAATGGTTGGATTCGTTCACAACTCCACCAACAATGCATTAGTGTCCCAGTTTTCCCGCATCCCCTCCAACATTCATCATTATTTTTTCCTGTCATCTTAGCCAATCTGACAGGTGTGTAGTGGTATCTCAGAGTTGTCTTAATTTGCATTTCTCTGATCAATAATGATTTGGAACACTCTTTCATATGAGTGGTAATAGTTTCAATCTCATCCTCTGAGAATTGTCTGTTCATATCCTTTGACCATTTATCAATTGGAGAATGGCTTGATTTCTTATAAATTTGAGTCAGTTCTCTATATATTTTGGAAATGAGGCCTTTATCAGAACCTTTAACTGTGAAAATGTTTTCCCAGTTTGTTGCTTCCCTTCTAATCTTGTTTGCATTAGTTTTATTTGTACAAAGGCTTTTTAATTTGATGTAATCGAAATTTTCTATTCTGTGATCAGTAATGGTCTCTAGTTCATCTTTGGTCACAAATTTCTTTCTCCTCCACAAGTCTGAGAGATAAACTATTCTATGTTCCTCTAATTTATTTATAGTCTCGTTCTTTATGCCTAGGTCATAGACCCATTTTGATCTTATCTTGGTATATGGTGTTAAGTGTGGGTCCATGCCTAATTTCTGCCATACTAATTTCCAATTATCCCAGCAGTTTTTATCAAATATTGAATTCTTTTCCAGAAGTTAGGGGCTTTGGGCTTGTCAAACACTAGATTGCTATAATTGACTATTCTGTCTTGTGAGCCTAGCCTTTTCCACTGATCCACTAATCTATTTCTTAGCCAATACCAAATGGTTTTGGTGACTGCTGCTTTATAATATAATTTTAGATCAGGTACAGCTAGGCCACCTTCATTTGATTTTTTTTTCATTAGTTCCCTTGAGATTCTCGACTTTTTATTGTTCCATATGAATTTTGTTGTTATTTTTTCTAGATCAATAAAATATTTTCTTGGAAGTCTGATTGGTATAGCACTAAATAAATAGATTAGTTTAGGGAGTATTGTCATCTTTATTATGTTCGCTCGGCCAATCCAAGAGCACTTAATATTTTTCCAATTATTTAAGTCTGACTTTATTTGTGTGGAGACTTTTTTATAATTTTGCTCATATAATTCCTGACTTTCCTTTGGTAGATAGATTCCCAAATATTTTATGGTATCAACAGTTATTCTGAATGGAATTTCTCTTTGTATCTCTTGCTGTTGGGTTTTGTTGGTGATGTATAAAAATGCTGAGGATTTATGGGGATTTATTTTGTAGCCAGCTACTTTGCTAAAATTATGAATTATTTCCAATAGCTTTTTGGTAGAATCTCTGGGGTTCTCTAGGTATACCATCATATCATCTGCAAAGAGTGATAGACCTCCATTCTTATAACTATCTCTTTATTCTTCATGATTTAAAAAAAAAAAATCATTGAATGGTATCCTAGAACAACATATAAATTTCCCTTCATGCCCTAATGATAGGGTTTGTCTGAAGCTGAGAACTTAAATGCATTAAGGAGAGATAATTCCTTTTTTTAGTAATATTTTATTTGTAATGGCTTTGTCTCTTCATAAATCAATTTCTTTTGATTTTATTCTATAATTCCAGTCCAAAGTTCTTTCTCCTTGGTACAGAAAATAAAAACAAAGGAAATTTTGCTAAATTTCCTTTTAAAGAGCTCACCTTTATTTGATATCAATAGGAATACAACTTACATGCTAAGGAATTCCATATCTTTTGCAATCACTTAATTTCCAATAAATATTTAAGTACATGTCATTTTCCAAACAGTATCCAGCACTGAGGAGAAAAGTTCAAAAAATTATATACATTGTACTCAGAAAGGGCATACATTCTAGTGAATAAAACAGTAAGTAAGCATCTACGGAAGGACAGATGGAACAAGCATCGAAAAAGCACTTACTATGTGCCAAGCACTATGATAAGCATTTTTTACAAATGTTTGATCCTCGGAACTACCTATGAAATACATGCTATTATTATTCCCATTTTAGAGTTGAGGAAACTGAAAAAAACAGAGGGTAAGAATTTGCCCAGAATCACACAATTAATAATTACATGATGTATGAATAGAGAGGTGTTAAAGTATCAACCCATTACAAAGGTAAGTTAGAAGGACATTATGAACGACTTTATATAATCAATAAATTATTTTACAGTTGATTCTGTGGTTAAAAGAAAACTACTGGAAATCAGTGAGCAGTGGAGTGATGTTTTTAGATCTATAATTTAGACAAATTAGGTTGGAAACTGAGTACAGGATGGGTTAGCATTGAATCAGATGATGATTGAGAGACAGATAGAAATACTTATGTCTCTATCTACATATATGTATGTGCATATACCTACTGTTTTTGTATATAAACCAAATATGAACAAATATTTATGTGTGTATATTTAAATTATTTTACTTTATAATTATGCTGTATATCTTTTTTATAATCACCAGATAACCCCCCCAATAGAATGTAAACTCATCGTGAAAAGGGATTATGACATTATTTTTACTTATATCCCCAGCAGTGCCTAGTACATAGTACTTTATAAATACTTATTGATTAATTGATTATTGATAGAGGCTAATGATAGAATATATTCTAAGCAATAGTCAAATAACAAAGCATTGAAATAGAGCACTGTAGCCCAACAAATAGATGAAAAAGAGAAGCGATAGCATCACTGTCATTTTTCCATTTACGAAGTTGTAGCATTCCTTCCAAACTTCTAGGCTAAAGGTAGAAGAAGGCTCTCCTCATGCCTTCCAAGGTGATCACATTAAGGTTTGAGTAACTCTCATTGTTTCACCTTTCATCAATCTGTTTTTTCTTCTTTTTTTCTCTATCACTTGTTGATCTTCTGTCAAGATCCAAGGACTCCAGGCTACTTCTCTATTGTTCTCTGCTGGTGGAGACATCTTTTAAAATTGTTTAGTCATCAAAAATGTCCTTCATGAGTTATTTAATGAGTTACTGCTGCCATCTGCTGCTCCAAATTCTCCCTCCAAGGGAGGAGAATATAGAAGACCACAGACTTCCACTAACTCAAGAAACAGTAGTGTACCAGAAACTCACTTTCTCTCCACTCTGTAATTCCCACAGAGGTAAAAGACCACAGTTTAAGTCTTTCTAAATCTCAGGTTCTTCTTAATACATTGGACAAGGCTTTCCCAAATCATCTTAAGAGTATAAAAACTCTTTAACAATAAACAGTCCTGTGTCACTCAAAAATGTGAAAACAATTTGATACTAGCTGCCTCCATCTCAGTTTGACTATCTGAAGTCCCCAACATCAAATCGCAAATGGTGACACAGAAATGACTAAGTTATAAGAGTTATTGATATAGAATTTCTCTCCATTTTCTGAGGAAATTGCTAAAAGCTTGAACTGCTTTGAGTAGCTTTGAAAGAGTAGTCATTAGTAAATTATCATGAATAGCCAAAAGTGGTTCATTTTCTAAAAGTCCCTTGAGCTCACGGATGTCGTTAGAACTGGTCTAAAATTTATGAGAAATTATGGTTGCTTTTTTTTTTGAGACTATACTAGCTTGCACACAGTTGGTTCTTAATTTAGGTAAGTTTCATCCATTACAAAAGATCATTCAAAAATGATAGGAAAATTCAGGAAAACAAAACAGGGCAAATACATTGCTTTCAATCGTTATCATTTCCTTGGCAATTAAGATTAGGTAAACTGCTTTATAAATGGTCTTCAAGCTTGGCTAAAACTTAAAAGAGTCACTAACAATTCAGAACTGGAATAGTTGTGACCTTTGTTTTATAATTCTACTTATACTTTTAATACTTACTTATCCATTAACTATATTATCATGCTATTTAACTTTAAAGATCATATTTTCTTTATTTATTGAGCTTGTGTGGTATAAAGAAAAGAATATTGGATCTGGAGTGAGATTATCTGTTTTTGGATCCTAGATCTGATACTTGCAGGCTGAACAATCATAGATTTCTCATTTTATCTCTTGAGCTCTCCATTTTCTCCTGCGGAAAATAGGCAACAACACATCCACCCTTTCCCTTTCAGGGTCATTGTTGAAAAATCATTTGAACTTTAAAGCAATATATAAATATGAACTCTGACTTTTGCATACTTAAAGCATTATATGAAAGGGGAGACCAGGAAGATTTGGAAATCTTCAACATAAATGGAATATTCTCTTCAATATGAATTTGCCCCTTCAAATATGAAAGTTAGTACTCCTGAGTTTAGAGGTAATAAATCATGGATTGGTAAATTCCATCTGACTGAAATTTTCTAGAGGCATATAAATAGATGCCAAATGTTATCCTTGAAATGAAAACTAAAGTGAGTTATAATTTAAGAAAAAGATACATTCATTAAAAAACAATAGTTCAGCTATTTTAATATGTACTAGTCAGCAAAACACTAAGGTATCCAGATAAAATTCATTCATTTTAGATTATATATATAATATGTATATATATTCAATTATGAAAAGAAATCAGGAGATTAATTAATGTCTTGAAAAAATGAGTGTTCTTCATTACTAGAAGATGAATAATGGTTACAAATAAAAGCAGAAATGAGTCATTTGCAAAACGAATAGAGTGGTAGAAAGAGAGGAACATCTAATTCAAACCATTCATAAGCGCATTAACTATGGAACCCTGAACAAGTTGCTTATTATATCTTGGCCTCAGTTCCTTACCTCTAAAATGATGGGATTGTACAAGTTTAAATGGGATTGTACAACTTTAAAAGCCTTTCTACTTCAAAATCTATGGTTAAATGTAAATAGGCAGTATTAGGATAATAGGTTGATAGTTGGAAGATACTTGTCGAAATACAGATAGCCAGTAAATCTGTGAAGCATCGAATTTAGATCAAGAGAGATCAGGAAAAACATGTGCAATTTTACAATTAAGATTCAAAATAGAATCAAGCATGAATAATATTGACCATGAAATTTGGAATATTAGGTTATCATTGCTAGCAAAACATGTCAGGATAAGAGAACAAAACAGTCAAAGCAAAGAAATGGGGTTAAAGTTGTCCTTGTCTTTACATGCCTTCCTAAGCAGCCTGATTGTATGGGACCACTCTCCTGGGGGATGATCCCATATTCAAATAAGAGAGCTGGAGCCAGCAAGCTCCCATACAGGTGCTAGGTTCAGAAGGAGTCCCTTGATGAGTTGCCAACCTTTACCCTCCTACTAGAATAAAATGTGGAGCATATTACCCATACAAGAATGATATTTGCACAGTTGTGGGTTTAAGTTGCCTCTCCAGAATGTTACAAGTGTATCTATCCTATTCCCTATCTTCCCATACCTTAGAGACCTTCTGTTTCTTGGAATCTTAAGATACTCGCAAGACTGTGGACATAATGTATTTGAGTTCAATGGCAGTTCTACTGCTTGTGTGACTTTGAGTGAGTTAATTAATTTGTGAAAGAGACAGAGACAGAAAGAAAGAGAGAGAGAGAAAGGGACAGACAGAGAAAGAGAGGAAGAAAAGAAGGAAAGAAGGAAGGAAGGAAGGAAGCAAAGAAGGAAGGAAGGAAATAATGAGGAAGGAAAGAAGGAAGGAAAAAAGGAAGGAATGAAATAATGAGGAAAGAAGGAAGGAAGGAAGGAAGGATGGATTTCAATTCATCAGAATCACACAGCTCTAGAGTTTCTAAAGGGAAAACTTTAAGGAAAATCATTTTGTATGTGATAAGCAGAGAATGGGGTAAGGGATGTCTATGTTACAGATGTTATTTTTACCTCACTTAAAAGATAGATCTATTCTGATTTAACTAGCAAGTAGTGGAATGTTTTCTAAGATATCTTGCCCTATAATCAAATAGGACTTTCAATTTTTATTTGAGATTTTTATAATTTTCATAAGATTTGAAGTATTCGCTCATATTCCGGTTAGACAAAGGATTTATCAGTCCACATTTCAACTAGATACACACCTGTAATGTTGTAGAGAAAGGGATTATCATCTAATAAAATAATGAGATGAGTTTTTATGCAAAAGAGTTCTAAAACTGCATAACCATGAATATTTCCTCAGTGATAGGTTTCACAACTGTGTATTTCCACTAGATTTGAATTTCATAGCATTCTAAATTATGAATAATTTCCCAATGTTCATAGTTTTTAACCTGGAGTTATTTGCATGGAAGAAGAAAATAAAAGAGCATGCTAAATCACTTTTCGATATCTGTAACAATTGTTTAGGGCAAAAGAAGCATAACTGTTCTCTAAAGAGTCATAAAGTGAGTCTCTGTGTATTATAATCATTTAAATGAAAAGTGTTTACTGAGTCATTGCTTGAAGGACTATGGAAATGAAATCCTGAAAGAAGTGAAGGGAAAAAAAAAATAAAGATTATACACATTTTGTTTTCTTCAAAGGAAATAAAGGGAAAGAATATATTCTTCAGTATTTCATTAAAATTATGGTACTCAATAATATTTAAAACTAAATCCTGCAGAGATCCTTAAAAATTAAACTAATAAAAAAAGAAGTGTCAATGCTTACGGTACGTAAAATGGTTTCATTGGAAAATATCAGATTTAATCTTTGGTGAATGTCCATTAACACAAATGGCACACTGCATCTAGCCAATGGTCTATTTGACCTAGGTTCTCTCTTTGTTAGTGACTCTAGGCAAAGGTCTATGGAAGAATAGAGCAACTGATCTCTACAAAATTATCAAAGATAAATGAAATGGAAACAGTCCCATAATCACTACATGATTTGCTGATGATTACTGGCCGCTTGATGATTTTGAGTTCAGTATTGAGAATATCTCATATTAACCTCAATATTCTAGGCAAATAGTTAATATTCCTTAGCAACTTGTTAATGAATTCTCATACAAAAATCTTTCCAAAACTTTCATAAACCAGCTTTTATTTTTGTCTATTTACTTTCTCCTTGTTCAATTGACATATCTCACTAGATTTTCTTCCAGTTCCAGAACACTAGGTAACTAGGACAATGTCACACAAAAAGTGCTTGCTAAAGTCATCACTCTAACCCAGATATCCTGACTCTCAGCCAAGTTATCCTGGACTGGCCATGGCTGAATCAAGTACAGCACGGAGAACATAGAAATTCTGTTTTCTAGTTTACATGTTCAAAACACAGTTTGATGTTCAAAAGAAAAAAAGTCACTTTAAAGGATTCTCCCTTAAGAGATAGTTGAAAAGTATGTGACCTGAGAGCACTAGGTTTTTGTACATAGATCTGAGCAATAGGTGGGAGGAGGAGGGATCCTAGCATCCTTCCCACAGGAAGGCAGAATAGCCAGAAATGGCCCACATATGTATTGCATCAGGTGATCTGATGGAGGAAAGGCACTGTGTTGGAGACCTCAGGGGTGGAGAGCCCCTGCCATGTTGAAGGAATTGCTTCTAGGTCAGTAAGGATTGCATGGGCAGGGAAGGGAGCTCAAAAGTCACTCTGGTTGTCTTCAGTCTGAAGTTAGAAGCAGGTGTTTCTGCTCATTCAAAAGTCATCAGCAAATGAGGGAGAACTCTTCAGCATTTCTGAGAAAGCTGAGCAGCTAATTAAGACCTTCACAGCAGGGACATGGAGACAGACCTGAGGAGAGAGAGAGTTTTGCCTTTTGGCTGCCTTATGAACCAGAGAATCAGAGCAAGTAGAGCTCTCAAGGTCTCTGGCTGAGAAGACTGAGTTTAGTTTAATGAAAAGGACGATTCAATTCTATGCAGATTTATCATCTTTGGATATGATGAGAAGACAGAATCTTTTCAGAATCACTTATTAAGTATCTGTTTCATGCCTGGAACTATTTTAGATACTGAGTGAAAAACTTTGTTGTTAAGGATCTTACATTCTATGTAGAGAGACCAAGTTTATACAGAATAAATACAAGGGAGTTTAATGAGGAAGGGCCAGAGCAGTGGGGTACATGAAAGGCTTTAGGTGAGACTATTTCTAGAGCTGAGCCTTACAGAAATTAAAGGGTACTAGGGAGGGGGATCGAGGAGGGAGAGCATTCTAGACCAACGGGTGGCTAATGGAAACAAAAACAAAGATGGGGATTTGGACAGCCATGTGTTAAAACAGTCAACCAGCCAATTTGGTTAAACATAGCCAGATGTGTGTTTTACCATTACATTTGAAAACGCGATCAATATGTGTTCCACAGGGCTCCTTAGTGATAGCATCACGAAGAGTGACCTGTTCCTATCTGAGTTTGACACCCCTGATGAAGAGGAAAGGGGGGCAGATTTTGAGCTCAAAGAAAGGCTTCTTGTTTGAAAGCTGACCTTCATCATTACTCTGTTTAAACACTTTCTCTGCAACTGTTCTGCAAGGTAGGTGGTAGTGGTATAAGTGTTTGGAACTAGGACAAGGTGAATTGCTCTGTCATATGGCTAAAATTCAGTCATACAGCTCTGAGTTGGAGCTGAAATTGAAACCTAGTGCCTTTGATTCCTTTCATGGTTCTCTTTCAACTAGAATGTATTAAATGTGCCTGTATCTGCAGCCAAGTGGCCCAGGAGATAAAATTCCAGCCCTGACCACAGGAGGACTCATATTCTAGAGTTCAAATCTGGCCTCAGACGTTTGGTAGCTTATGTGAGTGGGCAAATCATTTAACCTGTTTTGGCTCAGTTTATTTGTCTGCTAACTGATCTAAAGAAGAAAGTAGTAAACCACAACAGTATCTTTGTTAAGAAAGTCCCAAATGAGGTCACAAAGAACTGGACAAGACTGAAACAACAGCAACGAAATAAAAGGAAATATTTAACGAAAAGGGAATCACTCTTTGTTATGAGCCAGAACTTGAAACAAGATGATAACTCAATGGAACTGATAGAAACAATGCTTAAGTTAACACATTTTGGGATTTCACACATTAGCTCACACATTAGTTCACACATTTGGGAGATTTCAGGGTTCAGTATGAGATATCCAAATTCACACCTCCCATAATCCCACTCTCAGAGAAGGAGTCAGCCTTTGAGTTTACACCTCTAAAAGAGCATAAAAACAGCTGAGCTCAGTCAGGAGAGTTCAGTTGAAAAGATTGAGAGGGGAGTGTCAGCTGGAGATTGAGAAGCCACGAGTTGGAGTTGAGCTGGAGGCAGAAGCTGGCAGAGAAGCTGCAAGAGCTCTTGGAACCAAGGAGGGAGATAAGCCACCAAGAAAACTAACCGGGCTATTTTGGAGGAAACAATTAACATCTGACTGCATTTGGAGTGATTATTACTTGGAACTGAAACTAAGGCTGCCTCCAGAAAACCTCCCCAAGAAACCTGCTCCCAGAGAACCATCACATATTACAGAAAAAGAAGAAGAACACCACAACTCTTAAATAATACAACTGAAATTTTAAAATCTTATATGAGCATTTAAGTTCTGGGGATTCAATTTTTTAAAATTAGATGTTTTTAGATAGTTTTTTTTTTTTTTAACAAAACAAAGATAACAGCATTAAGTGTTCCAGAGTTGTTTGAGTATCAGAGAAATCCAGTAGTTAACTTTTGGTCCTACAGAAAACTGTCCATATCTTCTAGACTTCACATCTAGTATTATTGTCTGTTTTGTCAAGTTGCCTCTCTGAGGTAGTTAATCAGTATTCAAGCAATGAGATAAATCAAAAGATGTGATATTCAAGAGAAACAAATCATCAAATTCTTCAGATTTCAAGCCCTCAACCAAGCCAGAGATAACTTTAAGATCTTTGTCAAGACATTACTTCTCCATGAAAACTTCATTTATTCTTTCCCCAAATTTTAATCAAAGTTCTTATATGACATATATAGTATAGTTTTATTCTGAAATTAATAAATTTTTCTCTTGTTGTGTAATATCAATGTTGATTGCAACTGTACTTTAAATAAATATTTTCCAAAATAGTTTCTGTTTATCTATAATTGTAAAACTCAGGACTTTCTGTTCCTTGGCAAAAGATCTTAGAGGTGGACACCCAGGATATTTGTTGGCAAATGTAAATTTTTTTATCTGAAAGGTGAGAATATTCTAAAGAATAACAACCATGTGGATAAAGAGGAGTTTTATGAAGATCAAATTGATGGTGCAAACTTGAGAAATGGCAAAGCAGCTAAAGGAGAAGCATTTAGGGAGGTGAAGACATATTTTTGGTGATGTATCACAGGAAGAAGAAAATATAATGGATTTAGACCTGCGTAGTGCTAGTGGATGAGTGAAACTGCCATACACAAAGGATGAAGCTTTATAACTTGAGAATTCCGGACTCATAGTAAGAGAGGGAAGTCAGCCCCAAAGTATCTTTGTTGTTCTAGCCTGTCTTTCTGAGACTGGAAGGAAAGCATCTCAAGAGGCAAATGGCACTGAACTTGAGTGCTTGAATATTATGAATGTGAACTGAGTATTTTTATTCCCCAGTATATAATGACACAATGTGATTAGAGGGGAATCTGGGTTATCACTCCTGTGGAGATTAAAAAGAGATGTTATTCTTTGCATAGAAGGAGATTTTACAAATAGTCCAATTCGGTGTCTTGCTATTTACTTTCCAATTCTGTATTAATTCAATTTTATTTCTTTACTTATAGATTCATGCCCTTTTATATAGTCAGTCATAGAAGTTATACTAGTGGGGGCTCAAGATATAGTTAGGATAGTTAATCACCTAAAGCATTACAGCGAAGTTAGAAAGTACTGAAGATTCTCAGAGTTGTGTGGAAACTCATGGGATCCCAAGCTCTATATAACAGGGATAACCTACCTTTAAATTGTTCCTACATGACACTTTCCTCACAAACTCTCCATGAGATAGAAACAGAAAATAGAATTATATACTCATTTTGGAAATGAATCAATTAAAGTGAAAGACTGAGTGATATGCCCAAATTTGCAATGCTTTTATTTTTCCCCCTGAGGCAACTGGGGTTAAATAACTTGCCCAGGGTCACACAGCTAAGAAGTGTTAAGTATGTGAGGTAAGATTTGAACTCAGGTCCTCCTGACTTCAGGGCTGGTGCTCTATCCACTGCCCCACATAGCTGCTCCTGGAATACTTTGAAAAGAGGAATCAGATCCTATGGCTACCAATCATAAGGACTAGTAGATGACACAATGGATAAAGCACTGGGCTAGGAATTAGAAAGACTCGTCTTTGTAAGTTCAAATTCAACCTTAGATGCCTATACATTGTATGTGACGCTGTGCAAGTCACTTAACCCTGCTTGCCTCTGCTCCTCATGTGTAAAATGAATTGAAGAAGAAAATGATTTCCCTTCTACTATCTTTGCCAAGAAAACTCCAAATGGGGTCACAAAGAATGAGTAATAATCGAAATGGCTCAACAACTTGATACCCGTGCCAATCTAATGTAGTGTTTTTTTATTTTGTACTTTTTGAGAGCATGGGGTATATCAACATTTTTTAAAATATACTTTGTGGTGACTGATGCAGTGGTAGTTATGTAATAAAACATACAGTTCATAGGTCAGACACTGAATCCATTTTTGAATGTATTTTCAAAATATTTAGATCATGATTTCTACCATAATGTTAATAAATCTTCAAGGGCTCAGACAACTTACACGGTCCTAAGAAGCATCACAATATCACAAATATGTGTACTTAAAAATATGTGCATATATGGGTGCTTTTGTGTGTGTGTGCACTTGCTATTTTCAAAATCAAGCTTTTTCAGTGTTTCTACTGGGCTCATATCCCAAAGAAATCTTAAAGGAGGGAAAGGGACCCACATGTGCAAAAATGTTTGTGGCAGCCCCTTTTGTAGTGGCCAGAAACTGGAAACTGAGTGGATGCCCATCAGTTGGAGAATGGCCGAAGAAGTTATAATACATGAATGTTATAGAATATTATTGTTCTGTAAGACACGATCAGCAGGATGATGTCAGAGAGGCCTGGAGAGACTTACATGAACTGATGCTGAGTGAAATGAGCAGGACCAGAAGATCATTGTATACAACAAGATTATATAATGATCAAATGTGAGGCACGTGGCTCTTTTCAACAATGAGTTGATTCAGGCCACTTCCAGCGATCTTGTGATGAAGAGCACCCAAAAAGAGCTGTGGGAACTGAGTATCACATGGCTCACAACATAGCATTTTCGCTCTTCTTTTATTGTTGTTCACTTGCACTTTATTTTGCTTCACTTGTTCTCTTGTGTGGCGCGATAATTATATAAATCTATATGCATATATTGGATTTAACATATATTTTGACCATGTTTAACATATACTGGACAATTTGCCTTCTAGGGGAGGGTATAGGGGAAGGGAGGGAAAATTGGAACACGAGGTTTTACAAGGGCTGATGTTGAAGAATTGTCCACACATATGTTTTGAAAAATAAGAAAAAAATAATAAAAACAAATCACACATTGTATTTCTTGTTAGTTTCTGAAGTACAATCATTCCCAACATTCCTACATCTATCCTTTTGGTTCGTGCAATCCCTGCTTGAGGACTAAAATTAGAAAGAGAATCAGACTCTTCAGAGAAAAGCCAAAGGCTAGTTATGTACAAGGAGCCATTGCTGAGACTGGAGGCTCAGTTCTTCAGGCACTAACATTTAGAGAGGTATTCCAGTCATCAATGTCATTTTCTAGAAGGCAGGACAGAGACATGCTCCTTCATATACATTTACATGTACTTATCTGCATGGGGAGGGGATGTGACTGAATATTAATCCTCCCCTCACTGACAGTTTCTCACTTCAGAAACTTTCTTGACTAATGATATAATTAGTGTGGTGGTAGGGAACTTAGTTTAAATTAGAATCTAAACATGCAAATCAAATACAGAGCTAAGACAGAAAACTCCCAGTGTCTGATTTATACTTTACATTAAAAAGTGTAAGTATAAAATGTTAAATGTTATTAGGGAAAGTGTTTAGGTCCCTAGCAAATCTGGGTTATGGTACTCTGTGAGTTTTGTACTCATGACAATGAAGGCCTTTTCAGAGCATTTTGCTAATCTGTTTTTCTCATAAATCCAAATCTCCATAAGGTGTTACAGTTAATATAGTTTATATATATTATATAAACTTATATATATATATGCAACTATATATATATAAATACATACAACATATATATGTATATACATATATACGTATATATGTATATGTATGTATATATATATACATATATATATAATGTTAGCTTCCCTACCACTCATTAGATAGTATGAGTAGACCTCTCTTTTAACTTTATTCTTTCATAGTTATAAATAGTGTGACAAAATGTGGTACTTCTTTGGCATTCTAATCAATGAGATGCAGGGTATTCTACCAGCTGAAAGAAAATCTACTTGAAAATTAGAATTATTATTAGACTTTTCCTCCTTACTGCTGAACTAGGCAGACCCTTATCACATTAGTACTGCATAGCCTAGAAGAAGGGTAATTACATCATCAGTCTCTGTTGGGTAGGTGTCCCAGCCCTTTTAACATAAAAGTCCTTTCCATTACTTCTGAATTTCATTGAATATTCTCTTGGGTTGAAATTATCAGTTGCAAATAAACAGGTGCTTTCTTCAAATTCCTCTGCATCCAAATTAAAGGGCATTTGATAGGTTTAAATAAAAAAATACAGATCTTGCCTCACATGTCTAAGTGGATATTGGATTTTCACTTTAAATTGTTTATTTCAACTCTAAACATGTAACTGAATCCACATTGTAAACACATTACAAAAGGAAAGTTGCCTGTACTATACCATAAAGCTTTTGTCTTGAAAAGCAATTTGATTTAAGGAGCTAAGTAATTTAAAGTTGAGATTGTAAGCTTAATGTTGACTTTTGAAAAAGAATTTTGGGTATCTTTTAAAAATTATAGCATACTGCTTTTCAGAAATTGTCATAAAAATCTAAAAATGATAAAAGCATGTATAGAGGTATACATATATGTGTGCATACATACATACCTACTATGGGATTTTAAAGACTATCAAAAACTATTTTAGTGCTTGAGTTAGAACTTTGTCCTCATGAATGAATAAAATTCTAGATTTGATTTTGTTAATTTAGTGAACATAGTAAAATCTTTATAGATCTTCAACAGAATTTTCAATATAATAATCATGCTTCAAATAAATACTGTTGTATTGAAGCATTTAAATTTTGTGATTTCAAGAGTTAAAATTTATGAATCATTGTCTTCAAATGGGAAGTAGCAAATAAAAATACTCGAACTAAATAATAATTTCTAGTAGAATTGTGGGGCATTTTTTAATAAAAGCAAGCACATATAGTATTTTAAAGTTTTCAAAAAAAACTTGATATATATCTAATTTCATTTGAATGTCACAACAACCCTGTGTGCCAGGTGCTATTATTATTATTATTTCTATTTTAGAGATTATATAACTGATATTAAGGAAGGCTAATATTCAGGGTAAAATAACTAAATGTCTAAGGCAAATTCAAAAACCATGTATTCTTGGAAATGTGAACTCAAATTCAATAAATTATTCACTTTGTTAACTAGGAACCTATTTTTGATAAATAATCATATTCATTGTTTATATAGAAATAAATTTGCTTTCAAGGTTTCCCATAATCTTACCCTGTATTTCAACTACTTGTGATTTCATCTGTGTGGGTACTCATTCTGATGTCAATAACAGATAACCACATCTTATTCCAGGATTTATTGAATCACAGAGGCCATCCCTAAACTCCTAGAAACTAGCAAAGCTTTCCCCAGCCACAGAGTCATCTCTCTGATAAGAATTCCTGAAGCATTTAACCAGTTATTTGGTATAATTTGGTAGCAGATTATAGTCCCCTATTTTACTGAAAACTCCAACTATGTAGGATAAACTAGAATTTGTGCTTAATAACCTAGATTAATCGGTACAAGATGAGGCATCAAGCATTAAAATAGGATTTTAATTGAAGTGTTACATTCTGCCTTTTAAAAATATTGCAATTTTACTGAGATCTTGGCTTATGTAGCCTTTCAAGATTTTGACAGATTCATTTCCATCTTATAAAACTTTAGAATTCACTTAGATTTTCAATTATCAGCTAAAATTAAACATAATTTTCTGTTTATTTTAGTGTCATTGTTCTTTTTAAAGAAATAAAGTGACTAAGGAGAGAGGCAGAAGTGCTGATTATAGTATAAAATCATATAAAACTTAGAGAGAGACCAAGTGATAGTTGAGCTTCTCAATTACTCAAGAAACGGTTAAAGAATATAAATTGAAGAACAACTAGCTGCCTATATAGTAGGAGTTGTCCAGTATTTAAATGAATAAACAAACAATTAAATAAGCTTTCATTTCTTTAAAGGGAACAAAGGAAGGAAGAAAGGAAGAGAGGAAGGAAGGAAGGAAGGAAGGAAGGAAGGAAGGAAGGAAGGAAGGAAGGAAGGAAGGAAGGAAGGAAGGAAGAAAGGAAGGAAGGAAGAAAGGAAGAGAGGAAGGAAGGAAGAAGGAAGGAAGGAAGGAAGGAAGAAGGAAGGAAGGAAGGAAGGAAGGAAGGAAGGAAGGAAGGAAGGAAGAAGGAAGGAAGGAGAAAGGAAGGAAGGGAGGAAGGAAGGAAGGGAGGAAGGAAGAAAAGGAGCCTCCCTTTTTTAGGGTGTATGTATATATACATATTAAAAAAAATACACAACCAATAATATAGAGAGATACCATCCAACCCAAACACAAAGAGAAAAGCCATACTAATACTGCTTAGCTTTAAAAGAATTAAATGACTGGATATAGATGAAGTGCAATAACTGCTACCTTTTCCACTCCTACTCCTACTCTAGAAGGAGGGAAAGAAACAAACATTTGTTAAGTTCTCTCAGTGGGCTAGGAATTTTATACATATGTTCTTATTTGATCCTCACAACAACTCTTGTGAGGTAGGTGTTACTATTATCTTCCTGTTACATTTGAACAAACTGAAGCAAACTGAAATTCAAAGGGGCTTAGATTTATGTCACTGAGCATTTCAGAATTCCAAATCTGGCTTATGTTGGCAAACTCTTGGAACTAACATTTAGTAAATGAGATCAAAGCAAGTTTGTAGAGTTATACATACATGATTTAATGTTTTATGGTAGGGAAGCCAAATTCATCATTGTTTCTGACAGGGTTGGTAAAAGAATGAGCATTTATAGTCTGAGGTTCACAGATTAAAAGAATCAATCCTTCTATTTAGCCATTACTATGTTAAAATGCTCAAGAAAGAAAGCAGAAGAATATTCCTGCATGTATTTAGTGGTATATTTGAGAGTGATGGGCTTCCAATCAGTAGAAGTAGTTTTAGATCCTGAAGTTAGGAGAATCTTGAGTTCAAATATGACCTCATACACTTGACACTTATTAGCTATATGAACCTGGGCACGTATTTAACCCCACTTGTCTCTATAAAAGGAGAGGAAAAAAGGAACTAGTTTTAAACCACAGCTCCAGCATTATGTATTAAGTGACTACAAATGAGATTCACCCTCCCTGTATTTGTTTCTATATAATAATTGGAATGATGTAGATTCATAATGAATGCTTGCTGAATTGAATTAATACAATGTAAGAAATAACACTTGTAGTGGGATCGTATAGCACTATTATTAGGAAAATGCTGTATGAAATTTATAGTACTGAATGAATAGAACATGAATGTTGATATCCATCACATTTGTTTAGTCATTGTCTAGCTGTGTTACATTGAGGAAAATATCAAATTATTGGATCCCAATCTGAATGGAAGAACTTTTCTTTTTCTAGAATGTATGTATGCACACATATAGACAAAGGCAGACCACCCAACCCCAACACAAAGAGACTAGCTATACTAACAACGTATTCCTAAAATTCTATGATGCTTAATTGACCTTGAAACTACTTTGATATAGGAGAAGAAAGTAAATTGGTGGCAGCCAAGGTGACATCTTATTTAATAATTACCAATATTTTTCTTGTTTTTTACATGTGATATATCATTTGAGCATCACAATAATCCAATGACTTAGGTGTGACAAATACTCCATTTGTACAAGGAAACCAAGAGATTAAATTATATTTCCATAGTCACTTCGCTAAGTATCTGATGTAATATATGAACAACTGAATTTAGAGTTATCACTTTATTTATCATAACATGTAGACCCTCGATAAATTTATCACTCTATCTGAATGATATTGTATTGGTAGTCATATTATATCAACCCCGTCTAACCCACAGTGAGTCAAGAAGAAATTCATATAAATCTACTATGTTGGGATTAGAGCTTCTTAAAAGCATGTTAATATACATGACATTATTACCTAATTTTCAAAAATTCATTTATGCATTTTATTAAATGGAAGTAATTTTCTCCTCTCCGGACTTTTTATTGTGCTTTTATTCTATCTACCAAACAAGTTATTGTGCCATGTCATTCAGCTCTGTTTTGTCTATTAAACAGGGACTATCTTGAGGTCTATTTTTCCTGAGTCTATTTCTATTCTTTATGTACTGCTGAAGCTACTGTTGGTACCCCATAATTTTTAAATATCAAATGCAATGTCTTTTAGAGGATGGATGACTTTATATTTACGTTGACATGTTCTAAATTACTGGACACCAAGTTAAACTGATATCTACACCATCACGATGCCAATAACAGTAGCAAATAAAAGTAGTTTTCATTTTTGTACAGACACTCATGTCATGACAGGAAAGCTAGCAATATAAATAATGTCCATATACAGGAGAAACCAGCCCTTATTTGTGATCTAGGAACTTGTGAGTCACAGATAATATAGCTGTTCATGAGGGAGGAAAAAAAAGCATTTATTCTTTCAATAAAAATTAAGGCACTTAAGAGTCAGAAGACATGTACTCTCTAACCCGTCCTTTTAGATGTAATTGTAAAAGTACCTGTATCCACCATGTTCTTCCTACCATGCTATAAGATTTCTAGGCTGTTCTCTTTTTTTTTTTCCTCTTATTTTTTTTTCTTTCTCTTTGTAAATTCTTTAAATATATTTATTTGGCATTTACCTCCCCCAATTACAAGTTAAAAGAATTTTAACATTTGCTTCTTTTAATTGTGAGTTGCAAATTATCTCTCTCACTTCCTACAATCCCTACTCATTGAAAGGGCAAGAAATTTGATGTAGATTATACATATACAGCCATGTAAGACATATTTCTATATGGGTCATATTTGGGGGGGGAACAGACCGAAAAATCCCCAACAAGAAAAATAAGAAGGTAGAACAAAGTATGCTTCAGCCTGCATACCCCATTCAAAGGATTATACTATATTATTTTTTTTGCTGGATAGATTATTATTGGTTGTAACTCTAGTTCCTTTGCCCTCTAGAATATCCTGTTCTAATAATCCAACACTTTAAAGTAGAAATCACTAAATCTTGTGTTATCCTGCCCTGGGAACATTGGAATTTGCCTATAATATCCCTGGAAGTTTTCATTTCAAGATTTCCCTCAAGATTCTTTCAATTTATATTTGCCTCTTTGGATCTAGAATATCAGGGCAATATTACCTAAAAAGAGTTGTCCAGGTTCTTCATTGATCATGGCTTTCAGATAATCCAATAAATTTTAAGTTATATCTCCTTGATTTATTTTCTAAATGAGTTGTTTTCTTTTCAATGACATTTATTTCTTCTATTTTTTTCATTCTTTGATATTGTTTGTTTTTTGATGCCTCATGAAGTCCTTAGATTCCACTTGCCCAAACTCTAATTTATAAGGAAATATTTTATTCACTGAACTTTTATTCCACCTTTTCCATTTGGCCAATTCTACATTTGAGTAGTACTTTTTCTTTAGTGAATTTTTATAACACTTTTTCCATTTATCCAATTCCTCAAGAGTTTTTTTAGTAATTTTTTGCACATCTCTTCTTTTCCACAATTTGGCCAATTCTGGTTTTTAAGTAGTTCTATGCTATTTTTAAAATGTTTGGCATATTCTGATTTTTAAAGCATTGTTTTCTTTAGTACTTTTTTCTGTTTTCTTTACCATGCAGTTGACTTTTTTTCATGATTTTCTTGCATCACTCTCATTTCTTTTCCATTTTTTTTCCTCTCCTCTTGTTTGATTTTTAATTTTTTGGGACTTCCAGGAATTATTTTTGTATCTAGGAACAATTCTTTTTTTTTTTTTTTTTAAGTTTTGGATGTAGTGACTTTGACTGCATTTTCTTCTGAGTTTGTGTTTTCATATTCCCTGTCACCACAATAATTTCCTTTGGTCAGTTCTATTGTCCTTTGCTCATTTTTTAGCCTATTTCTTGACTTTCAATCGTGGTTAAAGAAAGGCTGTGCTCCAAGGATGAATGGAACACTCTTTCCACCATCAAACCTTTCTTGTTGTTGTTCTCAGAGCTAGTTCTAATGATCTATAAGTTTTCAATTCTTCCAAGGTGGTATGCTTTTAGAAGATGTATATTTCCTCTTCTCCTGAGCTGTACTTTGGGATATGAGTGACCATAAACATTCTTTTCTATCCTGAAGCTGTGACCAGGATCCCCACTCTCCTAGAACCACAAATAAGGATGACTTGAAGCCATGTATAGTCAATGAAACAGAGTCCTGCCCCCAGTGCCAGCTAAGGTATCCCTCATGTACTGATCTGTTATCTGACTCCTCTTACTTTCTGTGTATTAAAAACCCCATAAGCACAGCTGTTGCCACTTATTCAGTCACCCTGGGTCCTGCTCCTAGTTTGATTGAGTATGTTCTGTACTGGTGCAGCCTTTGCTAGAATGCTTTCGACTCTAAATCACTATGTGATGGACCTTTCATTACAACTGTCTAAATTATCATGGACTAGAAAATTGCTTAACCCTATCCTTTTATAGGTTCTTCCTCTCCAGAGTTCATTTTAAGGCATCACTTAAAGTTTTTTGGAAGAGAATTTGGAATTGGTCAGGCTATTCCTGCCTTTCTTTTTGCCATTTTGGCTCTGCCTTTATGGACTTTTCTGAGTCTCACTATCTTTACTTTTCTCATTTTTTTTCAACCCTATGGAATATTTCTGTAATCTACTCATGTTGACACACAACCACATATGTACACAAATTCATATATATATATATATATATATATATATATATATATATATATGCACACACATATTTGATATGTAAATGTAGTGTTTTGAACAAAGCTCTGGGCCTGAGAGCAAGAAGATACAAGTTCTGATTCTATCTCCTGTGGTAACTAGCCCAGGTGACCTTGGGCAATTATGTTAACTTTTATGCTTCTTAAAGAACTGATTCTTTAATTGATGATAGTTCTTGAGCTTGACAGTTTTAAGAGATCATCTAAACAGTGCTTTATTTTTATCGATAAATAAACAGATTCAGAGAAATTAAGTGACTTATCTAAAGTCATTCAAATAATAAGATATCAGATCTTGTTACTCTTGAGGTAGTGCTCTTTTCCTGATAAGTCAGATACTCGGGATAGTATCTCCGTTGGTGCAGAGAGAGAACTCTAAAAGCCTTTATTGAATCAATGAAAGATCACATAATGTTCTGTGGAAAAATCACATAATATCTTGGAGACTCTCAGTTTCTTGGTCGATGAAATGAAAATGAGTATTCAGAATGATTGTAAAATTAAATAATATATTTCATGTAAAGGGCCTATAAGTGGTGAAGCATCATAGCAAAACCAGCATTATTTTTTTTTTTTTTACCAGAAAACATTTGTTAAGCACTTATTGGATGCTAGGATTAAAGCATATCAATAGCAGTCTCCTTAATTTAAAAACATATGCAATTTAATAAGGATGAAGTTTTATTTCTCATTTTCATCCATGCTTGGGATTCCATTGGTGTACAGAACTTTGGGTGAGCAAAGTCCTTCCAGCAATGCAGAAAGGCAAGTTCCCAATTCAAGGAAGTTGCCTGTGATACTCCAAGATTAAGTGATTTGGCAAGAGCTACGTGAACCTGGTTCTTTTTTACTCTAAAGCTGGCTCTCTATCCACTATGTAATATTACTTCTTTAACAGGAAAACAACACCGGTACAGAAATGATTATGATATAGGAGCAAGTGGAATAAAGACAAACCAGGGACCTAGTCAAAGTGCTGCAAGAAATTATAAAAAAGAAGAATCAGTTTTATGTGGAAAATCAGATTCAGCTTCATGGAAATTTGGGCACATAAGTAGTAGAGCTTGAGGGAAGGGAAAAACAAAAATATCTCTAAGAGAAAAATAAAATAGTGCTAAATTAATCATATTAGCCAATCAAAATTGATTTCCCAGCCTACTTCATAAAATGATGATTGAACTTGTGGAATAGAGTGAACATGATCTTTATCTCTTGGCTAAGAGAGTTAGAAAAAAAAAACTAGTAAGAAAAAAACATTAACCATGTTGATATAGACAGCAAAATGTAACCACAACCAGTAATAGAAATAATTATTACAATTTTTTTTAAAAGAAGAAGTACCATCTCCACCTTCATTTCTCAAAAACTCACATATTGTATATTTGATGTATTATTTCTGCAAAATGAAATCGACAGTGCTAGGAGAAACAAAACAAGATACAAAAGACCTCAGACTTGCTATCTGAGTTGGTAAGAAAAATAAAATCATAGAGAAAGGCCAGATAAGGAGTAAAGAAAAGACATTCTCTTAACAACAGCCTAAAAGACAAGGGGGGAATGACTGATGCTTAAGAAAGGGGAAAATGAATGAATTTCATTAAGGGCCTTTGAGAAGGAACTAGATTATTTGTTAATAACATGTTGAGTCATTAATAAAATCTTAGAATTTCATTTGTTTCTAACTCTGGATTTGGAATTGTGCGTCATCTCAGGAAAATCAAATAACCTTTATAAGTTCTTGTTATTTTATCTATGTACTGAGAACATATTGATGAAATATTTACAGCTATATCAAATTTGTAAAATATTTCTGAAGTTTATCAAAAATGATGTTATGAGGAAAATTAATATCGTGCTATATTATTTAATAACCCATATTTCTCTATGATGCATCATTCTGACAGATTCCACTTGTGAAAGACAGGTAATTTCTGAAAGACATAATCCAGGAAGGTGATCACTTTCAGCCCCAAAGACATCTGCTTCCATTTCACACTTGGTCTCTTTATGCATCTCTTTTCATTTTCTTTCATTTTTACTAGTTTACCTACATCTTGCTCAAAAAAATCTTTTCACTCTCTTTGTATTTGTCTACTCAGCTCTCTGCTCATCACCCTGAAAATATCCTTCGAATGTGTTAATAAACACCTGATTATGTTCATAAAAATCTGATTCTACACTAAATAAAGAATATACCATATGGATTGATGAAAAGTTTTGTTTTTTTTTTTTAAACTGGCTTGAGATATTTAAAACTAAGAAATAATCACAAGACAAGAGAATTACATGAACTGAGGAGAACTAAGTTTGAATCTTCATTTGGCTATTATTAGGTATCAAAACATTTCCCCACATTATGTTGGATTTAATTTCCTTATTCGCTAAAATTTGATGTTGGACTAGATACTATCTAAAGCCCCTTACAACTCTGAATATTATGGAACAAACTACATTCTGGTACCAGAATTAAATTCATGTGGCTAACTTTTTACTAGATCAAGAAACTTATGGACTTACATCTCTTGATTAGAACTTTTTTTTTAATCTAATGATTTAGGCTAATGGCAACAAATGCACGTTGGATGTTAACTCTTCCACACTTGTAGGTGTCAATACTTACCAAAAAAAAAAATCTATCAACAATTAAAATTCCATAATCACCTCAGCAAATTAATAAGAACTCTGATTGTGCGTTAAAATCCATTATGAATTCAAAAACCATGATTGACCCATATCTTTAGCAAATTAAATGTCAATGAGAGGGAAAAATCTATATGGGCATATGAAGACATATTAAGATTGTAGTATATTTTATAAATCAATGTTTTGCTATATATATATATATTTAAAAGATGAATAACTTTTACATCTTCATAAAGTCAAAAATTTGTATTTCAATAATGGTCATTTCATATGAGAATTCCATATTCACAATGAAAGTATTTTTTTTCCTCCTGGGTCATCCATGAGAAATATTCAAAATACAGTTAGAGAAAATATTCCAAAGCTTGTTTTGTTTTCTAAGGAGACCCAGTGTTTATATATGTATACACATAAGTATGTACATCTGTACATATACACATGTACATGTGTGTGTGTCTATATATATGTATATGTATATGTATAGGTGTGTGTCTATGTAAATAAATGCATTGTCAACTGGATAGAACTGTTCTCCCAATCTGTAGGTGATCAGAGTCAAACAAATTAGCTTGACACAGGAGAGTCAGGAATCAAATAGAGGTTTAATTTTAAAGTGAGGGAAATGGCTTCCAAGAAAGGACACATATGACAGAGCCCTACCCCTATGGAGGAGGGACCAATTTTAGTGTGGGGAGACCTTAATAATTATACCTATGGCTATACAGTGAGTTGTAGCCCTGACAGTGACAGGTAATAGTAACAAGAAGACAAGTTTGAGTCATAGCAGGGCTTCAGGAAAAAAAAACGATTATTGTGGCTGAGATCATACAGAAGGTGAGTACAAAGGATATATGTTCCAAGCTAAGGGCACAGGCTGCTTATTGGATCTTGGCTCTGAAAAACAGGATATTTCCTAATATCTTGACCTTTTCCCCTTTGTGCCAAGGAGAGGCAAGTATAAGCCAAGATGTCATAAGAGGCCAGTGGATTAGGACAAGCATTTTTATCACAGAGGATCAGTTCCTTGAGGGTACCTATTAGAAAGTATGTCCCAGGTATTGTTGTTATCCCTTGATTGCTTGCAAGCAGAATAGAGAGGAAATGGGCAAAAATGTAGAGATTAAAAATTGTTGACACATGCTTGCTTCAGGGCCTTGATGGTTGGGTGCATAAGAAAATAGAAGAGGGAAAAAATAACTTGGATTCAACCCTCAACCAGAATCTTGGGACACCTATCTCATCTAGACGTTGGCTGCTTTTGGGTGTCCACTAGACAAATCCTGAGGATTCCTCCATCTACTCAGAAGTTGGGACTCCTTCATTTGATTCAGGAGTTCATGTCCACAACTTTGATAGACAGGGAGCAGTCAGAAAGATCTGGTAGAGTCCTTAAAAGACATATGGGTTGACAATTGTAAAAAAATATATATATATACACACACACATATACATACACCAAATATCCTTGTATCAATCTTTGGATCAGAACAAAAGGGAAAAATTATGAAGGAGAAAAGCAAACAAAAAAGGAGAAACGATTATGTTTCAATTTGTATTCAGTCTCCTTAATTCTTTCTCTGAATGCAGATGGCATTTTCCATCCCAAGTTGCTTGAAACTGTCTTTGATCATGGTATTACTGAAAAGAGCTAAGTCTATTGTAAATGATCATCACATGATTTTGCTGTTACTATGTGTTATTTCTCCTGGTTCACTTTACTCAGTCTCAGTTGACATAAATCTACCCAGACTTTTCTAAAATCAGTCTCTTCATCATTTCTTATAGAATGATAATATTCCATTGCATTCCTATGCCATTCAGCCACTCCCCAATTCCACTCATTTTCCAGTTCCTTGTTACCTCAAAAAAGAAAAAAAAAGTTGCTACAAACCTTTTTATATTTATGGGCTCTTTCCCCTCTTTTAAGATCTCGTTGGGTTTTAGTAGTGACACTGCTGGATCAAAGGGTATACACAGTTTCATAGCACTTTAGGCATAGTTACAAGTTGCTCTCTAGAATTCTTTCTCTAATCAATAGTGACAGAACATTTTTTTTATAAGACTAGAAATTTCTTTAATTTCTTTATCTGAAAATTATCTGTTCATATCATTTGACCATTTATGAATTGGGAAATGATTTGTGTTCTTATGAACCTGATTCAGTTCTCTTTGTATTTTAGAAATGAGGCTGTATTGGTTTTGTTTGTGCAAAACCTTACAAATCCTTACAAAGTGTAAACTCATTAGAGTTGATAGAGACAATAATCATCATGGTTCAGTGTGATTGATCTGATCTTACAAGGAGATGTTATGGGCCAGAACTTGAAACAAGGTACTAAGTGGAACTGATAGAAACAATGCTTGTCTTCACACCTTTAGAGAGCTCATATAAGGAAGGAGCCCTTAGGGCCAGGGAGCACTCTGGGACAGACACAGGAGGACTCTGGGAGGAAGCCCACAAGCCCACTCTCGGAGGTGGAGTCAGATTCATTCACTTCATCTCACACCACCGTGGTGGCGGTCTCCTGCACTTCCCCCACTGAGACCAAGCCTGGTCTGAAAGGCTCTCCAGAAAGCTGCCCAGCCCCAGGCAAGGAGAAAAGACTCGGAAGGAGCACTCTGGGACAGACTCAGAGCCACTCTGGGAGACTGAGAGCCAGAAGCCCTCTCTCGGAGGCAAGACAGATTCATTCCAACTTTCACCTTAGTGCTGGCTGGAGACTTTCGGAGTTGAGCTAGAGGCAAAAAGACTAGCAACGAGAGCTCTCGGAAGCAAGGAAAGCTGAGGCCTCTAAGGAAGCTACCCGGGGCCCAAGGAAGGAGAAAATAAATGTTTGAACTTTTATCACCTGGCTGTGTTTGAGGTGATTATTGCTTTCAGCTGAAACTAAGGCTGCCTCCAGAAAACCTCCCAAAAAACCTGCTCACACAGAGAACCATCATATATTATATAAAAGAAGAAGAACACCACACAAAACTTCACCCATTTCAACCTTATCTTAGTATAGGGTATGAGAAGTTGGTCTATGTCTAATTTCTGCTACACTTCTTCCCAAATTCCCCAGCACTTTTTTGTCAAACAGTGACTGGACTCTTTGGGTTTATGAAACAGTAGACTACTGTAGTCAATGACTATTTTTCCTTGTATAGTCAACAACAAATTAATCACATGTCAAGAAAACCATGTTAAAATTCAGCACACCAACAATACGTCAGTTGCATACTGATTACACTCCAAGAAATCCAACAACATAACAACTACATGATCAAAAAACCAACAATCCAATTACACAACAAGAAAGTCAACAACGCACCAATTACACACCAATGTCACACCCAGAAATTCATGTCTAAAATTCAACTTGTCAACAAACCACCAATCACACACAAAGAAAACCTTGTCACAAATTCTATGGTCAATTATGTGCCAACAGCATACTAATTACAGCCAAAGTACACACTAATTACATGCCAAGAAAAAAAAACCTATATCTAAAATTTGACACACCAAGAAAACTATGTCTAAAATTCTACGTGCCAGTTAGTCAATTATGTGCCAACATATCAATTACACACCAATTATAGGCAAAAAGTATGCCCGTAAAAGCACATAAAATGCAACATGCTAATTACACATGGAGAAATGCATGTCAATAAATTCAATATGCCAGTTACATGCCAGGGGATCCACATCAAAAATTCAACACATCAACATGCCAATCACACAGCAAGAAAACATGTCAACATGTAATCGCCCTGTTGTTAACAACAGGGCAACTACAGAGCAAGAAAACCAAGTCAAATATTCAACATGTCAACAACATAACAATTAGTTTTGTTTACTCATTACCTGCTTTAATCCCTTCCATCTTTCTTCCCTTGTTGCTGTCATATGATTTCTGATCGATTTGTTTTTGATATGATCAATCCAACCTTATTATTTTAAAGAATATTCCAGATAATTTAATATCAGAAGTAGTATCTTCAAATATAAATCCTATTGACTCAAAGATGAGAATCTGTTTTAGAGATCCCAAATAGAATTATTGCTTGGGTTAAAACACATACACTATACATATACCGTCCCCCATCACCATCTATTATTTCCTTTTTTCCCTTCCTTTCAATGTTCCCACTTCTGGCAGTGCAGGATGAATTTACTTTGGTCTTAAAATCGCACATTTATAATGCTAAGTAGGAACTGTAATCTTCTTCTGCAAACACTCTATGCCAGATCCAGAATGCCAACAAAAACCTAACAGAGCAAAAAAGAAAAGTGCATATGAAGAAATAGATAATTCTCAATGAATTCAAAGTCTTTTCATTCCAAGCTTTCCTATTCTACTACAACATAAAAGTTGGTAAAATTTACTCTTCTCTGTATTCACAATAAGTGTTTTATTTAATTTGTTCCTTTCAGAAGAATTTTCAAAGTGTTAAAAACTGACATGGTGAATTTTCTTCTTCTTTAAAACACACACACACACACACACACACACACACACACACACACACACACACACACACTACCATTTGGAAAGCTACTAAATGTCTGGCAGCAACAAGAAAGTTCAGCACCCAAATGGAAATGAGATATCCCATTATGGGAGCACATGAAAATAAAGACAGAATTGTCTCAGTGAATCCAGGGATTCTGATCAGGTTTCTATTATATTCTTTCTGCACCATCTTCAAAATTCCTCTTGTGATTCTGGGAAGAACATTTGAAAACTGTGTCTTTCATGATAATAACTTTTCAGTCTCTCTACCGTCAAACACTTTATCTAACTGTACAATATCTGCAATTTCAAATTGCGAACATAAACAGAGATGTATGCATTTGTGCCCTTGCTGTCCAAAGTTAAGATTGACATCTCTCATTAAATGCATAGAAAAGCTCTTCAGGAAAAAAAAAAGGCTGAACCGAAATATTTTATTATTTTGCCAAGTATGAAAAATTGTCAGTCTACTGCAAGATTCATCTTATTATAAGGATTTCAACTATTTCAGGTAAGACGGCTTGCTTCAGGTCACATTCAATTCAATGCAATCCAGCAAATAGGCCTTAAAAACCTATATAGAAGCCTTTTCACTCAATGCAAATGAAGATGACACACTAACCCTCTCAAGTCACATAGGAAAATCAAATATAAACAAGTTTTCCAGACATTGTTTAAATATTAGGGGTAGAGATACTGTAAACAGTGCCTGATTCTAAATCCTAAATTAAGAGCAAAGATTTGATTTCAAGTCCCTGCTTCCTTTTTTACTTCTCTGAACTCTTATTTAAGAACATGATATATATTCAGTGGGTTATTCCCATTCCTATTTGCTTACCACTACAGCTTTCTGATTCGATCCTGTCTCTGCAAAGTTTCTTCATCTTAGTAAGTGGTTTCATTGGAATAAACACATATTAAAGTACAAATAATCCGATATAACATAGATTGTAGGTTCTATAAATGGAAGACATTGACTCACCAACTCTCTCCAAGCAGGGAAAATATGCTTAAGTTGGCATCTATTTCTCTCTGATATAGCCTGTCCATCTGAAAAGGACTTCAAAGGTCACGTAGTCTAACACCCTCATTTTGGACACAAGCAGCCCAAATGTTCTGGCTTAAGAACACACAACTAGCAGATCCAAGGCGAAATTTGAATTACACTTTTGTAACCCCAGAATTAGTTTTCTTTCCACCATGCTCTGGGGTCTCTGAGATCACGAGGAAGAGAGCGGGCCGTCTCAGAAGTGAGCGTCCTTTAGAATCAGCTTGGCTCCAGTGAAACTATAGCGACCTACCCTGAAATTGGGGGTTAGTCTAGAAGTCCTTGGTTATTCCTATGATTTTAGCAGAAAAGGAAAATAAGAAAACAGGATTGCTTTCCCAAGTTGCCCTATCGAATTCCAGTTCTCTTTGAATTCCAGCCATGCACTGTCTGGCTCTACGAATAGCAGCACTGGGAGGGGAAAAAAGGTACTGCTAAAAGACCCTGGCATCTAATGCCCAAATTGGCTCATAGGACCGACACAAGTCTAATGCTGACAGCGGTAAAAGGACAAGTGCGCCATAGACACCAATGTGTCATTTTTATTACCCATCCAGCTTAACTTCAAAGTGCATATCCATCTTGAGCTTAAGTCATGTCTGTGTGTCTGATGTCTTAATAAGCATAGGAAAAAAGAGGTCAAATACAGCTACTCTGGATAGCCACTGTACTTGTAAAAAAAATAAGATACTATAACTATACATATATATCTGTAGATGCACATACATGTATACATGTTACATAATACATTATTGTAATATATATGATTTGTATATCACAATTATATGTATTGCATACATGCATGCAAATATATACACATAAAAATAGCCACAGTTGTATATTGTTATTGTTCAACAGAGTCCGACTCTGTGAGTTTGAGGTTTGCTTGACAAAAATCTTGGGGCGGTTTGCCATTTTATTCTGCAGCTGATTTTTACAGAGGAGGAAACTAAGGCATGCCATATTGAGTGATTTGTCCAAGATCATATATTTAATAATTTCTGAGGATAGATTTGGACTTAGAACTAGTCTGTCTAATTTTAGGTACAATACTCTACCCATTGTACCACCTAGCTGTCCACAATTTTACCTAAATACACACATACATGCAAACAATCACACACAATGCAGCTACTGAGATTTCAGTCAGTTAGATTAAAAGATGAGGATAGATCAAAGCAAACTCATTCACAGTAAGAATGACAATTACAGGCTTCCTACCCCATCAACTTTGGACACACTTTCTTCTAAAGGCAACCTGATATCAAAAGCCTCAGTGAGTAGAGTGCCGGCTTCCACTCGGGAAGACTCCTCCCATACTTACTAGTTGTATGATCCTGAGCAGTCACTTAACCCTGTTTTCCTCATTTCCTTATCTGTGAAATGACCTGGAGAAGGAAGTGTCAAACTATTGCAATATCTTTGTCAAGAAAATGCCAAAATGCATCATGGAGTGTCACATGATGGGAACGGCTGAGCAATAACTACAAAGTCAAAATGAAGAAGCCCAGAAATTTCAGAAGTGTAGAAGGAAAACATTTGACCTCAGAACATGCACAGGGATTTCCCCCCTTTCCAGCCAACCTTGGTGACCTAGTCTCTGCTGAACACTTCCCCGGTGCTTGATTTTCCCTACCATTGCATCCAGTTTCAGGTTCAGCTGATATCAGGATGAGTGCCATTCATTTTTGGAAAGAATCGGCTCCCACAGCCTAACATCAACGGGAGCCTCATGTCTGTGTTCCATCATCATCTCAGGAGCACAAGGTCAACTCCACATGCCAGCCGCCTCCCTCCTAAGACCATCTCACACAACAGACTCCACAGCTGCACTGGGGAAAAAATAATGGTCCTCTGGGGTAAAAATATAAAGTCATGTTTCTGGCACATATCAAAACCCTTCAAAATCTCTCCTGTGTTGCTCCCTTCTCCCATCCTTGCACCAAGTAAAAAATAATCTAAAGGCAAGTGACCGACCTCACTGTTGTTCCTTGTACAAAACACCCCATCCCTTGACTGCAATTCTATTGGCTGTCCATAATACCTGGAATATTTTCCCTCCTACTTTTAATCTCTTTACTTCTCTGGAATTCTTTAAGTACCAACTAAAAAAAGAAAACTTCTAAAAGAAGCCTTTTCCAGCACTTAATCTAGTCCTTCCCCTCTGTTGATTACCTTTATACATATGTATATTTATATATAATATATGGTATATATTAAAATTATGCATATATATATATATATATATATATATATATATATATACACACAGAGAGAGAGAGAGAGAGAGAGAGAGAGAGAGAGAGAGAGAGAGGGGTATGTGTCCACACTCCTATATACACATACATAGCAACTGAATTGCTTCCATTTGAATTGTCTTAGGGAGACTCCGGAGATCACTCGATAGGAGAAGGTACCAGACACTGAGATCCTTTCTGGAACTGAACTGCCCGGCATCCCAACTGCTGCAGAGAGCACAACTCCATGGGGCAGGCCATATTGTTCAAATGCCAAATGGATGCTTACCAAAAAGATTATTTTTATGAAGAGCTCACGCAGGGCAGGCGCTCACAAGATGGTCAGAAAAGGCGATAAAAGGACACTTAAGGGCTTTCTTAAAAACTAGGGAATTGATTGAGTACCATGAGAGATACTGGCTCAGGACTGCTCTTATCAGGGAAGGTGCTGTGCTCTATAACCAAGGCAGAATTGAAGTAGCGAAAAAAGAAATGGGAGATGCACAAATTAAGAGAATCCACTGAAAATGCCCCCATGGATGTTTGCACTGGACTTGTGGTAGAGACTTTCAAACTCATGTTGATCTGATCAGCCACAGGAAGACTCTAATAGTGATGTTTCCTCTTTGAGGACAGAGGATAACAGCCAGACATATACATACACATGCACATGCACACACGATGGGAAGGGGGGGGAAACTTAGCCACAGAGATCAAAATACTGAGGTAATAATTATTATTATGATAATGTCTAAGATTATTTTAAGGCAGCTAGGTGGTACAGTGAATGGAGCACCAGCCCTGAAGTCAAAGGGACTTAAGTTCAAATCTGATCTCAGACACTTAACACTTGCTAGCTGCGTGAGCCTGGGGAAGTCACTTAACTCCAACTGCCTCAGCAAATAAATTAATAACATTTTTTTTTCATTTTTAAATGTTCTTTAATAATACTGAACTATATGTTGCAAGTTCATTTGGCTTCTCCTTGGTTTAAGCAGCTCAACAAATGGTGGGGAACAAGGAGGGCCACTTTCTTCTGTACCTAGTTCTCCTTAAAATCTCTCAGGTCCTTGCTTTCAAAACTCGTATATATAATATACAACTCATTGTTAAAATGATATAGACGCAGATGGCCATTTTTCTTATATCTATATCTTTATATTTATAGCTTTATCTTTCTATCTGTACATATTTTATACATACATATTCTATTTAAAATACATATTCTATCTGTATATATTCCCTCCTTCTTTCTCTCTCTCTCTCTCTTTTTCATTGAAAATTCAAGTGTTCCTCCTTCCTTTCCCTCTTTTATTTTTTCTTTTCTCATTCTCTTCCTTCCTTTCTTCCTTCCTTCCCTCCCTCCCTTCCTCCTTTCTTTCTTTCTTTCTTTCTTTCTTTCTTTCTTTCTTTCTTTCTTTCTTTCTTTCTTTCTTTCTTTCTTTCTTTCTTTCTTTCTTCCTCCTTTCTTCCTCCCTTTCTTCCTCCCTTTCTTCCTCCCTTTCTTTCTTTCTTCCTCCCTTTCTTTCCATTGGGCACCTTCCAAAACATATCAGCAATTATTTCACTATAATAGTTTTTGTTATACTAAGTTTCAATTTTCTGTGTTTTATAAGCTATTTCAGTATTTTTTAAATTAAATCTATTTTGAAAGAGATATCACCATGGCTCTATTATTACTAGAAAGTTGTTTTTGACTGGTGAGAGTATAAGTCCATGAAGGACTTAAATTTCAGTTTATATACTGAATTTTGTAAATGAGCTATGGGATGAATGTTATATAAGAATGGGTCATTTGAAGAAATTTCAGTTAGTGGATGGCATATTCAAAAAGGAGGAGGTAAAAATGTCAGCACTGTATTTGTTGACTATCAGAGAGGAACACAATTGGAGTTGTTCTCTCAAGCATCTGGAAAGAAATAAAAGCGGAAATGAATATGTGGAAATCAGCCATAGATATGGACTAAGGACAAAGACCTGGAAAGCATGTTTAAAACTGTTCTGGGGAGAGGTATACAAACTCAAGGCAAAGAGAGACAGCTGCAACAAAAGAAGAAAACATCTTACTAACATTAGGTGAAAGTAAAACGTAGATCTGCCAATGTAAACACAAGGGAATCACAGAATCACTATGTGAAACTAAGAATGTTCTCAAGGGATCATCCATACCCCTCTGGGGAGACATCATTTGAGCCCTGGATAGGACATACCACTAAAATAATAGAGCAGTAGCAGGGGACTGATGCAGAGAGACAGAGGAGGCTAATGGAAAGCCTCAGGGGAGCCACATTTGATCTTATAGGCAGCCTAGAATTACAAAATTCCATTTCTAGCATTAGAAAGCTTGCATAGCCTGGTTGTGCAATTTGGTAAAGCAGAGCCTGCACAGCAAGCGAAGGTCTAGTTCATCAATACCTACCAGCAGTAGAAGGAGACTTCTGCATTCACATTGCATTTGGAAAGTCTGTTTTTTTTTTTTGTTTTTTTTTTTTAAATACAAGTAATCAAAAGAACAGTGCTGACATAGGACACAGAAAAATTCTAAGATAATACAAATGAATTATTTCAGAAAAAAGAGACTAAAGACCTAAAGTTACAGCTAAACATAGTGGAGCAGAAAGGAAAACATTTTGAATAATCCACTTTCTTTTGTCAATAAAACTTGTTAAGGAAAAATTGAAGGAGGGAGGCAGGTGATACACATACATACACACAGAAAAAGACAGAGATAGACATAGAGATAAAGACAGAGACAGAAAGACAAAGAGCAAATATACCTGGGATTAAGGAAATCAGTTTTGCCTGACACCAAGACATTATTTCCTTTATGGTCATTGAGCCAAAATGGAAAGCCATTCCAAAGTCACTAAGTCAGGCTACTCTTATTTCATTCATTATGGTATTAAAGTTTTTTGTCCTATCCTGTCCATCTTGGAGACCTATGACCCTTAAGCTGTCTCTCCATATCCTGTCTTTAAGGTTCTTATCTTTTTCTTCTTTAGTGACCATTGTTTCTTTTAATATTATTTTCTTTTTCTTTCTTCTTTTTTGCTTCTCTCTATTCACATGTATTATCTAAATGAAAGGTTTATTTAGCCAGCTTTGCCAATGCAAATTCAAGTTTTCCATTCTGTTTATTATTTTGCTATACAGGGCATAAATTCCATAATTATAATTTTTATTTCTCTTTTAAACCACTCAGAAGCAGTTAGGGTTCCATGTTATGCTCAAATCCCAAAAGCTTGTCTATCTCTTAAAATTTGGTTGATTTTCTTTCACTTTACAATTTTTATTAATAGATGTCTGAACTTTTTTATTTGATCTGGAGGCCATATTTCCTTGTTATTATTTTTTTTTTCCAAATCTGTTTATCTTAAAAGTCTTTAAGATTTCTTCTTTCTGAAATGTTTAATAACTTTGAATCTTCCTAATCCTCCCTCTTCTCTCCCCCTTAATTTTCTTATCTGTCTTTTCTTGTATCTCTCTCTTATTATTCTAGTTTCCTTTAGAATTAGATCTCAAAGTGACTATCAGGCAATTCATAGATCACCAATTAATTTTTTGGTCAAAACTGAACCCAACTGGATGTTGCACTCTATTCCTTAGAGTTGGTGGAGTGCTGCAGAGCCCCATATGTGTGTGGTGTTTTATATTCTTGAGTCCTGTATCTGTTCCACTTTTTCTTAGCTCTCTAATCCAACAACAGCACTTCAGAGTTACTTTTCTCAAGCACTGAAGCAGTAACCAGTCATCTTCTCTTACTGAAAAGCTGTGTCCACCACGATTGTCAAGCCCCAAATAAATATCCCTAGTCTGAACTTGATATCTCTATAGCCCTGGAAAGAGAGAGGAGAGATCAGGGGTCGATATCTGAGTCAGCTTATTGGAAATTCTGAGATTTGGACCAATGGACAAAACTATTCATTGCAAAGAAAAAGAAAGATGAATTTAGGGGTAAAGATAATTTTCATGGACAGTGCCAGCAGAATGTAACTTTTGAAGCAGGACCATTTTGTGCTGTTATTACAGACTAGATTCAGATAAAGAATATGTAGATGAAAATGCCTGAAACTGAACTCAAAAAAATCATCATCAAGAAATCCTATGAAGAATGAAGTTGGGGAACAGTCTATGTGATCCTCCATCAATAACATTTCTTTATTTCTCTCTACATAGGCTCATAGGAACCTGTAGAGCAATAACAATAATAGTTGAAAATAGGATTTTTGCTATTTTGTTATTTGGGACAGTATTTTGGGACAAAGGCTAAATGATCTTTGGGAGCAGACTCTGAAAGTTATTCTCTCTGAATTGGGATATCGAAGGAATTCTTTGTAGAGAATATTATTGGTCAATGGCATAGTCACAGACAGTTCATATGGCTGACCTATACTAAAGGTGAGATAAAGATCTGAAAACATGTGGATATGTAAAAAATCAGATTTTAAATTAGAGGGATAAAGTGGAACAGAACAGAAAAGGCAATCAAAGATGTCAGGGATTGTTTTACAAGACAGTGGTTTTTAGTGTTGTACTTATGCAATGGATATCTATTGTTAAATCATTACTGTAGAAAAAGATAAGAGGAAGAGAGACCTTCTCTTTCTAGCACTATTCTGTCAGCTTGAACATATTATCCCATGAATTTTAGGTGTGCCCCACTCATTTTAATGGCTTACAGTGAACTCTGTTAGTGATATGCCTACTGGTATAGTTGGATAATTTTTACCATCATTAGAAATCATTGCAATAGTATAGGGAAAGGTGACAAAAATATTGGGGTGGGGGAAATGTTGGTTTGAAGATGTTGAATGGCAAGTTTCAATTCTATAGGATTTCTTTTAATATATGGATCATGTGCATCTCTATTGGTAATGAGTCTTGTTCCTGAGAAAAGTTCTAATTCTTAGGTTTCTTTCTTAGATCAAACTTTAAGAATTAAATATTGTTTGAATCATTTAAAATAATTTAAACAAACAAACAAACATTTCCTTCAATTAAATAGAAATATGTTATTGATGATTTGGCAAAGAATGATACCTTCTAATTTATATCAAACATAAATGTACCATTTTGGGAGGATGAAAGGGAAAAACAAAAAAAAACATAAATAAGATAAATTCATTCCCCTAGTCATGGTGCATTATTTTTTGGTTGCTATTAGACGCCTGTGATTTCTAGCTTTTTATCACCTGTGCAGTCTGGGTTAGCTCCCTGTTAACCTCAGGATCAGCCAGAGTCAGGATCAGCAAAAGTCCTTGATCTTTAGGGGGAGAAGTAAAGGAGATGGATGAAACTGCCACAAGCTCTCCACCTAACAACCTCCCTTCTTCTCTTTCTCCTCCTAAGTGACTCTGGCTTGTCTTACTCCACCCCTTAATCCTTCCTATGATTATCTGTATACACCAAAAGATTGAGCCAGCACAAAATAGTGAGAAGGGCCATTTTCCAAGCATATGCTAATAGAGTTGTCCAATAGGTAATTAGCCTTAAGTGCTCCATTGTCTGATTCCAGTGCACCTATTCAGAGTTTCAGACCTTCTCAATCACCTATCACTCACTGGATGTAAAGCATATGTTTAGCAATTTAGATTGGGGAGCATGTATATGTATACATCTATACATTCCTCTGTAAAATAGTCTGAAACTTATGTCAACATAATTTTAAAGACTTATTAGCAACAAACATGTCAAGGGCATTTTACATGCTAATTACTAATTCACAATAATTTCATACTTATATAGTTGGAATATAAATTAAGACCAGTGGGCCTTTCTACCTGGCCTGAAGCTAAACCTAAACAAATTGTTTTCTACTATTAAAAGGTGAATTCCTTTAAAATAGGAACAATATCACATGCCTATTTGTATCCATAGCACTTAGCACAATTTTTGACATATATTAAATGCTTACTAAATGTTCATCCATTGAATGGACAATTAATTCATTCATTTGTATCCATGCCTTCAAGATACACAAGAGGTAGAAAATTAAATACTTGCCATGATAACTGAAAAAAAGGTAAAATGTATTCTATTTATTTCAAGTCAGAAGTAATAATCCCAAGAGTCACTTATGTCCTATCTGCTAATGGATATATTTCTAGTTGTGGTGATAGCATACTTATGCTCATTCATTTTTGTAAAGTTTACACAATTCAGAGAATTGAGTTCAGAACTAGCAGTATAGATTTATTTTCTAAACTCCACTTGAATCAAACCTGAGAACAAAGAACTGAAGAAAATGTTTTAAATCAAGCATTTGAGCAAGGCTCTCCACTCCAGCCCTTGTTCAAAGAGGAGATAAGATGTGAGATAAATCCTTATAATCAATAAGACAGATGTATGGCTATTCATGAAGGAGATATCTCTGAAGCTTTTTTTTTTTTTTTTAATTAAGGCTATCTTCTTGGTAATGCTCATTGCCTATGTAAGAAATGAGTTACCAAGGCTTTGATTATATATAATTTGATATTTCTCTTTTCTGTCCTCTTCTTAATTCACACCAAACTAATCTGCTTTAGGATTTTATATGCTTATTCTACTGAAAGACTCCTGAATGATCTGTCTGAACCCAATCTCTCTTTTCTAATCCATCCTCTCCATAGCTTCCAAAGTGATAGTTCTATTCCACAGGTTTAATCCCATTTCACTCATGCTCAGTAGGTTTAATTTCATTAAACAATCATCTCATGGTAAAAATATTTCTTCCAATATTTTCTTGTTGACATGGGGGTTTTGAAATTTAGATCCTGGGAGTTGTCATTTGGGGATCTCTTTCAAGAGGCGATCAGTGATTTCTTTCGATTTCTATTTTACCCTCTGCTTCTAGAATATCAGAACAATTTTCCTTGGTAATTTCTTGAAAGTTAATGTTTAGACTCTTTTTTGATCATGATTTTCAAGTAGTCCAATAGTTTTTGAGTTCTCTCTCCTGGATCTATTTTCTATGTCAGTTTTTTCAATGAGATATTTCTCATTGTCTTCTATTTTTTTCATTCTTTTAGTTTTGTTTTGTTTCTTGATTTCTCATAAAGTGATTAGTTTCCACTTCCTCAATTTTAATTTTTATGGAATTAGTGTCTTCAGTGAGCTTTTATGCCACATTTTCCATTTGGAAAATTTTACTTTTGAAGCCGTTTTCTCTCCATTGGCTTTCTGTACTTCATTTTACATTACTCTCATTTTCCTTACCAAGTTTTCCTCTACCTCTCTTACTTGATTTTCAAAATCCTATGAGCTTTTCATAGCCTGAGGCCAATTCTTATTTTTTAGAAGATTTGGATGTATTTCAGTACAGAGACTAAAACTGAAATTAGGTCAATTAGTACAATAGTACATTGAAAAGAAGAAAAAAAATAAAGAAAGAGATAGGATCAATTCAATTTCCTAGATTCATTTTATAGTTTTAGACTCTTAAAATACTGTATCTGCATTAAATCAGTCCATAGTGTAAAACAACCTTGATCATGCTAGAAATCATATTATCCAAACAATATAACTTTTTCTTTTTTTTATTAAAGCCTTTTATTTTCAAAACATATGCATGAACAATTTTTCAATGTTGACCCTTGCAAAAATTTTTGCTCCAAATTTTTCCCTCCATTCCCCCCAACTCTCTTCCCTAGATAGCAAGTAATCCAGGCTATGTCAAACATGTGCAATTCTTCTGTACACATTTTCACAATTATCGTGTTACATAGGAAAAATGAGATCAAAAAGGAAAAAAAAAAGAAATAAAACAAAATTCAAGCAAACAACAAAAAGAACAAAAATGCTAAGTTGTGATCCACACAGTTCCCACATTCCTCTTTCTAGGTGTAGATTGTTCTCTTCATCATGAAACCATTGGAACTAGCCTATATCATCTCATTGAAAAGAGCTGTGTCCATCAGAATTGATCATAGTATTATCTTGATGTTGCCATGTACAATGAGCTCCTGGTTCTGCTCATTTCATTTAGCATCAATTCATGTAAAACTCTCCAGGACTCTGTGAATCATCCTACTGATCATTTCTTACAGAACAATAATATTCCATAACATTCATATACCATAATGTATTCAGCCATCCCCCAACTGATGGGCATCCACTCAGTTTCCAGTTTCTTGCTGCCACAAACATTTTTATAAATGTAGGTCCCATTCCCTACTTTATGATATCTTTAGCATACAGGTCCAGTAGAAACACTGCTGGGTCAAAGGGTATGCACAGCTTGATAGTTTTTTGGGCATAGTTCCAAATTGCTCTCCAGAATGGTTGAATCAGTTCACAACTCCACTAACAATCCATTAGTCTCCCAATTTCCCACATCACCACCAACATTTGTCATTATCTTTCCCTGTCATTTTAGTCAATCTGAGAAGTGTATAGTATTACCTCAGAGTGGTCTTAATTTGCATTTGTCTGATCAATAGAGATTTAGAGCACCTTTTCATGTAACTAAAAATGGTTTCAACTTCTTAATATGAATTTGTCTGTTCGTATCCTTTGACCAGTTGGGAAATGACTTGAATCCATCTAAATTTGAGTCATTTCTCTATATAATTTAGAAATGTACCCGTTCTCAGAACCTTTGAATGTAAAACTTCCTCAAGTTTATTGCTTACCTTCTAATCTTGCCTGCATTGATTTTGTTTGTATAAAAATTTTTTAACAACATAATCAAAATTATCTATTTTGTGTTCAATAATGAGTCCCAGTTCTTCTTTGGCCGGAAATTCCTTCCTTCTCTACAGATCTGAGAGGTAAACTATCCTATGTTCTTCTAATGGTTTATAATATCATTCTTTATGTCTAAATCATGAACCCATTTCTGTAGAGGGCTGAAACTCTTGAGTCAAGGCACTGAGGTCAGGACAGCCGAACACTTGAGGCTAACTGCCAATTGGACAATACTCTATGGGCATATGCTTGGAAAATGGCCCTTTCCACTATCCTATGCTGGCTCCATGATTGGTGTATACAGAGATTGCAGGAGGGATTAGGGGGTGGAATAAGACTAGCCAGGATCACTTTTGTGGTGGTTCGAGGAAGAAGGCTGTTGCGGAGATCCTACTTCCATCCCCTTCACTTCTACCCCTAAAGACCAAGAATAAAGACCAAGGACTTTTGCTTATCCTGACTCCGGCTGATTCTAAGGTATCCTGGGTGCTAGCACGGGTGTCATACATTTCCACCTTATCTTGGTAAGGGTGTTGGGTATGGATCAATGTCTAGTTTCTGCCATACTAGTTTCCAATTTTCCCAGCAGTTTTTGTCAAATAGTGAATTATTATCCCAAAAGCTGGGGTCTTTGGGTTTCTCAAACACTAAATTACTATAGTCATTTACTATTTTGTCCTGTGAACCAAACCTATTCCACTGATCAACTACTCTATTTCTTAGCCAGTTATAAATAGTTTTGATGACCACTGCTTTATAATAGGTTTTATTCTTGACCAAACTACTTAACTTCTATAAATTTCAGTTTTCTCCTCTATATAATTAAATGATTGGACATGAAGATACAAAATATCTCTTCAAGTGAGTAAATTATGTGATTCCTATCATATTTCACTACATTGTAGGAAAGACTTACACAATTTATGGAATTTAAGTCTGTTTTAACTTTATTATTTAAGATATTATTTTAGCAAAATGGGCTGATGAGACTTATCTAAAGAGAAATATACATTAATTGATCAATGTCACCTGGAAGGGAATTCTCTAAATGGAAGAGCCCAAAAGATGTATTTTTTGTCTCATATTATTCTCCATTTTCACCAGTGAATTATATGGTAAGTAAAAGATGGCATATTTATCACATTTTTAGATAATCTAAACTTGTTTTTGATAAGTAAGATATTGGATCACTTGATAGACACTCCCCCAAAAAATTCTCAACCTGATAGAAAATAGTCATAAATACAATACAATGAAATGTAATACAAATAAATATGAAATATGACACTTAATGCAAAAATATCAGTTTCACAGGAAAAGGTTATGTGTAGAAGCTAAAGATAATGAGGGATTTTATCGAACTTGATGCCCAACAGTGCTAGATGATAGTTAAATTGCAGTGAGATTCATGGTTTCTATACCAGGAAGTGATAGATACTGTGCAATTTCTCTTGCTCAGACTACACTAAATTTTTTTATTTAATTCTGGTCTTTAAATATTAGTAAGGACATTTACCATCTGAAGTATATCCAGAAGAAATCATAATGATATTGAAAGCAAAATGACATATTTGGTGGAAGAGAAAGAGTTAGTAGCCATAAATTGGAATCAGAACTCTCCTATTTACTGCCTGTGACCTTAGATAGATCCATTCATCTCCATCTATGCTTCACTTCCTCATCTGTAACATGAGAGATTTAATCTAGTTAACTTTGTACAGAATGATTTCATTCCATACAAGAATGCTTAAAGAACTGGAGATAAGACTTTTAGGATGTGTGATAGCTTCAAAAGCTATGGTAGAATTATGGAAATTAGACTTATTCTGATTGTATGCAAAGAACATAAGAAGGGGAAATAGATACAAGTTACAGAAAGGCAGATTAAGGTTTGATATGAAGGAAATAGATCTCTCCAGAAGCAGAATGAGCAACCTCTGAAGCCAATTCCTGTCATGGATTTCCTATCATAAAAATCTTCAGACAAAAGCATGACAGTAATGTTATTGAGAGAATTCCCATGCGGAGAAAAATTCACCTTTCTTGTCATTTTCAACTCTGAATGTTACAATTATGTGACTCTGAATATTTTTCCATTCAATTTATAAATAGTGAATTTTAATATTACGATATTAATCAGTCCCCTTCCCGTCTCTGTCTCAAATTACAAATTTTCTTGATAAGAATCCCTCCCAGACTTGCTTTTCTATAATAAATGGATATAGAATAGGGAAAAATTGAGTGACCCTAAAAAAATGTGATACATTACTTGAATGAAAAGCTAGTTTTAATATATTGATTTGATTCTTGAAAAATAATCTGAGAAATCTGACTTGAAAAACTGATTTTACTTTTAACTGAATGTTTTCTTTGGACATTAAATTTAGTTCTTATCATTAAAGTTTTCTTTGGCTTGGTAGATTTAAGCAACATCTTTCCTCATTTCAGTTTTGATCAAATAAAAATTCCTTCCTTTTGAGCTCAAATTACTCATTACTTTTCTTCATATTAACTCTCTGGAGATAGTTGAAATTCACCCCCAAATTACCTACAATATGTCACATCTTCACAACTAGCAGAAAATGGATAATAGCCGCAAAACAAATTCCAAGATTGTCATTCATCTTTTTCTAGAGAGCTCATTAACCTTTAAAGGTTTGTACATGATACCATAATTATTGTGCAATGGGACTTTCATTTCTGCTCTGCTCCTGAAGGTTTCACTTGGTGTATGGTCCAGGGACGAGGTTCATATTTTCCTTTAGCACTTAATCAAGGGGTCAATAATTACCTCAGGATAAAGTACAGAGGGAGAGACTTAATTTTTAATTTTTTTTTTTTAATTCTCTATTGTCTAATCCAAAGCAATCAACCTCTGATCCAGCCTTACAAGAGAATAAATGTTATAGTACAGTGAAAATAGAAATATGCTTTAAAGTGAATTTTAGAAAATTTAGCACTTACGGTTTCTTTCATAATTTGTTCTCCTTCCCTATCAACTATATGAGTGTATGTTTCTCTGTGTGTGTTTGCGTCCTTTAAGACTCAGCTTATATAATGTTTTCCATAAATTCATTCAATTACTTCAGTCCACAATGATAGTTTCTTTCTCCTAACTTATATGGGGTCATCTCTTCAAATGAGTATTGAATAATACAATATCTTCTCTGGATGGCCATGGAAAAAGAAATTCACCTCAGTAGGCTTCAGTATCCTTATAAAGATGAAAGAGTTGGATTACATAACATGTATAATGCTTTATTGTTGTTGTTCTGAAAATCTGATGCTGTAATCTACAATAACTGCTTAGTATCTGCTAGTCATGTTTCCATAATGTTTGAGGTTAAAATTCTTTTCTTTACTTGATTTTTCTTTCCCCTCCCAATAGAATCTCCCAAGATTCTATTTAATATGATCTTACTGCCTTGTCTATGATTATTTTTTCCTCCCAAAGCCAATGCTTTGAGTGTTTGCCTGTTGCTATAATTATTGTTATCATAATTATTGTTGTTATTGTTACCTTAGTATGGGAAATTATCCTTTATTGTGATCCCAGATATTGTCTCTTGGTTCTCAAGTTAATGTTGTAGTTTTAATCAAAGTGAAGTACTACCTAGGTATGCACACTGAAGTTGAATGGGAATAGATGGTCGTCCAGGTGGTTTCCTTGTCTTGCAACAGATATAATGCTCGTTGCATAGCTCAAAAGTTGTTCAGAAAAGCTGCTGCCAGTTTAGTTGCATCATTGATAATGGTGTAAGCCAGTCTGACTTGCATCTACTACATGCTTTGCATACTATATATCACAAAGAACTTTTCTCTTGAAAAGTCTGAACCTGCTAAATTATCATCCTCTGAGTGCCTCATACCAAACTTCTTTTTGAACAAAGTATGCTTTTGTTACTCAAAATTGAGACATCTTTAAAGACTACAACCCTTGTTTGAAACAATTCTTTTTAATATAGGGATTCAAATACATTCATCCCATTTATCATATAAATAAGAGTTAGTTTACACCAAGCTCAAATTGATTTTTTAGTTTCCCCCTTCATTTCTTCTAGTCTTGCCCATTTGGATAAATAAAATGAATTTTATCTTTCTTTCACATGAAAAACCCTTAAAAAAGTTGAAGACAGCTTACTTTTTTGTCATATTTTCACATTTTCACACTAAAGGTCGCTGATCCTTTTGACAAATACTTATAAGCCACAGTATCCAGTTCCTTCCCCAAACTGGTTGTCTTTATCTGTAGAAACTATAGATTTTCATTTTTCTCCTTAAAATGTCTTGATCATAAATAATTAAGCACTTAAGTTTTACAGTATATCACTTGCCTCATCTGGACATTTTGGGGGAATATTTGGGAGGAATTATAAGACTTATAATTTTATGAATGAGAGGAATTCCTCATATGGGAAATAGCTCCACCAAAGAAGCTCAATAACCTTTCTGGATTTTATACAGCAAAAAATGATGACTTGATGAATATAAAGGAACACGGAGAAGTTTAAATCAATTAATACAAAATTTAGGAAGTAGAAGAGTGACAATAACACACATACAATGACAATCATATTCTAAATTGGAAGAACACAACATATTGAAATCTTATGCTATGAAATTTATCCCTCCCTTTTATAACATTGGTGACTATTTCTGTCTAATACCGAAGGGCTTGAGTGATGCATAAGATAAGGTTGTTTATTTTTTCCCTTTTCATTTTGTTTCTTTTTTAAAATAAGAAATGTCACTCAGTGGGAAATATATATATATATATATATATATATATATATATATATATATATATATATTTCCCATGATCTTCTTTTTCCTTTCCCACACATATATATGTATATATATATACACACATACACATAAACACATAAAATACATAATTATATAGAAAAGATGGAAATAGAAATTAAGAAGAATAGAAAAGCAGAACAACTTTCCCAGTAAATTGTTAAATTTCTTAGGTAATTTATGCAAAAGCAAGATATACATCCCAAAAATTCATATTTTCACCTTCAATCATCTTTACTTTCTACTTTGTAAAAAGAAATTTTTATGTTTGACTTTTTTGCATTAAATTCAGAATAATATTTAATTTTTTTAAAGGAGGAAAATTGCCCAGTCCCTCCTTAAACTTTTAAAGCAAGTTGCTATGTCCAAAAACTGAGCAATGGTCAAAAGTAAAGAGTTTTATTCTCTCAGCATGGAAGAGCATAGGGAAAAAATAAAAAAAAACTGGACTTAGTCAACAAACAACTTGGGTTTTAATTCCATATCACTAACATTCCATATCACTAACACAAATTAATTATATAAAAAAGCAAGTTATTTAACTTTTCTGAGGTTGATTGTCGTTACATTTATAAAACAGAAATAATAATAATAGTAAAAGTAGTCTCAACTTCACAGGGGAGGGGTTCTTCTAAAGTTCAAGTAAATTAGTGCATATAAAAGGCTTTGTAAACCTCAAAGGGTTATATAAATGTCAACTCAGTATTATTTTTCAGAGTAATGTAACTGGTGAAAAAAATAGAATTCTCAAGTTAAAAATAGTCCCAGAAATAGCCTATGCTTTTGTTAAGCAAATACTTAATCTCCTGCCCAACTGCAAAAGTTGGCATCTGAAAGAACCATTGATTTAGAGCATGATCTCATTTGAAAACATTACAGAACGGCATGGCAAAAGATTACTATCAGTATTCCCCCGGAACACATTTCAAATCCATTAAGGAGAAGAAGAGACTATAGAGTATAAAATTTAGATAGGTGAAATAAACCAAATAAATTTATCAATCAAATAAGAAGGATAACCAAAAGATGCAAAGTTGAAGAGATCATCATTATTTCAATAATGATCTATTCTTATCAGTAATAATCATTTCAATACAATTATATCCTCCCACTTCCAAGCTCAATGCATTATATATAAAGGAATAAGAATAATATTGTATAGAAAATAATGTTGGTTGTACTTGCAGTAGTATAGGACAAAAGTCCTCAGATCCTCTGTATCTTAAAATCCAAGGTTAATATGCACTGTACAATCCTGGCTTCTAAACAAAGGAAGTTTACATTTGTTTTCCATCCAAGCCCAAATAGTTGGCAGTACTAGGCAGCATTAGTGATCATGGAAGCAGAAGCAAAGTAGTTCAAAGGCAAAGGCTTTTTTGGCTAGATGAATATGGGTCGAATTCTGATTTTGAATTGAGCTAAAATAGCTCTAGGCTTTGGGTTATCTCACAAAAAGGCTCTGATTCCTCTTCTCTTGGGAAGAACTCTTACAGAAAACCAACAGCACAGAATAAAATGGAAGACCAAGAGGACATCAAAAACTTACAGAAACTCAAGCAACCTATTTTGTGGATAACATCACCAGATTAGTACATGAAAGGATTTTGACTATTTATTTTATTCACTGCTTACCCCTTAAATACATAATGCTTTCAGTTAAGCTGTGTTATGATCTGTACATGCAGAAAAGAAAGAATTGTTGGGATTGGAGAGCTGGGATTTTGGCTAGTTGATAACCCAAAGTGTTTCCTTAACATGGGTAAAGATTTCAAGCTACAACATAAGCTCTAAAATGAAATAATCATGACTGAGGAAAAGTTAAGATGGAATCAAGAAAAGCTGGACTTTGCTAATTATACATAGAAGAAATGTGGTCTTGATGTAATTTTAAAGGCATTTAGGGGTCAACTTTCATAAAATGAGAAGTTTCTGAATCATGGAGGTTATCAATGGATATTTTCAAAGGTGATTATTAAGACAAAAGCAGAAATTAACTAATAAATCTCAACCCTTATGCTTAGATTACAAAGATGGTTGGTTGGTACATAAACTGAGGGTATACTTAGATAATTATATAAAAGGGACATTATCAGTGATGATTTATTTACTTAGATGTGATACAAAAGACTTCTCATATGTATAACTGGAAAAAAAAAAGAAATATTCTATTCAAGTAGCAAGAGGGAGAACAGATGGACAGTTCTTGTTCTATATTGGTATTCTCAAAATAAAATTTTTAAAAAGAAAGAGTTCCAAATTCCACTTAAATAATTAAATTCTCTCAAGCTCACCTGCATTTAAGAAGTTCCTCAGAAGCAGCTAGGGAATGCAGTGGACTCAGGAACACTTGAGTTCAAATATGGCTTCAGGCATTTACTACTTCTTTATCTTGGACAAGTCATTTTAAGGACATAAATACTCATACATTACAGTATTGTTCTAAAGACAAAAAAGAATATTCAAAGAAATGTTTAGCACAAAGGCTGGTATATAGAATACCTGTTTCTTGAGGTTATGATAGGTGTTTCCCCATGAAAAGAATATATGATGTGATAATATCTTGAAGTAAACATTGGTAAACACCCTTTGATTTAACGAGACCTTTTTGTCTGAGGTTCTTTCCTGCTCAGCTGGTGTTGGGAGGTAGGAGACAAGAAGAGGAAGTTTGAATAGTGAAGCTGAAAGCTTGTGATGCTGCTTCTTTCAGTGGTGTCCATTTATCCTGGTTTTAGAAGGAGAGCAGAAATGGTCGTGACCCTGTGAGCTTCATCAAGAGAGCAAGGCACAAGGACATCCAAGAACAGAGTTCACTATGGGCTTTACAGTCAGCAAACCCACAGAAAGGTCCAATGAGTTGACCTAAGGATCTTTTGCAGAACAAATAAGACAAGGGTTCATTCTAAAGTTGTCACAGTGAGTGCATGGTGATGTGAATGCTATGCAAGCAATTCATTAAATTTGAGGGTTCTCTTCTCAGAAGCTGAAGTGATGTAAGATAAAGAGTGCACAATGATGTTGTGGGAAAATGTTGAAACTGCAGTTTGCATTCTATTTTCTAAGTAAATATTCCCTAATAAAATAATGATGATGATGCTGTTAGGGAAAAACAACAACATGCCAAATGAGACCTAAGTAGAATCTGTCCCTCAACCTTTTTGAGGTTTCATGCTTTTCTTGTGGAGAAAAAAAAAAAATGTAAAAAAAAAAAAAAAAACTATTTCTATTTGTCACATGTCAACCTATCACAATATTTTTTTTTGAATTAAAGAAAAGTGACAAAGGTTAAACTGTGATATTTACACCTTGGATGAAACGACCAAGAGCCAGAAATATGATAAATTCTAGGTTTGGGAGATTTTCCTGAACTTTTTCTGGGTAGTTTTCATTTGAGAAAACAATGAGGAGTGTCCTCTCAGGATAGAAATCACTGCTTACTAAGATCATGTGCTTATTTGTCAGAATTAATTTCTAAGAAAATGTGCTTGGATAATAAAGATAGAAGGAATAGCTATATTTGAAAGGTACCAAATGGCATTTAACTTCATAGTGCAGCAATCCTTATGAACCAGTATGTGTGACCTGAACCAGATTTAAATGTGTGAGGAACATTTAACAAATAAAAATAAGTAAATAAAACAGAAAATGATTATGTTTAAAAGAATAATTCACTATACAGCCTGAAGTGATTCTTAGATTTAGAAGAGGAGTAACTATTTCTGTTTCAGTTTGACACCTGTGCTGTAGAAAGCTAAGATGGAAATGAGAGGAAAAGAAATGGATGTATCATTTCTTGAAGGGCTTTTCAAGAAAAGGACAGAAAAATGATGTTTCATAAGAATCATTTCTTCACTGGCCACTGCAGAAACTTATCTTTCATAATGTGATTTACAAGGATGTTTAACTAGGCCTGACTGATTTCCCCATGAAGACAGAACAATTCTTGCCATTATGTTCTTTATTACCAATGAAAATAAAATTGAAAGTGCTAAGTGGACCAAGTCATCTGTCTGGGATGATATGCTTTCCTGGCAAAGAAATAGACACAGGATGTCAATAGGTACTTTCTCTCCCTCTCACTGACCAGCATTTTTGGACATATTATAATACTGGTCATGTTCCAATTTGGCTTTAATTCCATTAACATGATGCTCATTTAGAAAGGCGGCTCAAAGCCATTTCTACCATGTTCTTTTGAGAATCAGAGTCAAGTTCTCATCTTAGTATAAAAGGCTATATTTGGCACTGGATATAGCCAATACCTTGCAGATCTTTCTCATAGGAGAGGGGGGAAATAAAAATGAGAACATCCATGAATTCCTAGTTTGATTCAACAAATATTTAAAAACATCAGATTCAAACTACTGTTGAAACCAAAGGAAATTTTTCCTGCTGATCCAGAATCCAGTTGACAATACTTTATTTTGACACTTAACAAGTTCTTTCTATACCCCCAATCCCCACCTTTCATAAGCGAAATTTCAGGTTTTCATAGATTTCAATGAAGTTTTGCAAATGTGAATTAGGGAAATGAACCTTAGCTTATCATGAAATAGTGTAACTATTCTATCCATATATTAAGTGTTAAAATTTAAATCTATGATAATCTTCAAAAGGACAAATGGGTTTCACTAAATCGGAATTACACATGCAAGTCTAGAAGAGATATCATTTAATCAGAAATCAAAAAGATCATTTAATTTCTAATAGATAATAAATATGAATTACTTTTCAGGAAATGAAACATCTCTGAAGCAAGAATTTGTGAATTTTTATTTTTAAGGGACATTAGTGTTAGATTTTATATATATATATATATATATATATATATATATATATATAGCCATGATCATTATTTTTATTTAAAATTTACTAGTGTGAACACTGGAATCCAACACATTTGAACAATGTCTACTATGAATAAGTTCTGAGGGGAAAAACAGTGTATTATATAGAAAGATAGCTTTGGTATCACAAAGACCTAGGATGAGTTATTTGCTCGGACATATCTGGGGCACACAATCTTAGGTAAGTCATTAAAGTTCATTATGCTTTGCAACTATTTAAGACTATAGAGAGCAAATTGTGGATATAGTTTTGGAGTTAAGACCTCAGTTCAAAACCAGCCTCAGATACTAACTAGTTGGTAATCTTGGACAAATCATCAAAGCAATGTTTCCCTCTTTCCTCAAATATAACATGAGAATAATAATGATATGAAAATCTCAGGGTTGTTGTGAGTATCAAATAAGACAATAATTGTAAAGTGTTTCATATAGTCTTGGACACATATTTATAGTTATATAAATTTTAACAACTAGCACTACCACTACTACAACTACTAATGGTATTATTACTATTACTACTACTGCTACTGCTACTTACCTACTACTACTACTACTACTACTGCTGCTGCTGCTGCTGCTGCTGCTGCTGCTGCTGCTGCTGCTACTACTGCCACTATGATTATTACTACTACTACTACTCACACTACTACTATTACTACTATTCCTATAACCATTATTATTACTATTACTACTGTTGCTATAAACTATTATTATTATTATTACTACTGTTGCAATAGCTACTACTGCTGTTGCTGCTGCTATTGCTGCTTCTACTACTATTATTACCACTACTACTATTGCTATTTTTTTATTTGCCATCATTTGTTTTTAATTTTAATTTCTGTTCTCTCAGCCTTTGCATGCTTCCTCTTACCCTCTCCCTTTTAATTGAGGACTTTAGTTTTTAATTTCCTGAGAAAATTGAAATCACTGGATATGCTTTCTTTCTTCTCTTCTCTTCTCTTTCTCTACAAACCCCTTGATATCATTCCCTTCTCTCATCTTCTTTCCTTCAGTCTCTTATAATAAGTTGTCCTTGCTAAGATCAATGTATCTATAGGCACCTTTGATTCCAGGCTCCGCCATTTCTTCCTAAAGATTCCAACCTAAAATATGCTATTACTACCCCAATATTCTACCTTTCCCTATTGCTGTCATGCATGCTAAAATCTTTACAATCTTTAAAAATCTTCTATTATATTTTATCTTATAATAAGGCTAGAGACATATCTTTCCTCACTTACTCAAAGTTCTTTAAAAATTGTGCTTCAACTTTTTGATTCACTTCTCAACTCTTCAGTAACTTGGCTTTTGACTTTGCACTTGATTAAAACTTTTTTGGACAAGTTATCAACAATCTCCTATTTGCCAGAGAGAGAGAGAGAGAGAGAGAGAGAGAGAGAGAGAGAGAGAGAGAGAGAGAGAGAGAGAGAGAGATTTTCTAAAATTTCTTATCCTTCTACTTCCATTTGCTGTTTTTGCCACTGATGACCACCCTCTCTACTGCTACTTATCTTTTCTCTGACTGCTTTTAAACCTGTTATCTCAACAACCTGAGGGGATACTAACATATCAGTTACCCTCTTCTTTATGATGGATTTTAAGGTGAAGTCATACCTTTTTTTCAAAGTCCAAATCATATCTACTTTAACAATCAGCACTTCCTTAAGAATGAAATTCAGGTAAAGTATTGTACTTCCCTTTATTGGTTCCTCACTTTTATGCAAATCCACATTAACATTAAGGCAAGTCAAGAATTTATCAGTTTTTATTTGGGGGGAAAAAGGTAATTGAAAGGAAACTCAGAATCAAAGGAAACCAGTAGAATATTTTTTTTTTAATTTAATGAAAGGATCCAGATTGCCATCCTGTGTGATTTCAAGTCACTAATGTGAAAAAGGACAAGTAACTTCAACTTTTCTTTTAGGCCTTCTTACCTCTTTTTCTAAACTGAGGTAGAGAATTCAATTAAATGACCTCTGATTTCCTTTCAGACCTAATCTGGGAAGAGACATGTAAATAAATTGGAGAAATACTAAATATAGCAATACCTTCTCTTTACTATAACTTCACTGAGAAGTAATCATCCATCCAAAGCAATCCCAATAGACTTTGGACAGAAAATGCCATCTGCTTCCAGAAAAAAAAAAAAGAATTAAGGAGATTGAATGTCTGTTTTTTTCTCTCTCTTGTGGTTTTTCCTTTTTGCTCTGATTTTTCTCTCCCAACATGATTCAATATGTGTTTTAAAAATAGATAAATTTACTAGGAAAAAGAAGTAGGTAGCCATTCAGTCTTTTTTTGCAAATATTTAGTGAGTATAATTCAGATACTTTTGTTCAGTCAAGGTTACTGTGGCTAGTTATGAAAAGCCCACATCAACCTGGTCATAATATTCTGGACAAAATGAGTCAAGAATGTAGCACAGAAGAAAAAAACAAGAACAAAGAAACAAACATAAATAATGTAATAAATGGATTGATGAATAGATAGGCTAATTATAAACACAAATGAATAAATAGATCACTAACCAAATTAATAATTAAACAAAGCTTGCTAAGACTTCATTAAGAGAGGCAATTGCTGGAATTAAAGAGGTCGGAATCTTGCTACATTTTGTCCTGAGCAGAACAGAAGACCTAGATGAGAGGGATAGTAGACACAGTTTCTCTTTCATTTAAAGACAGAAATGAAAGTGCAGAACCCTCCAAACTTCCCTTCCCTGATTGTTTCATTAATTTTTGAAAAATAAATATAATGTCGTATTTTAGTACTCTTGTGTCATATGACATTGTTTCTATAGATTAATAAATTGGCAATAAAGTCTTATAAACTGGCATTTCTATAACATAAGTTATTAAAAACACTGCTATAAGAAAGCCTGCTGAATTTTCAGTATAGATGCCAAAATTCCTTGGGGAATTCAAATGCAGAATAATGCATTACAGATAAAATAATAATAACAATAATGATAAAGAAATATCTCCCTATTAGAATTTGACTGTTTCTTGACTATTTCAAGTCTTTGACTATTTTGAATATCCATGATTACTTGACCTCCATGTAAACACGGAACTGTCAGTCTTTTCTAAACTTTACCACATTCAGCAGAAACTTAATAAATGTTTACTCTATTTAATTAAATGCTGAAAAGGGATTAATTTTTGTTTAACCAATATTTATCTCATAAGTTAAATATTTTTGACAGGCCATCATATATCCCTAAAATTTATATATAGATAGATAGATAGATAGATAATAAAAAGTCATAATAAAAATTAAACAAAAAAGTCCTTTTCTCTTCCAAATTGATACATTTTATTTAATTATATAAAACCATTTGCTATTATATGTATGCCCACATAAAAATATATTTTATATAATGATATTGATGGTGTTTTCCTTCACCTTCAAAAAATGACACCATTATATTGGAGTCAAGTTTGTCCAATTATGGTGGATCTGACCAACATGAGCTCAGAATACTCAAAAAAAAAAAAAAAATCTACATGAACATTTGAAGTGGAGCTGTTTAAATTTGTGCACCTCGAGCTGCTAGAAATCTGATTCACTCACAGAACACAGGGCCTTTTTTTTAATGCCGGCATATCATACTGAATAGTAATATGCCAGTCTCCCATGTCTCACAATCAATTACAAAGGTCTTCAGAGAGACTTTGAAAGCATCCTTGTACTGCTTCTTCTGAGCTCCATATGAGCTCTCTGTAAAATAGACTTTTAGGCAAATATAATGTTGGTATTAGAACAATGTACCCAACCCACCAGAGGTTTGCTCCATTTAGGAGAGTCTGAATGCATGGGAATTTGAAAAAAAAATCCCTGTATCCTATAGCTGATCCTTCCAGATCATCTTCAGAATCAAAACAACTCAAATGGAAGCAGTTCTGCTTCCTGTCATGACACTGGTAGACTGTCCAGGTTTCATAGACATACAACAATGAGGTCAGCACAACAGCTCTGTAGATCTTCAGTTTGCTGTGTTGTGGGATACCTCTCCTGTCTCACACTTTCCTTGGAAGCTTCCCAAACACTGAGCTAGCTCTGACAATGTATGTGAAAACCTCATCACCTATGTGTGCATCCCTGAAAAGCAGACTGTTAAGGCAAATGATATTATTCACCTCATTCAATATTTTTCTACTTGCTGTAACTGATGGTTCCATATAGAGATGGTGTGATTCTAACATCTCCCTTAAGTTATCACCTTGTTTCAAGTTGAATTAACACTAGGATTCCAACAGTGGACAATCTGTTTTCTTGGTATTAATTGTTCTGCCAAAATTAGTACAAACAACAAGGAACTGATTAATAATTTTATTGTATCTCAGTCTCAGAGGCTGCATTGAGTGCACAATCATTTGTGAACAAAATGTCATGCACCAACTCTACCTCCATTTTAGTTTTGTTTTGTGGCCTTTTCATATAAAATAATTTAGTGTGAATGTAGTAGCTGATCTTAAGGATGTTTTTGTCCCAACTGAAGGAATCCAATAGGATCACAGAAACACCATGCTAAAAAATATGGGAGCAAGCATACAGTCCCACTTTACTACTCCATTGGTGAATGGCAAAGTAAGAAATCACACTCCATTATCTAGAATGTGAACAAGCATCAGAAAACTGATATGTAATATTAATGAGATTCTTCTCCAAGCATTTAATTTTGCCATTATTGTCCATAAGCAGTCACAACTTACAGAATCAAAGGTCTTTATTAGACTGATGAACTTTGTGTAAGCACTTTTGTTCTCCTAGCATCTCTCCAGAAGTTGTTGAGCAGCAAATGGCATATTAATCCCTTAATACTTTCGAAGCCACATTGGTTTTTTTGGTAAATGACCATTTTCAGGTAAAGGTTGAGTCTATTAAGGTAAACTCTGGCAAGAATCTCACCAGCAATGACTAAAAGTTTCCAGTGATTGTCACAGGATAACTTATTTCCCTTTTTCTTTCTTCACAATGGAGTCATTCATAAACTCCTAGGAGATATTCTCCTTATTGTCATATAATTTGGAAAATTTCCATCAGCTTTTATATAAATAGCTGACGCTCTGCAGATGAAATAGAATCAGCATAGGTGCTTTGCCATATGAGGCAAGTCTAAGGGCATTCAACCTGTTCTTCAGTTCCAAATTTGATTAGGGGGAGATTAATTTTAATATATGTTACAAGATCAATGATTTCAACACTAATTATCTGTTCAAAACACTAAGGAATTGTCCAGAATCATAACTTTATCATTAAACATTGTGATTCCATCAACATTGGTAGTTGTTACAACATAAGTCATTGGCCCATAAGAGTCTTCAGAGAATCATAAAAGCAAGTTAGATTGTTACTATCAGTGTAAAACTGAATTTCATCTGCCTTCTTATTATACCAAAAAAAAAAAAAAATCATGCATCTCTCTAAGTTTCATTTACACTTCATTTTTGATGGAGTTTAATGCTGCCTTCTTAGAGAAGGATGAACTATCTTATTGGTAAACCTTGCAAAGTTCTTGATTTTCATTTAGCAGTTTCTGAATTTCCGCATCATTTTCTTCAAATTAGTCGATTATGTGAGTGTTCTGGCCCAGATAAGCAAATGCAATGCTGTACACAAAATACCTGAAAGCTCTCTACTCCTTTTCTGCTTCCCTGTTACCAACTGTATGTTGACTCAGCTTTTTGTCCAAGGTAGCAACAAACAAAGACTTGAAGAATGATCCAATTTGTTGACATTGGGTCTTCTGGCAGTCAATTTGCCTTGAAGCTTCTCTTGCTGTTGATTATGGATATGCAGTTTGGAAAGAGAAACTCTATGATCATTCCAGAACTCTAAACCACACATCAACATCGTTATTCTAACATCCTATTTCTTCTGACAATGACATAGTCTATTAAATGTCAACATTAGCCACAAGGGTGCATCCACAAAGTTTTATAGCATTAGGTAAATGGAAAACACGGTTGGCTATGAGGTCCTGAGAGGGACAAGTCTTCAGTAAAAAAGTGACCATTGTTATCGCTGTTTCTAACTCTGATCCTCTCAAGGTCTCCTGCCATGGCGGATAGTCTGTGACTATTCTGGAATTGGAATCACCCAGAATTACAGGCTTGTTCACTTTTGGCAAACTGATGATAAGAGGCTCCAGATCTTCATAATATTGTTCTTTGACTTCAACACTTCATCATAGGTGATTGATGTTGGTCATGAGGCACCTTCCTTCAAATGGCAATCACCTTGTGATTAGTCTGTTTTCACTAATTTTAGGAGATATACAAGCTTCTTGAGGCATATAGCTATACCACTTTTATGTTGTTCCCCATTATGGTGAACATGCCAAAAAAAAACAAAATCAAAAACAGATTAAAAAACAAAAACAAAAACAAAACAAACAAAAAAACAAAAACAAAAACAAAAAACAAAAAACAAAACAAAACAAAAACAAAACAAAACTGCCTATGTATTTCCAAATTCAGTAGGCTGGTCTTCATTTGCCAATTTTGTTTCATCCAGTGTTGCTATTTGTCTGCTATATTTCCTTTGTCTTTTAGATCTATTAGATTTTATATTGTCCATAAGCATGCACACATTTCAATGGTGAGTAGAATCATCTTTCAAAAATTTTTTGTACAATCTATGCATGTAAAGATGTGTCTCTGTGTGTGTGTGTGTGTCTGTGTGTGAAAGAGAGAGAGAGAGAGAAAGAGAGAAAGAAACACTGAGACAGAGACAGAGAGAAAGAGAGGAGAGACAGAGAGACAGAAAGACAGAGACAGAGAGAGAGTGTGTGTGTACCCCACAGGGTAGGATCCCTGCCTGCCACAGAAAACAGGTTAGGATTAGGTTTGGTGAAGCAGACAATTTTGGGAGCACTTTTTCTAGCCTCTTCCTCACACCACAAAGTGAGCAGTGTAGCCCTTGAAAAAGGCTGAGGGGGCTGCTGAATCCCACCGTTGCTTCAGCCCAGTGAGAAGGCAAGCCTGAAATCTGGACTACCCATAAGAAGAGTTGGCTATAGCTGCCAGGGTATCTGCACGAGCTGCTTTATCACTCACCTGTTACCATAGGATTTCAAGGTAGATAAAAAGTCATCAAATGATGTCATGAATAAATTCGATTTGAGTCAGAGTTACAGTGTTTTAACTCTTGTCACTGTCTCTTCCAGAGTCATCAAAATCTAGGTGAGACAGGACCAGTAATGCCCCAGGATACAGGGGATTAACTTGATGTCTTTGATGTCCAACACAGAGTCTGCTTTAGCCACCTTTATGGCCATTGGTACAAATTGTGCTCATCCACCCACTCTTTTGGGGACACTTTTCATAGGCTTGGGGCAGAAATTCCTTTAAATTACTGACAGTTTTGGGTATATATGTGCATGTCTATATGTGTACATGTACATTTTACATGCATACATGTATGTACATAGGTATGTATACGTGTTACACTGCACATCATTCACATGTGTGTACATATATGCCTATATATTTGTCTATGCCGGCACATGTGTGTTTCACATACTTCTAACCTTCTATCACTTCATTATTGAAACTGATTATGTAAAAATAATTTAAACATAGGGCACAATTTTCATGGATCTCTTTACAGCTCTCTTCACTGGGAGGCAAAATTGCCTTTGAAATCAATAGGAGGGCCCCATGCAAAAGGGAATTGGAGATGTAGTAGGGAATGTAAAGTTACTGTCTTTTATTTCATTTGATTATTTTAAAAAACTCAACTGAGAAATACCTTGAAAAAAGTTGTTTGGAACAGAAATAACATATTCAGTGAGATTTTTCCAGTGAATAAGTTTGAAAGTTTGAAAAAGCTTACTTACCAATTTTAGGCCTTTAGGACATGAATAAGATTACAGAAGGTCTCTATACAATAAAGTATATCTACAGTATGTTCAATACAAGGAATAATTTTCTAACTTTACCCTATATAGTATATAATGGCAAATGATGTTTTCATTTTTTTTTTTTTTTTTACAAACCTTAGTGTGGTATAATTCTTCCCATGTCCCCATCCCTGTTTTACCATTTCTCAAGAATAATCTACTTTTTATACTCTTTCAACCCTATTCTTTATTCCTATGGATGTCACACATACCAATTCAGGCTTGCTCAAATGTTCATGGTACTTCTAGATTTCAAAATGAAAGGAATTTTAATAATCACTCAATAATTACATTTCTCTATATTTGAATAAATACTGTTTACTGCATAATAATGTATCATACTAAGCAGTTAGTTTTGTATCTCCTTTTATGTAAGAAATAAAGTAAAATCTCCTTAGCATATAGTTCAACAGCTACATTCTAGCTGACAATGTACTGGCTATACTGTACTTTTCCAACTTATGTTCCAGGCAAACTATTTCAAATTATAATCCTGTCCAGTTTTGTATCATCTCTATGTTTTTCTTTATTCCATCCTTAATTTCTGAGATTGGCTCCCATCTTCAATCACTATCCAGTCGAATACATGCTATATTAACAGCCTGTCTTAGGAGTTTCATTTTTTATAAAGGTTTTTTCCAGTTCACCAGGTTGTAGCTCCACTCTCATCTGTGCAAAAGACCTCAGGGAACATGTAATCTAACACATACAAGAACAAAATTGTCCCTTAAACTACCTCAGTAAGTGATCATTTAAATCTTGTCTAAAAAACAAAAATGAAGGGACACTATTACTTCCAAAAATTACCTATTTCACTTTTGGCAAGTCCTAATTAGATTTTTTTTCCTTTCCCAAGTTTTCACTTGTAGCTTTACAATTTTCACCACAATTCTTTCCCCTGTAAGCAGAATAATCTATTCCCTCTTTCACTTTATATCCCTTCCAATACTAATTTTCTATCAGTCGCCTGTTCTAGAATTCAAACAAGCCTAGAATTTCAGTCAACAAATATATATAAAATAGTTGCTATTTGCCAGAGACTGTACTAAGTATAAGACATACAGAGTAAAAAATAAAATGACCCTTTCCTCCCAAGAAGTACACATTCTAACTGGAGAGACAACATGCAAAAAATATACATGGCATAAATGGAAGACAGTCTTAGAGAGAAGGCAATGATGTGTGTATGTGCGTGTGTCTGTGTTAGGAGTTAGAAGAAAGGATACTAGATACTAGATAATAAAGATACTAGAAAAAAAAATCTATGGATTTTCACCCTGTTTTCAAGGAAGTCCAGATGCAGAGGTAAAAGGGAAACCATTTCAGGCATGAGGAATAGCCAATGGACAAAGGCATAGAATGGGAAATATAGGCAAGAATATCAGCACTGATGCATCATAGAGTAAGTGGGAGGGAATAAAGAATAAGAAGAATGGAAAAATAGGGATTAAGTTGTGAAAGTCTTTCAAAGGTAAAAAAACAGACTTTATTTTTTGACACTCAAAGAAATAGGAAGTCATTTGAGCTCTATTGAGGATGTCATTGTTGAGTTTTGTTTATTTGGTTGTGTATTCTGGGTTTTTTTGGAGAATTGTGTCATGGTCAGGCCTCTTCAGGGAGCGCTAGCAAGATCACTAAGTGAATGTTGGAAGAGTCTATCTCCTCTATTTAAAATTTGAGATATTCACCTATTTCAAGTCCTGTGCCACTTTTTCTCCCATAATCTCTCCAAAATAAATGATAGTGGGTCAATTTCATGATTTATTTTAATGTTTCCACTTGATGATTTAATTCCATTGCTGAAGATAGATATTCTCTCATGTTTCCTCTTTCATACAATTTATTAAGCATTTTAGCATTTATTAAGTGTCAGACATTGTGCTAACCACAATCCCTGCCCTATAGAAACTTACATTCTACAGGGACACATCAATATGGACAGAAATAAATATAGGAAAATAAAAAGAGCAAAACCTAAATAATTTTATGTGGATGATTTAGTGAGGTGGGGCCAAAAGAGCACCACTAAGTGTGGATGGGTGGGAATCAGGGAAAGTTTATTATAGAAAGTGGTATTTGGTCAATGCTTTGCAGAAACTTAGGACTTGTACATGAGGAAGGGATGAAATAAAAATATCCCAGACATTGACCTCAGCATATACAATGGCCCAGAAGGCTATGAATGAGGAATAACAAATAAATTATACTGAAAAAAGAGGACATGAGCAAAAATTATCCACAGTAACAGAAGGTAATGCTACCCAATGTTAGAACATTAATTTTGGAAGAATCTGAAAAAGATAGGAAAGAAAGAAGGAAAAAAATCTTAGTTTTGGAGCCATGGAATGATTTGAAACTCTTCCCAGACATAATATAAAGAAGGAAGCAGTTTCTCCAGATTCTTGTTGCCATCTGGCCTATTTTCTTATCACATAACTGAAACTGCTCTCTCCAGTGTTATCAATGATCTCTCAGTTGCCAAATCTTCTGATATCATATATTAATAAAACTGGAAATAAGGCTAGAAACATATATTAGAGTAACACTGGAAAAATATATATATCAGTGTAATTTGAAAAGAAGAATATACTAGAATTGAATTATAAATATTCCAATATCTAGTCATATAAGGGCATCCCAGAATTATCTTAGTCAAGGGATTGATATGGAATAGATTTGAGATGGGAGAGTTGTGATACATTTTCATGAGGTCATATTAGAGATTATGAAGTCTGAATAAGGGCAGTGACATGTGAATATAGACAAATGCTATAGATATTGTGGAAGTAGAATCTATGGGATTTTGTTTCTACTTGAATATGGGAAATGAGGAACAGTAAAGAGGATAAAATTAGTTGAGATCTATAAAGCTGAGTGACTGAAAGATTAATAATGCCTTCAATGAGAACATTAGCAAAAAACATATATTTCATGAAGATAAATACTTTTATAAAATGTCATATTTACATAGAATATACCAGTGAAATTTTTCAAGAAACAGTTGGTGATGAAATCATAGGATTCAAGAAATTATATGTCAATTTAGGGATGACAAAAATAATCACTTAAACCCAATGACCAAAAAAAAAAAAAAAACATAGAAATAATATCACAGAGTTCAAGGTGGAATCCTGGGTACCACCACAGATAGGATATGGAACATGAATAATAATCCAGTGAAGAAAAATGAGAAATTGTCATAGATCAAGGAAGAGACTAAGAGATAGCATTATAATACAAATCCAGGGGGAAAAAAGAATGATTGGCCACCAAAAAGCTACAAAGCAACAAAAAAGGATGAAAATGTAGAAAAAAGATCATTGAATTTTACAGAGTCGGAATCATTGGTAATCTTGAAAAGAACAATTTCAATTGAGGAATGATATTGAGTGCTAGAATGCAACATGTTAAAAAGTAAGTAGAGATAATGAGTATAGACAACTTTTTTCTAGAAGTTTACCAGTGATAATGAAGAAAGTTATCACATGATGTCATTCCGGAGATGGGGAGAGTTAAAGTTAAGATTAAAAGTGGAGAGATGTAGGTTTCTTGGGAAACAATAGGAAACATCTAGGCAATAAAGGAAAAAAAAAACTAAATAAAAATAATGATCAAAGGGTCAGATCTTTGGCAAAAAAGAAAAGAAGGGTACAGATAAAGATGACTGGCCTTAGCAAAGAGACTTCAAATCTCTTTCACAAGTGAAACTAAAGAAGACAGAACAGAGAACTAATGTTCAAGGAACTTTCCTCAAGCGAGTTTCTCAGAGATGTTTCAATAATCCCTGTAAAATATGAAACATAAGCATGCTGAAAAAGGGGAGGAGAGGAAAATATGATTATATTCATCTTTGAGATAGATATAAAATATTTAAATAGATATTGAGGGGAGGGTGTTCAATAAGAAAATATTAAAAAGCCTGACTTAAAGCCAAGAAAGGTTCAGTTCAAATTAAATAATGTAAATGTTTAACACATCTTAGTTTTAAATGTGTTTATCGTTTCTGTTTTCTCTCCAAAAGTGAAATGTTAAATAGAAGTAATATGCTACTGCCCTTGACTATTATCATTCCTGATGTCCCATCAATTTTAACTATAATATCACTAGGTTATATTTCTATAGTAATTTAAGATTTACAAAATTTTATTTCACGATATCACTTGAAAGTAGTACTGAAAGATTTTATTATTCCCATTTGATAGAAAAGGAAAATGAAGGTATAAAATTCTAAGCAATGTGCCCCAGATCATATAGCCAAAAATAAAGCTGACAATCAAAACTCTTTCTGATTCTAAATCAAGTGTCTTTTTCAATAAGTTATACCAATCCTCACAAAGCAATTGTTTGAATGAGCTAAGTAAATGTGGCAACTCGCAAAAAAGTTAGAAGGTTCTCTTTGCTTTCTCTATTCTCTAATCCCAAAGGCATAGCATCATGCGACTAGAATGGAGCTAGTCTAGTTCCATAATAGAGAATATAGAATGCATATCCATTAATCACTCTCTTAATCTTTTTTATTATGCAGAAAAATGAACATTTTAGTTTGAAGATGTGTGAGATGAATGTCATTTTTTATTAAGAAATAGATCCATAAGGATTATCCAAAGTGTTTGTTACTCTGAGCACTAGTCAAAAGCTTTATCATAAAAAATACTATTTTGTGTTGCAGTATGGATAGGGAATTGGATGCAGAAATCAATATTCACTTCTCCAACTTCCTACTGACTTTTTAACTTTTGCAAAAAGTTAGTTAATCTTTGTATTATTCTCCATTTTCCCCAAATATAGAAGCAAAAATAACTGCAACAGAGCCAGTCTCTGAAAATAAACCGGGTGAATTCTGTGAAATTTCTTGAGCTTCCTGAAAATAAGGATTCTATTTGACATTTATTTAACAAAAGTGAGATACCTTTTATTTCTCCTTCTCCTTGCAGGTAAGGACAGTAGGAAAAACTTCAGAGATTCATGTGACATTGAACAAGTCATTTAAATCTCATTTTCCTTGTCTGTGAAACTATAGGAATTATATTCAATGATCCCTAAAATTCTATGAAACAAGGTCATTTCATTTATTTAGCACTTCGGAGTGCCTATTATGTGCAGGGCATGGTACTAGTTACTAGTAAGAGAAAAAGAAAATATGCAAAACATAAAGCCTATCCTTGAGAAGCTTAAAATTATTAGGGAAAATTGTATATATATATTAGGGAAGATTTTTAATATATACATACATATGTATATGGGTGAATCAACACATACAAATACTTAAAACACAAGTTAGCATAGTATAAGGATTTTTAAAAAGATCTAAATTACCACATGAATTAAATGGTGAAATAGGTCATGTTTTAGGGAATCAAAAAATAAAAGCTGAAATTGCAGAGGCATCTATTTCACATGCAATGTTGCCTTTAAAAAGTATAAACATTTACCTTAATATTGACCAGCATCTTCTATAAAGTTTTAGAAAATATACAAATTTAAAGTCAAAATAATGATGTGCATTTTTGTCCAGCTATTCAAACAAGTTTTTTTTTAATTAAATACCCATAATTAAGTTATAGGATGTTTTCTAGGTACCAGGATTTTAAAGACAAAAATAAAATTACCCTTATCATAAAAAGCTTGTATTCTGTTAGGATATGTGGGCATGGAGGGAAGAGGGGTGCTAAGTTTGGAGTGCAGATATCTAAATGGAAAATATATAAAGTTAAAGCAACATCATTTCTGGGGTGGAAGAATATAACAAATAAGGAAAAGCAAGAAAGATTTTATATAGGATAAATGAAGTTGAATTCAAGTGATGGAAACTTAAAGACTTACCAGGGGGAGGAAAAAAAAAGGGGGGGGATTATTTTAGGAAGAGAGGATATTCTGCAATGTCAAATACAGCAAAAAAGGTCAAGAAGTAAAAAAAAAAAAAAAAATCAGTTGAATATGTCTTTTCAGTCTTGATGGATAGCAGGTATTAAGTGCTTTGTAAAAATTGAAATCATATAAATTCTAGTTGTTTTTTGTGATAGAGATGTTAGCAGAGTTTGTTGTTGTTGTCATTATTATTGTGCAATAATCCCTTTCAAATAAACTATATGAGCAATACCAAGAGTCTATAAACTGTGTTTTGTTTTGATTTACAACTATTTCAATATAATTGGTTTCCTTTGCAATTGTAGGCATTTTATTTTATGTATTTAAATTAAGTATTTAAAATATTTTGAAAAAGTGCACAACAACAGGAGAACTGTTCGGTTCTGCAAATATGTATTGTATCTAGGCTATACTGCAACATATTTAACATATATAGGACTGTTTGCCATCTTGGGGGGGGGTGGAGGGAGGGAGGGGAAAAAAACGAAACATAAGGGAGTGCAAGGGATAATGTTGTAAAAAGATTACCCTGGCATGGATTCTGTCAATACAAAGTTATTATTAAATAAAATAAAATTTAAATTAAAAAAAAAAGAAAAAAAAAAGAAAAAGAGTGCACAAGCTTCACTGGATTATCTAAGTCCATGTGACAAAAAACATGTTAAGAAGCCCTGATCTGCACAGAGTTGTCTTCTTATCCCTTATGCAAAATATTCCATCTCCTTTGTCTATTACTTTATATGGACTTTCCCTCATGGAGTAGAATGCACTTCCTCCTTACATTCTCAACTTAAACTCCATTTTTCTATGTGAAGACTTTTTTGATCCTCCAGCTCCTAGTGATTTCACAATCAAAAACCTATTTATCTATCCATCTATTTTATATATGTGCAAGTACATTCAGATACAAAATTATGGCATTATATTATATCATATCATATCATATCATATTAATTATATTATATTGCATTGAATTACATTATCTTATATTGGGTTGTTGTTCAGTCATTTCAGTTATGTCCAACTCTCTGTGACCTCATGTGGTATTTTCTTGGCAGAAAAACTGTCCCATTTCCTTCTTTAGCTCATTTTATAGATCGTGAAATAGAGGCAAAGAGCATTCAATGATTTGCCCAGTCCCACCACTAGGAATTGTCTGAGACTGGGTCTGAACTCAGATCTTGCTGATGCTAGACTAGCATTCTCTCCACTGTACAACCTAGCTGTCCAACTTATCTCATATTTATTATGATGTTTTATTTAGTATTATAACATCATAGATCATATTATATTGTTATATTTTATTATATGATATTAGGTTACCCTTTATCATACTGAATTGTATCAGATCATAGCACATCACATCATAATGGTTGGTTGACTGGTTGTTGGCCATTCTTGAAGATGTCTAAAATGACATTACTCTTTTAGAGTTGTCCAACTGTAGCTAATCAGAACAATATGAGCTCAGAATTCTCTGCCACAGATCAGACAGAAATAGCCCCTATGAACCTTTGGGGTAGACTATAACTGTACGTCTCGTGTTTCTTCTGAGCAATTTTAATTCTGCTTTGCTCCTAGAGTACAGCACTTTTTCTGATGAGGGTACGCCACGCTGGGTGGTCCTGTACCAGGGTCTCCCATGTTAAACAATCAGTTCTAAAGTTCTTAAGAGACCTTGAGAGGGTCCTTGTATCATTTTTTTTTTCTGACTACCCTGTGAGAGCTTGCCCTGTGTGAATTAATTTGGCAAACATCCATTTGGCTTTAAAACCCCATGGCCAGCTCATCAGAGTTGTGTTCTCTGCAGTAAAGTTTGAATACTTGGCAGTTTAGTTTGAGAAAGGACCCCAGAATTTGGTATCTTATCCTGACAGGGCATCGTCACAATAATTCAAATGTAAGTGATTCACTTTCACCGCATGACACCGGGACACTGTCCTGGTTTCACAAGTGAGATGAGATCAGTGCAACTGCAGACCTTCAGTTTTGGGATCAGTCTAATTCCTCTCCTTTCCCACACTTTCCTTGGGAGCCTCACAAACCCTGAGCTAGCTCTAACAATGTATGTGTCAATCTCATTATCAATGCGGACATCCCTGGAAAAGACACTGCCGAGGAAAAGGAACTCATCCATGGCATTTAAAACTTCGCCATTTGTTGTAATCAAAGCTTTACGTGTGGATGGTGTGGTGCTAGATAATAGAGAATCTGTGTTTTCTTTTTATTAACTGTTAGACCCAAAAAAGCACAAGCAAAGGGGAATGGATCGATATTTTTTGCACCTCACTTTTGAAGACTGCTTTGAGTGCACAATGATCTGCAAACAAAAAACCATGCACCATTACTCCTTCCACTTTAGTTTTGGCTGGTAGCCTTTTTAAGTTGAAGAACTGACCATCAGTGTGGCTTTTTGATGCCATGCTGGGCCTATTTGAAGGCGTTTAAAAACATGTTCAAAAACACCATTCTAAAATCCATGGGAACAAGGACGCAGCTTTGATCTCCTCCATTGGTAGAGCACTGTGCATTGTCCAGAACTCGAGCAAGCATGCCATCGTGAAAGTGATATACTATAGTGATGAACTTCTCTGTGCAGCCACATGTTGACATAATTTTCCATGAGCCCTGGTGTTTGACAGTATCAAAGCGTCGGTCAGAGCTCCAAATGCTGTATACAGACCTGTTTTCTCTGCAGTATTGGGCAACAAACACTATATCCACTGTTTCTTGGCCCCTTCTGAAGCCCAATTGGCTCAGGTAGATGATTCTCTTCCAGGTGTAGGAGCAGACTATTAAAGAGGACTATGACAAGAATTATGAATCTCCATCTCCAGAAAGAGAACTCATCATTATATGCATGTGATACAATGGCTCCCTTAGAGCCATATTCTCAGAATGACATTCTTAGACCATATCATTTCTAAGGGGAGTGTGAGGGCAAAGTTATATTATAACAATATTGAGATGTCATTTGCTTATTAAAATAATCCTTCCTTTTCCAACGACTTGTCTATATGAGGCCAGATGTAGAGATCCACAAGTAGTAGGGAACCCTGGGTTATAAGACCCTTTCATCTTACAGTGCATGCACAATGTGCTATAATTATGAAAGGGAATTAGGGGATATAAGGTTGAGAAAATTTTAAATAAATGGACTCCTTTTTCACCATCCTCACCCATGATCAAGATTCATGCTGGTAATGAAATCCCCCAGGTCTGGACAGCCAAATTTTCTTCATATATTTCACAATCATAGACCCAAAAGTTCATAATAGATTGGATGCCAAAACAAATAAGAGATTATAGCTATGTCCTATTAACCTAGAAACTGTAAATATTTGCCCCCCCAAAAAAATATAAAAGAATCAATGCCATTCTTCTCAATATTTTTTAAAGTTTGGATACTATAGTGTTTTTCATAATATTTTATTTTTATTAGCATCATGCATTTATTTAATCATTAATGCTAATTCATAATTAATTTAATTAAATTTCAGTTTAGTGAGTATTATTCTGATAGATATAGGTTGATATAGCCATGATTCAAATATAATCATTTAGGAGTTTTTAATAATTTTTAAGTGTAGAGGGATCTTAAGCACAAAATGTGTGAGAACAGTTAAATTAAAGAATCCTAGAAGCATCATATAATTTTAGAGAATCACCCAGAACTCTGAAGAATTAAGCACTCATCTAGTTTCATGGGGCCATAAAAATTGGAGGCAAAATCTATATCAAGGCTTATTGGTTTTGTTTTTGTTTTGTTCTGTTATGTTCTGTTCTGTTCACTAGAAGTAGGATCAACTTCTAGTGAACTAGACAAATATACAGACATATACACAGTCACACCTAATAAAATGAAATTTGTAAACTCCTTTTTTTTAAAGTTTGGATACTATGGTGTTTTTCATAATATTTTATTTTTATTAGCATCATGCATTTATTTTTAATCATTAATACTAACTCATAATTAATTAATCACTTACCTGTTTCACACAGTTCCTCAATCAGTAATGCGAGCTGGAGAAATAAAAGGTAAACCAAACTAGCGTCTTTACCAAGAAAACCCAAGATGAGTACACAAAGTATTGAACATGACTGACACAAATGTACAATCACTATGACCACAAAAGTATATAGTGGGAACATAATGTCTTCAGACATGGGTTAGAATAGATAACTGGGGTTTCCTTTCAACTTCCAAATTCAGTGATTCATAAAAACTGACAAAATATCATGGAAATTACCAATTAAGAAATCACGTAGTAACAGAGGGAGCAATTTCATTGCAATAATAAACTTAGAAGTCAGATTGATTTCTGAAAATCTACTGTCTTCCCAGAATGTCGGGGAAAAGTCAAACTTATTTTTTACTCAAATTTCTTTCTTCTCCCTTATCAACAATATTTTTCTAAACATATCTTTTTGCATCTAGTAAATTTGTGTGTATGTATGGATATGTGTGTGTGTGTGTGTGTGTGTGTGTGTGTGTGTGTGTATATCACTAGGGAGAGAGAAAAGTAAGAGCAAAAAGGAAAAAAAAATGGGAGAGATAAAAAAAAGCAAAAAAAAGTAGTGACCATAGTATGTGCTGATTTACATTCATTCATTCTCCTTATTTCTTTTTCTGGATGCAGATGACATTTTTTGTCGAAAGATTCCCTTGGATCACTGAACCATTGAAAAGAAACAAGTCTTTCATAGTTGATCATAGCACATTCTTGCTGTTATTGTGTATGATGTTTTCCTAATTCCAGTTGTTTTACTCAGCATCAGTGCATTTAAATCTTTCCAGGCCTCTCTAAAATTAGCTTATCATTTTTACAGAACAATACTATTCCATTGCCTTCATATACCACAACTTGTTCATCTATTCCCAATTGATGGACATCTTCCAGTTCTTTGTTATCACAAAAAGAGCCATTACAAATGTTTTTGCACATGGGTGCTTTTAATTTCCTTTATTATTTCCTTGGGATACAGATCCAGTAATGGCACTTCTAGATCAAAAATGATGTACAGTTTGATAGTGCTTTGGGCATAGTTCCAGATTGCTCTCTAGGATGTTTGGATCATTTCACAACTCCATCAAAAATCCATTAGTGTCTCAGTTATCTTACATCCCCTCCAATATTTCTCAATATCTTTGCCTGTCCCCTTAGCCAATCTGAGAGGTGTGAGGTGTTTCAGAGTTGTTTCAATTTTCATTCCTCTAATCAATAGTGACTTAGAGCACTTTTTATATAACTATTGATGGCTTTAATTCCATCATCTGAAAATTGTCCATATACTTTGACTATTTATCAATTGGGGAAACTTAGATCTTCTAACAGGTTGCGATTACTTTTCATTGAAGGGCATAAGGGTAGTTTTCCTTCTATCCTTTCTCTTTAAGAAAAAGGTAATAGTGAATAGAGTACTACACTTGGACTCAGGAAGATTCAATTTCAAATCCTGTTTCAGAAACTTAGCTCTGTGGATGGGTAGAAGACATTTACTTTCTGTTTGCCTCATTTTCCTCATCCATAAAATAGAGTTGAATGATAAGAGCATCATCTAAGTCCCAATATCCCTAGGAGGATAAACTGAGACACTATTTGTGAAATATTTGGTTAATATTAAAGTTCTACATAAGTTCTAGCTATCATCATCAGCATCAACATTGCAACTATAGTGCTTTCTCCTTTTTTTTTTTTAAGAGATTCAATGTGAGACACTTTGAATGCCTTTTAAAGTTGTCTCCCCTTTAAAATAGTGTTTTTATGTAGCAATAATATAACAATAAAGACATTATTTATACCTTAGGAAGAGGAATTTTAGTTCAGGGATGAGTCAGGTTCAAATCGACTGAGAAGTTAATGAGAGCTGGGATAGTAAGGTCCACAATTAAAGGCAATTTTAATAGAAGAAAATATTAAGAACTTCAAAGTAAATCAGGTGTGATCAGTGTCACACAAGTGGCATGTTAAAGTCAGCATTGAAACCTTGGATCCTCTGACTTGAGATTCTTAATTCTTTTTGTGATGTTTTTAAGGGATAGTAGTAATCTCTGATGCTTACTAGCAATATAACTCTCAGAAAGTCATCAACGTTCTTTTAGGCTCAGTTTTACTATCAATAACATGGAGATCATGATTCTAGTCACACTCCTCACAAGGTTAAAGTCAAGATTTAAATATGTTACATAAAGTATTTTTCAAACTTACAGAAATGCACAAATGCATAAATTTAATTTATTGCAATAGCTATCAAAATAGGAATTTGCCAGCACATTTGTATGCATCATTGTTAAATACAGATTATTTAAACATTTAGAAAAATAAACAAAATTAGACTTTATTAGTTGTGATTTCTTGGCAGGGTGATAGAATAAACAATATAAAATTAGCACAACATAAAATAATTTCCAAACAAACAAAAAGCCAGGAGAAACATTTCAGAAGTTCAATAGGCCTTTTGAAGTAAAGCCTGGCCTCAGTTGTAAACCCAGATGGCACAATTTAAAGAATAAAAGATGCTGTCCTTGTCTACTAATTAAAAGAAAAGGAAGTCAAGAAAGAATACCTTTGTAAATATAATGTTGTCAAGAGAACATTTTTCAAAAAGTAGATTCGTTTTCTTTTCTTTTGCAAATGCTATTTTCATTGCTAAATATGTAAACAAGAAACGAATTTTGGATAGCAATTAAAGTAGAAGTCAAAAGACAGGAAGCGAATAAAACAAAAAAGAAGAAAGAGGAAGATTGTTAGATATTATGATCGGTGGCAGTATACTCTCTTTAATGTCATAATACAACAACTGCTTAACTAAAATTGAACATAAGGAAAGAGTACAATTAACTGAAACTGAACATAAGGAAAGAGGACAACAAAACTTTGAAAGAGAAAAGTTGTCACAGAATTAATCTTTTCATCATCATTACTCAAACTCTTGACTTCACTTAAAAAAAAAGCAAAACTAGTTATTGATGAAAATTTAAACAATACCATCCCTCATAATCAATATTCAAAAGAAATATGTGTTTCTCGAATATTAAGCTAAAGAGAGAATATGAATAGATTCAGAAAGATATGTGAGGATTAATAACACAAGGTCTTGGATGTTATTGTGTGAGCAGAAGAGGTGAAATGTGAAAATGAAGAAAATAGAGAATGGGCATGATTTGGGGCATGATTTGGGGAAGGAGAAAATGGCATATTGTAAGACAGACCTCTATGAGATTTGAAAGACTGATCATGCAAAAAATTATCTATCATATCCTTTGCATCCTTCTCTGTTCTTTAAATCATATCTCCAAAGTGGAATAAGAGGCATTTTGTTGATAATTTAAAACCACAAAATATGATAATTTCTCATGAGAGCTTTATTTTAAGATAAAAATCTAATGGCCTCAAGAGTTTCTAATAACTTTTTTCTGAATTTTGTATCCTAAAATATATCTCATTTCTCTTCCTATTCCCCCAATTAGCAATGTTTGGACACATGATTTTACACTGATATTTATTTAAATAATGTGTTTCTATGATGGATTTTTCTTTTCTTTTCTTTTTTTTTTTTTTTTTTTTTTAAATGTGGCCAGACTTCTCAAAATGTTGAGGAGTTATGCAGTGGACTCTAATGGAGAAAGTCCACTCTTGAATGGGGGAAAGGAATCATTGCTTTCTTATTACCCATAAGCCAGCTACATTTTTCTTTTTAAAGGTCAATCAATGACAGCATGAACTTTTTCTTTTCCAATACTGAAAAGCAGCAATAAATTGCTTCCACTATACATGGTGGAACTATATACTGTTGGATAAGTTTTAATTCCAAAAATCACAGAAAGTGACCTTCTTTATAATATCACTATTGTTTGTCTAGATTCAAAGGTAGCGTCTGTGACAGTTTTCTTAAATTTTCACCAAATGATATTCCTTGTCAAGATGTCAGTCACAAAGTGAATCTATATTAAAGCAGCTCATTAGTCAAGACTTTGGATTTAAAAGTTCAAGTACTGTGCCATAGTGACACAGGAATACATAACACCTGGATTATAATATGTTGGAACTTTTTAAATTAAGATAAGTAAACAACTGAGGGAATTGAATAAGCCAAATACTGTTAAACTTTATAAAATAAAGTTTAAAAAATTCTCTTTCCAAGAATCCTATTTTGACTTTTTGGTTACATGTCTATTCCAAAAACATATAAATGCATTGTTTTTCTGTACTATTGGCAAGACCCCTCATTTGTTTTTCTTTTTAAATCAATTAATTAATTTGAAACAAATTAAAAATGGGAAAAATACATTGCCATGTGTATAGGAGAACATAAGAGAAGGTTCAAAATGTAAAATGCTGAATTTCCATTTAAAGAAAGCTTATATAGTAAATACTACACATTATGTTCAGAGTCGTGTATCTTATCTTTGCTTTCTTGTAGGTTTTCTTTTGTTTTCTAGTGTGTATTTTTTTCCTTTTTTTCCCCTTCCTTTCTTCCTTTCCCAAGAGGACCACAACTGAGTGTGGATACAAACATACATAAATATATACATGTTTATACAAATGCATATTATGTATACATACATGCATATATGCACATATACACTGGTATATACATACATATATATGCATGCAGAAGAATATACACATATTACATATATAAGATTATGGTTTTTTGTCCTCTGTTTCTCTGAAGTCAAATGAAATTTTTCATGTGATAAATACTCAATGAGCACTATCTTGAAATGATTTTGAAGAAATAGTATACTTTTTAGGTCAGATTTGCTAATGAGCTTGGGGGAAAGCAGGCAATAGGGTTAATTAGCTTGTTCAATAGTATCTTCTTTAATAGAATGGACCTTTTAAGACCCAACTAGTCTTAGGAAATTGAGATTCAAATAGAATTACTTATAAATATTGCTTCTCTCGGTGATGACATTCATATTTATACAATATTTTATGGTTTGGAAAGAAATTTCCTTTTAATACACTTATTAACTCAAACATGATTATTCCTGTCTTAAAGATGAGGAAAGTAAATCAAGATTCATCAAATAGTTTATCTGTGATTATAAGGCTAGATGATGTAGAGCTACTCTAGTCTTGCATAGGCATAAATAGTATACAGACTTGGCTCTTAATTCCTTTGAGTTAGCCATAAGTTGTATTAACACAATGCAATTAAAGTACATACAACTGTATCCTAGAATGCATATGCATCAAGGTTTTTTTTTTTTGTTTGTTTGTTTGTTTTGTTTTGTTTGTTTGTTTTTTATCAAATCCATCAGGAAGCTGATAAAACTGATTCACAAAAGTTCAAATAAAAATACCAGACACTGTGCACCAGTGATATAGTGCATCCAAAATTTGTACATCCAAATTATATGTTTATTAACTGTTGGGTTTTTAGAGGAACTTGAGAGATAGTATGAGACATTTTCCATCTTGTTTTATGTGCCAAAGAATTAGCAAAAGTTACTCGAAGCTCTGTTCCCAGTTCATTTTCATATTCTTATCTCCTTAATAACACTAAGCATCTGCCTATCTGAAGCTTCAGTGTAGCAACTGAGTAAAGGTTTCTTCCCTCTTCACATAATTTCCTCAATATTTGACCTGAGTGAAGATAATTCTGAAGAACATGTTTTGGTTAGTAAAATCTAGTTTATAGAAATGACAACTAACCAGGCACTCAATAGAAAGGAGTATCCTGGTTAGAGATACAAGCCTAATTATAAGCCTAAACGACTCACCTAAATACTAAAACTCTTCCCTGTCAAAATAGTTCCCTTCAGTTCTTTGGGCCCAAGGGATTTAATTTAATACATTCTATACATATATAAGAAGAAGTTAATATTCTAGGAACTGGAGACAGTAGGATAAAATAAAATATTATCTGACCTCAAGAAGCTCATATTCTTCATAGAACAATTGACAGGTATATTGAAAATGTAAAAGCAAAGGCTTTTTTATGCCTTGGTTTTAGGTGGAGGAAAACAGTAACCACTGAGAGGATAGGGAAGAGTTCCTCTAAGAAGTAACACCTCAGCTGAATCTTGAAACAAAAAAAGCTACTTGAGAGAAAAAGCAACTAGAAGTGGATGAATTCTCAATATGGGAACTGCTTATCCAAATGAACACAGGAATGTAAAGTCCAGATAATAACTATCTGTCTGTTTGGAGTCAATGCTAGAGTGTAGCTATTAGTAAGATTAGTGCTAAAGACTGGAGCCAGATCTTGAAGGATTTTAGATGATGGTTGACCAATGAATATCTTATCCTAGCAAAGTACATGTAGAATAGAGGTGTGGGGGGGTCAGATCTCATTTACTCTGACGAGTTAGATCCCCAGAGCTTGGCTACTGTGTCAACTCAGAGTTGTAAGATTAGACTAGAAGGGCTGGAAGTATTCTTTCGAATTCCCTCAACAGTGTGCTTCCGACCATGTGGATGAGTTGAAGTTAATTAGTCAGTCAAGCTTAATTAGCTCCTAAAAATGAATGTTTCACATAATTGTTTAGTCATTATAAAACATCTTCACAAGATAATGTGATACCCACATAAGTACATATGGAGTTTATCAGACTGGGCTTAAGCATAGATTGTAGAAGTATCAAAGTAGTAATTTACCACCTTTGTAATTGCTTCTCCTGGAGTTCTGAAGATGTTTCCTGTACAATGAAATTTTGTTCTGTTTTGTTGTTGTTTGTTTTCTCCTTCTGTTTAGAAATCTTAGAATCTGTATCCAACCTGTCATTGACTGACAACATAATTAATTCTTATTCTTCCAGGGATACTACAAGGATGATGATGATGGGAAAGTAAGAAATTTAAAATGATTCGAATATTTTATATTTTACAATGTTCTATCATCAAAGAAGTCAAAAGAGATCAAGACTGAGGTCTGGTTATGCTTTTTTAAAAATTTCCCACCAGATATCTTCCCACACGCAGCTCTCTGACCTCTCCACAAGCAGAAAGTCAAATCTTTTGGTTTGGGAAATGACTCTTTATCATGGAGGATCACAAACAATGAGACTCAAGCTAATGTTAAGAAAACTAGAAAATATAAATGACTTATGAGAGAACACTCTAACTAATGATGACAACAATAATGATGATGATAATAGCAATAGTAATAGGAGCAGCCCCAGCAGTTTAACATCAACAATAAAGATAATTCACAGGATATGATTAGGTTTCCTTAGACTTTGTTCAACAAATCTCCTATATGACATGACTCCAGCTCATCTCACAGGTTTCAAATATTTTTTCCTATTTATTCTAAAGGTTTTGGCTAATGGATTGAGATACATTCTCGTGTGGTTAAAGTATGACAGCATAACAGTTTATCACTTAAGTTAAATGGGTTGGGATATTGATCAATGGACAGAATGACTTTCACTCTTACACTATTAGTAATGGAGAATCGTGGAGAACTTTTCAACAGAGGATTATATTTTCAATTTATTGGCAGTTTTATGGAAGACAGAGTTGAGAATAAAGAACATGGAACCAATTAGGAGGTCACAAAAATTATCTGGGAAAAAGGATAAGGTTTTGAATTTGGAGATAAATCTTTGAGTGAAGAGAAGGAGCCAATGTACTGGTTGTTGTGGATGTAAAATTGATTGGATTTAGCAACTGGTTGAAACAGAAGAATGAGAATAAGGAAAAGTGAAGGATCTTAAAATTGTAAACATGAGAGGCTGGAAGGATATTGGCACCTTAATAAAATTTTGAAAGTTTAGACAGTGACGAGTTTTAATGGAAAACATGACTTATTTTGGATGCATGAACTTGAAGAGACAATGGGATGTTCAAGTGGAATTGTCCATCACTCACTTGGCTCTGCAGGGTTAGAATTCAATATATTTAATATTGATCTATGCAAAGATGATAGTAAAACTCATGGGATATTATGATTATTATTAAGGCAGAAGGGAAAGATCTATCTCTTTCCTAAAAGAAGTGAATTTAGGAGAAACCATGAAGGACATTTGTGCTTAAAGAATTAGAAATGAAAAAATGAATAGCAGAAGAGATCTTTAAAGGGCAGTGAGATGAGCAGCAAGAAAACCAGGACAAAATAGTGTCACAAAAGTCAAGAAAGAAAAAATGTTCTAAGATTAAGGAGTAATAATAACACAAAGGCATCAAGAGAAATGTCAAGAAAGAGGAAAAAGGAGCAGGAAATGTCAGTGAATTTAGCAAGTAAGAGATAAATAGAAATGTTTGAGTGAGTAGTTTCAGTACATTACTAATTAAAGGCATTGAAAAATCATAGAGAAGTGAGAAAATGTAGATCACAAAAGGAGACTTATTCTAGATAAAAGATGTGAAAATATAAGATGATAACTTAAAAAGCTGGCAGTATCAACTGAAGGTAACTTAAGAATGCTGGTATTGCAGGGTGGGAAATAGAGAAGGAATTTACGAGGGAAAAGATGAAAGACAGGACTGAGCTTTCAAAAAAAGATTTAAAAAGATGGAATCAATGATAAGAGGAAATCCATGTCTTCCTTAAGCAATAGAAAAAAGAATGGGAAGAGTGAAGAGAGGGCTATGGCTGAGATGTGGAATGGGGATAAGAAAGAACTCATTACGTAACCTCACTTTTTTTTTTCTTTGAAAAAACAGGATAAAATTCTCTTTTGAAAGAGTGTGGAGAGAGAGATTAAAAATATTGAAATAATCATTTCTTTCAATTCTTCATTAGAGAGATGATCAAAGAAGTTTTATCATATAGCCTTTATTATCATATAGTATATATTATTTTTAAATTTATAATCAACCAGCATTTATTAAGAGTCTATTTAACCAGGAACATTGCTAGACATGCTAGTTTAGATCAGATAATAAGAACTCTCAGTGGATTTAGAAAAGTTTGGTCAAGAAAATCTTACTTCAAATACTGCCTTTAGCACTTAACAATATCACCTGGTTTCTCGTCTGTAAAATGGGAATCATAATAGCACATGTTTTGTAAAAGGGTATGAAAGTCAAATGAGGTAATATAAGAAGTAATTATATAAATATTTAATCCAATCTATTATAACATGTTGCCTCTCTGCCTTACATATAGTAAGTAGATGATTAGCAAATGTTTGTTGGCCTTAGTATGAATTCCTCTTTTTCCATTGCTTTTTCTTTGAGTTCTCATGTAGTATTGAATCAAAAACAGTACATTCAGAGTTCAGGTAAGGTTTGCTTACCTAATTGACATGTATAAAGCAAATAGAGACCAAGAGGATATTCCTACTAAATGTCAAAAATACTGTATTGCTTGGTTCATTGTCTCTTTTTCCCCCAATAAAAGCACCAACATGTGAATGAGACAGCAATATAAAATAATGCATGGAATAATCAATTAGATTAATAGATATATAGATGTATAGATATGTAAAAGATAATAATCAATAAAAATGTTTTTGTGGGGGGAGATTGTTTTCTTTCTTTTTTCTTTTTTTTTCATTTTTTTACAGATTTCACTAATATCAGGTCAACAAAGCTTGGTTTTGTCTTTTTGCAAATATCTTTATCAGACTAAGTTGTTTCACAGTAGCACTTGCTGAACTAGAGTTTTTATCTGAACTATAAAAAGATGTTAAACTTCCCTTTTCAAAAAATCAGCTGAAAGTGCATTTTGTAGCTCTTTCTGTGATTCTCAGTAAAATAGTCACTATATGGAGATCTAGTGATATCCCTCTGGATTTGAGCCTTTACCAGCCTGGAATGAATAATTAGGACACCTTAGTCCTAGTTTCATTGTTCTCTCAAGTTGGGCTATTCTTCCACTTCTTTCCTTTTGTGTTATATTTGAGTAGTATATTTTTAATAGCAATAACCTGCTATTAGGTACAGATAGCTAGGAAAGGTAAGAATGGAACGTCTTCATTTTATTGATTATTAATTTAATTCAAAAATGAATCTTTGTTTCAGTGGTTTCAAATATTGTCCCTGCTTATATCAACTTTCACTTTCCCCTCTACCTCTCCCTGATTTGATGAGCTGCATCTTCTCTGTTTCAAAAGGATCTCTTAGGTTTTAGAAGTCTTTCATAAAATTATTGAAGCTTTCCTAGTTGTGGCTTTCCAAATTCAAAAAGTTACCAATCAAAAGGACTTTTTAAGTCTTAGTCATTTCAGTGTTCCTATTTCCAACCAGACCTGCAGATCCTACTATATTAGAGATTGTCTTCTTATGCATTCTTGAGCTCAAGAATTCCTGTTCCTGTAATACACTGCTACTAAGTGTCATTGGGCTATGGACAGATAGACAAAGCTTGGATTCAATAAGAATTCCCATGAAAATCCCTTAAATCCATGGTGTTTTGATCTGAATTCAAAATCCATCAATTCTTTATATGGATACCTTCCTTAGTGAAGGTTTTATACAAGTCTTGGATAATTGCCCTGCTAAGAACAGCTGAGTCACTCAAAGCTGATCAACACACAATGTTGCTGATTCCAATGTGTCATGTTTTACTGGTTCTGCTCATTTCACTTTGCATCAGGTTCCAGGATTTTTCTGAAATCTGCCAGTTTTTCATTTATTATTTTAATAACATTCCACTATATTCATAGATCACAGCTTCATTAGCCATTCTGTACTTGATGGGCATCCCTTCAATTTACAATATTTTGCCAATTTTTCACATGTGGATTCTTTTACCTTTTAAATGATTTGGGACTCAAACTTAATACTTACATTGTTGGATCCACAGTAATGCACAGTTTTGTGGCCCTTTGGATACATTTCAAAATTACTCTCAAGAATGGTTGAATCAGTTCACAATTCCAACATCAGTATTAGTATTCCAGTTTTCTCATATCCTCTCCAATATTTATTACTTTATTATTGGAGAATTGTTTTAATTTGTATTTCTCTAATCAAACATGATTTATAGCCCTTCTTCATATACCTATATATAGCTCTTTTTCTTCATCTGAAAGATGTTCATATCCTTTGGTCATTTATCAGTTGGAGAATGGCTTGTACTCTTATGAATTTGATTCAGTTTTCTATGTAGTTGAGAAATAAGACTTGCTGAAAAGATCATTTCCCAGCTTTCTGCTCTCCCTCCTTGCTTTCACTGATTTTGTTTGCACAAAAGCTTTTTAATTTGATGCATTCAAAATTATCTATTTTAGATTTCATAATGCTCTCTATCTATTGTTTGGTCATGAATTCTTTTCTTCTTCGTAGATCTGACAGGTAGACTATTTCTTGATGTCCTAATTTGCTTATGGTGTCACCCTTTATGTCTAAATCATGCATTTATTTTGATCTTCCCTAAGGAGATATTTATAATGTTACAGTCATAGTGTGCACTAAAAACAATAACAACAACATTAAAATATATGCTGGTTATTTTCTGGATTCATTCTCTGCTTCTTTAATTGTTGATAAAAATCAACAATTAGAGAGTTTCAATATCTATTGACAAATGAAAGAACTAGATAGTTCATGGACACTGCCTTTTCAGTTACCATAAATACACCATTCACTTCAAGGGAAATTTGTCATTTTATACACACTTACAAAGAGAGAAGAAAAAATAATCAACAGAGAACAGCTTGAAGGTAATTTTATAGTAACCAATATGGAAGCTAGATACCATTCACTCTTGGCTCCTAATTCTCTACCTCTTTCTCTATAGAAAATTTCTTAAGTTGGTCGTTTTTTATTTTTTCATTTTTCAGCAATCATCTACTAGTTCTTGGATCTTCCTTTGTGTGGATGACTTTATATTGGCAAAACTAAAGTTTTATCTTGAAACAGTTATGAATTCCCCAGAAAATCCTAAACTCATTTATTTGCCTTGAGCCTAAAGGAGTTGGATTTGGTGAAGGGGGAAATCAAATTATTCAGTATATTTTGTACCTAGTCTCTCATAGATCAAACAATGTCTCCTTCTGACAGGGATTTTGAATTCATTCAACGAAAAATAGACTTCCAATTGCTGCCATTAATTCCACATTGGTAGAACTCTAGGTAGCCCAAAATTGGGAAGCTGAGGCCTAGGAGAAACTTCATGATTTTTTGACAGTTCATATCAAAACATACAGGAATTATAGTCATTATCTCATTATCCCACTCTTTTGTTTCTGTTTATCCTTGCAATAAAATTAATTTCCATCTATCAACTCCCAATTCTTTCTTCTATAATCATTTCCTAATATTAATATTAAAATCTTAGAGTTAATCCATTTATCTGGACAATTTTTTCCAGACTCCATTATCATGTGATTATTATCCCAAGTAAATTTTTTGTTTTATTTTTTCAAGTTATACACATATATTATTTTTTTCCTTGCTGAGGTAATTGGGGTTAAGTGAGTTGTCCAGTGTCATACAGCTAGGAAGTGTTAAGTGTCTGAACCCAGATTTGAACTCAGGTCCTCCTAACTTCAGGGCTGGTGTTCTATCCACTGCACCAACTAGCTGTTCTATATTAATTTTTAAAATACACATTTCTTTATGAATCATGTTGGAAAAGAAAAATCAGAAAAAAGGGAGAAAAAACACAATAAAGAGAAAAACATGGCGGGGTGGGGGGGAGTGAAGTGAGCATAGCATGTATCTATTTACATTCAATCTCCATGGTGCTTTTTCTGGATGCAGATGGCATTTTCTATCCAAAATTTATTGGGATTCCCTTGGATCAATGAACTACTGAGAAGAACCACATCTTTCATAGTTGATCATTGCACATTCTTGCTGTTATTGCGTACAATGTATTTCTGATTCTGCTTGTTTCACTCGGCATCAGTTCTTGTCAATTTTTCCAGGCCTTTCTAAAATCAATTTGTTCATCATTTTAGAGACCAATGATTTATTCATTGGTCTATATACTACATTCATATACTACAACTTATTCTGCCAATTCCCAATTGATGAGCATCTACTCATTTTTCAATTCTTTGCCACTTCAGAAAGAGCTGCTACAGACATTTTTTTTTTCACATGTGGGTCCTTGTCCTTCTTTTATAATTTCCTTGGGATACAGACCTAGCGATGGCAGTGCTAGATCAAAGAATATGCAGTTTTATAGTCCTTTGGGCATAGTTCCAGATCGCTCTCCAGAATGGTCAGATTATTTCACAACTCTACCAACAATGCATTGATGTCCCAGTTTTCCAATGGCCCCTTCAATATTTATCATTATCTTTTTCTGACATCTTAGCTAATCTGAAAAGTATGAGATGGTACCTCAAAGTTGTTTTAATTTGCATTTCTATAATAAATACTGATTTAGACCATTTTTATGTGACTATATAAGACTTTAATTTCATCATTTAAAAATTATCTGTTCATATTTTTGCCCATTTAATAACTGGGGAATGACATTCTTGTAAATTTACACAGTTCATTATATTTCAATTAAAATCTTAAGAGCATCAGTTTCAACACTACTTTATTTAGGCTGAAAGAATCAGAAGCTTAAACTCAAGGAAGAATTTCATTTAAGTGATTTGCACAATCTGAGGCAGACTGGGAAGTCAGCCATTGATGACATGAGCTTCTTGAGGACAGAGATGGAATTTTTTGTCATTATATAAAAAGCTTTTAGTTGTCTATCTTAATTGCTAGAGGAGATTTCTTCTCTAAGAAGTTTTCTTAATACAAATGAAAATTTCAGGTCTTCTCCTGACTAAATTCATTTCTTCTGACTTTAAATATACAAATTAATATATAATGAAATTAAAACAAGTCTCAGGTGGTACCTCATATCTATCAGATAAAGCATTAGAACAGAGAAGGAAAAGGACAGAGAAGATGTGGAAAAATAGAGATGCTAATTCACTGCTGGTAGAGTTGTGAATCACTCTAACCATTCTTGAAACCATTTTGGACCTATGCACAAGAGTCTACAACATTGTTCATACTCTTTTACCTAGAAACATGACAGTAGGTAGAAATGTTTTGCATGACTTTTTCAAAGGATGTGGAAAGGCAAGAGATGATTTGGAACACAAAAATAAAAAAAAAAAGTTAAAATAGTTTTACATGAAATTGGGAAATAGATTATAGTATTAAAATCAATTAAGGATTAAACTTGACATCTGTGTTGTGAATATTAAAAACAATTGATCTACAGTTTCTATCCCACAATAATTCAAAATGTAAGACACTTGTTTCTTGACAAGCTGCTTATCAATGCCAAGGGAAATCAAATTTCTGACAACCATAGCATCTTATTTTGTACTATTAGACATTTTAAATTTATTTTCTAAAAGTGCTGACAGTTACAGAGGTGCACAGAAAAAGGTACATATTAGATGCTTGCTCAGAATAGTATACTTATATCTCAGTGTCACCACTGATTTAAGGAGGTCGAGTAAAAAAAAATCAAAGAAATGAAACAATTGACTAGGTGATACAGGCCAAGGCAATAGTGATAAAAATGGCATTTTTAAAAGCAGTGAATAAGACAGAAAATAACCTCCATTTCACTCTACAATTATAGATTTGTAGTTTATAGCTATTACAAATGAAACAAGAAAGCCAGCATTACTGCTTTTGAGTATGGCAGTAGAACATTTGATTCCCAGAGATATAGAACTGGGCTACTGGATGGAAAGGGTTATTCCATTGGCTAAGACCTATTTAAACTGTGGTATAATAAACTAACCCCTGGATTTTCTCATTGAATGTAGCTTGAGAACATCATTTGCAATTCATAGTCTCAGAACTGATGTTGACAGAATGGAAAGGCAGTTAGTTTGGGAGTTAGATGACCTAGATCTCTGAGCTAAAAAGGACTTGAACTCTATGTGCCTCCATGATTAAGAGCAAATTAAGAGGAAAATATCTTTACAAAGTTTTGTCTTGCGATTGCAGAAAAAGCATTACAGAATCCTATGTAAGATTTGCAGTTAGTGACAACAGATATGTAATCGAAGTCCTTCACAGCCCAGACCAAAGTTACCATTTTCTAGCCAAAGTACATGTTACTCCTTTTAGTCTAGTCGAAATGACTTTCTTGCTCCTTCTCGTACGTGGCGCTGCCAACATTTCCAACATCTGGGTTTTTATGTTGATTGTCCTCCCCTCCCTAGATGTGCTACCACACACCCCTGGCTTGCACTGCTTCCTGTCTGTGCCTTGTGGAATCTTTAGTTCCTTTTTAAGCTTCATCCCTACATTCTTCATTAAGCTTTTCTTGTTATCCCTAGATGTTAGCGATTAATCCACAAAACAGACTTTTCATCCATTCTCTATCTATTTTGTAGAAGTATAACTTTTGAGTGTATTTAAATAGCTATATCAATAGAAAAACATACATAGACATATGTGGGAATTTTGAATGCATTTGAATATAAGCTATTTGAAATGAAGAAAGGATTTGTTCTTACCTTTGTATCTCCAACCTGTCTAGCACACTGTCTAGTAGAGAGTTGGTCCTCCATTTTATATTCTTTATCCAAATAAAACAGATTTTAACACAGCTAATCAAGTCAAAGTCATGTTAAAAAAAAAAAGGATCAAAATTTGTTCAGAGGTTCATATTCTGTCATCTTTGGGCAATAATTCAAACTTTTGAAATCGAAGCCTCCTCTTGCTAGAGCCAAATAAACTGGCTGAAAGTGACACAAGCAAACAAGTTAATGGAATGTGTTGAGTCTGCTTGAGCAATTGCACATACTAAAACTAGTTAACTTTTTTTTAAATTTTTATTTTATTTTTAACTTTCTCCCCTAAAAAGTAGAAGTAAAAATGTGCAAGTTTTACAGTCTGCCTTGCTATCTCTAAAAACGTGTGTGTGTGTGTGTGTGTGCATGTAATGGAGGGAACCCACACATGCAAATACTTGGCACAAATTTTAGCATACTATCCAATTGATAATTACTACAAAAGAATAAGAAAGAATCTGAATCCTTATTTTCCTAAAAATTACATTATTCTTAGCAATTGGAAAAAAAAAATTATACCCCCTAAATTTCTGGCATTTGTGCAATCTCATTGACATACTGATATACTGGCTATATAAGTCCTTATGGTATTTATCCACAGCATGACCACCCTGACTACATCCTAATAACTTTTTGAAGAGCATGAATGATTTAATTTATTCCTCTCCCTTTGCCCCAGAAGACATAGCACATTTCTAGGAAAATAGTTATCTATAAATACCTATTTTTCTGACTGATTTGCTGCCTTGGTTTCACAATATAATGTTGCTAAATAATAGCATCTTTTATTCTTAATAATATGGATTATATTTGGTCCTTTATTTTATTGTACAGGTTCTGAGATTTGAGGGGGAGGCTTCTTTTTATAAATGTTTAGTAATTGATTTCCATCACTTCTCTTGGACTAAGAATTGTCACCAGTTTAACTAACCAATCACATAAATAGGTATTAAAAACTTGATATACTGATCAGGTCATATAATTCCTCTTGGGCCCCATTGTTCTCTACTTCACAATTGCTTTATTCTCTAGGGCTACATTCTTCTAATGACATGCTTGGATAAACCCATTATCACCCATGGGAATTGAACATTAATGAAACACACACCAAGGGGAAACTAGTATTCCATCTCCCACAGTGTTTGCAAAGAATCATTTTGAGAGCAACAAAGTAAATATACAATTCTATCTTTTTTCTTACTACTACATGGCCATGAGTATATTAACCAAAAGTTGTGTACATAGAAAAACTCTAGAATTTATGTGTGTGCAAGAAATGGAGAGTTAGTCACAGAGGGTTCATTTGGTCCATACATATTATATCCATAGCATCATGACTAAAATATTAGTTATTAACATCACTTCTTAGATGTTTGGTAGAAATCCACTTAGTACTTAGCATACTCGACATATTTTACAAATGTCATCTTATTGAATCCTCAAAATTATTTGGAGAGATGGGTGCTGTTATTATCTACATTTTATACTTGGGAATGGATTGCCCAAAGTCATATACCTTTTTAAGTGGATGAGGTGAGTTTTGAATGACTCTAGGCCTAATACTCTATCCACTGAGCCAATGGATGCTTTACCTAATCCTTACCTGTCCACTGTTGGACAGATTTCCTAATTGGAAAGATTCCACATTTTCTATAGATTAGAGGTTTCAGTTATATATGTAATATAATATCTGCCACTTTGGGGTTAAAAAAGACCTGAGAACAATTTTGACTGAGAGAACATTGATATAATTATCATGAAAGTCATTATAGAGATCTTTTTTAAAAAAGTATAACAGCTTTCTTGGAATACATTTCTGGTTTAATTATAAATACATATATTGATTTAATAAGAAATGCATGCTTCTGCCATATCTGTGCAATTTTGCACAGAAATCACTTGATTTCCATTTGCATATCAGGTCAGAAGTAATTCCTAGTCTGTGAGAATAAAAGATCTTTCTCTGCTTCTTTCATCAAACCTAATTGTTATATTTGATAATATTGATATTTGATAACTGATAATACTTGATAATAATGATAATGACACATATAGGGATTTAAGGCTCTTAAGCAAATAAGAACAATTAGTCCATTCCCATGAGGAAGGTTGAGACATGGGAAGAGAGAGAAAAATAGATTATTTAGTTCTAGCCATTTAAAAAAATCAAAACTTTTCATTATTTTCTACTTTATTTGCTGGCCTCAGTGTTAGATAGTTATAGATTGTCTTAGAATGCTAAGAATACCTGCCAAATTACTAGTACTACTCATTGAAAAGAGATGAATGTTAGGAAATGTTGAGATGATATTTCCTCCATGTAACTAAATGAAAATATCTAGAAAAATCCTGTAGAAAGTATTATTAATAGCTTTTTAATATTTCCTTTCATCCTAATGATTCTCAAAAGTGATCTAAAGCTTCCTCAAATCAGAGTATGTGCCATGTTCCACACTGTAATTGATGACCTAAACATATAAGCTTTTATTTTCAGGGTAATTTGTCCTTTACATGTATTAATTAGCACTAAATCATTCTCGAATGTTTTAGCTGCTGACTCTGAGAAAGATCAATATTATTGAAACATTTCTCAAGGAGAAAACTACTCAAAAAGCAAATTTCATATTCTTGTTTGGATTCAGCCCTCTTTTTCAATTTGATTATTCTTCCTCCTAAAGAAAATGAGCAACAATAGGGAAGTTGGTAATAATATAAAATGGTATTTTTCTCACAGCAATTTTGGTGAAAGTAATATAAAACAATCAATCTCATGAGAAAGAAAATGGAGAAGATATCATAGAAAATATAGTAGATAAACATATAAAAAAGTGGCACCAAATTGTAAAACTAGATTAATCCACTGCCATGACTTTAATCAATACTATTATAAATTATACATTGAAGTAAGAAATAAAAAAAATACTTTTGAAATGGACAATGTTAATATTTCAATGTTTTCTAATTATCAGCTGTACAATTATTCAAACACAGAAGATTTGAAAACATTTTCCAAATATTTAACCCTTTTGTATATAAAATAAGTTGGGAAATAGAGAATAAATACAGATATTTCACTTTTATAAAGAAAATGAGCTTTTTAAAGCAGTATTATGGATTGAGTAAAATGAATGTTTATGCCTTCAACTTCAAGTCCTATCATTTTTCACCTCGCTGTCTCTTAATATAAGTATCTTGTGTTCCTGCTATGTTTTTCCCCTCTTAAATTGAAACTTTTCATGTGTATAATGCCACATAATGTGCTATACCATAATACAATGCAAAGTATCATGGTTGACACTGAAACAAAAAGTATGGAGGAATATGACTTTTGGGGTTTAAAGGTATAAAATAAATAAATGACTTTATAACTGTTGAATTTCAGTCATGTTCCAGAACAATAAAGGAAATTGGAAGGAATGGCATTTTAGTAATCCTGAAATCAGGATTATATAAGCATTTGACTTTTTAATCCTAATATTCGAACTGTTAGAACTATTGAGGACTTTCAGTTCAGCTCAATACACATTTTTATGACCATCTACAAGAAGGAAAAAGTAAAATGGTTATCTTCACAAAAATGTTTACACTTTCATATATATCATTCTCTGTTTATCAATGCATAGGAGAATGTGTAATACATTGTGTGTGCTTAATTAATTATTAGGCAATTGGATTGGATGTTTCATAGCTTTGGATGTACATAGAATTCTCAGTGCATAGCCATTACAATCCCCATGGGATCTAAAGTCTAATAGAGTCTTAACATTGGTGTTGTTGGTCACTTAAGCCCATTGTTTTCGACCATCATTAAAAATATATATTAAGACAGTCTTTGTATAATGTTTCTGTCATCATTTCTTTAAGAAAAACCCAAGACACTTTGTTCCTAGGAGAACAATGTTTTCTTATTCCAGATAATGTGGTATTGATTTACAACATCTGCTTTAAAGTTGTTGTTATTTTCCTAGACTAATCACTTTTTTAAAAAATTTAGTCAAAGAAGTCAATATAACAATGTCTTATTACTTATTTTGATTTAAGAAACACTTTAGATGTACATTTTCACTAGATATGTTAGTGACAAAGAAATGTTAATAATTAAATTTAGTGTAACCTTTACATAAGACCTAACCATAGTTGTCTGCAAGAGAAGCATAGAATGTTTATCAGTGAGCACCGTTGAAATTGTTAACCCACATGGTCTTTAAGCTCATAGAAAATAGACATTTCCCACAGGGAGACATGGCAGTTAATTTAGAGGAGCAGAAGCCTTCTCCCTCTATCTCTAGACAGGATATTAGTCCAGGCTCATCCCTTTAGAACGTTAAGATAAGTTAGTGGGTTAACATGAGAATGCTATGTAATTTCTAGAGAAGTGCTACTAAATGAAGAGTTCTTAAACTTGTTTTGTATTGTCTATTCCTTTGTCAAGCTGTTGAAATCTGAAGACTCCTTTTCTGAATATTGTTTTTAAACCATTGAAAAAATGGATACAATTCACTTAGAGGGTATTAAATACAGATGTAATTCTCTCCTTCAATTTCATGATCTCCTTGATATCTATCCACAGCTTTTTGGAGAGTTTTGTAACCCCACATTAAGAATCTTCATCCTAAACTGATTCTTACACATTAGTTACAGTTGATTCTCTTGACATGAGGATGGCAAAAGAAGTAAGATGTCTTTCACATAATCAAAGAATCACAGAAATTTAGAGTTAGATTGAAGCTTTACAGAAATTTATTCAAAGCTATATCCCTCAAATTCATCACTATAACATAACTGACAAATGGTTTCAGATTCATCTTAAAAACCTTCAGAGAGGCAAAGTCACCACCTCTCCTGCCTTTTCCTTCCATTTTTCCCTATGTCAAGCATAACTTTGCCTCTTTTTTTAACGTTCTACACATTACTCCTTTTCTAATCTCTGGGCTAAATGGGGTAAGGGATGAGGAGAAACAAATAAGTGACAGACATCAAAATAATCATTTCAATTCATTCAAATACTTGGAAAAATTTATCATGCCTTGGTGGAATTTTCTTGTTTCTGGGTTGAATATCCATAATTCCTTCAATCATCATCCATGGCTTTAGATTGAAAGCCATTCACCTTTCTTCCCATGGATGTTCTCTAATTTATTAATATCTGCTAAGCTTCCAGATCTAAGCATGACATTACAGATTATATCAGAGTAGGGCAGAATTTAGAGATATTATGTCCTCCTTAGTCTTGGAAGCTTTACTTGCTTTAATGCAACCCAAGATCACATTACATTTTTTAAACATATTACATCATATTATTCCTCAGTTTACATTACAATAAAACCATTAAATCGTTTCAGACATGAAACTACCTAGCTATAATTCTCCATCCTTTCCTCTTAAGAGATTTTTTCAGTCAAAATTTCTATGAAAATTTTGCACACCTGGGACAAGAAAATCATGTCAACAATTCAACACACCAACAACATGCCAACTACAAGGCAAGAAAAACCATATTAAACCATAAACAAACCAACAACGTGCCAGTTACATGCCAATTACACATCAATCAAACATGGTGAAAATTCAACACACCAACACTTCATGAAAAACTTAATGAAAAATTCAACATGTCAAGAAAAATTGGATGATTGATTCAACATGCCAACAACATGCCAAGAAAACCCACAATGACAAATTCAACATGTTAATTACACATGAAGAAACCAAGTCATGCTAAAAAATGTTGAAATTTCAATGCATAAATTACCAACATGGCAAAGAAGCCATATGAAAAATGTACATGTCAACAACTACCAGTGACATGCCAAGGAAACCATGTCAAAACAACACAAAAGCATTAAGCAATGGCAGCCAAGAAAATTACAGTGAAAATTCAACATCCCAATTACATGCCAAGCACATACCAAGATAACTCAAACATTCAAAATGCCAACAACGTGTACTTGCATGTCAAGTGGAATCCTTTTCAAAAATCCAAAATGCCAAGAAAACTGTGTCAAAATTCAGCATAAAACCTGTCAATTATATGCCAAGAAAATCATGTCACAACTTTAACATGCTAAAATCAAGTCAAAATTTAATTCAGTATAATTCAGATTATAAGGGATTCCTGCATTAGGAAATAGCTCTTTAGGTTGGTTTTAAGATTTAACTGTTTGTATGAGGGAAATAATTAAGTTATGGGAAACAAAATGGCCATCCTATAAAAAAATAATCATAATTAAATCTTACTCAAATTTGGTTATACTTTTCCTGATGTCCTTTATGTCTCCCCACCCTCACATATACAAAAATAGTTAATTGCATCATGTATCTTAACTTTCTTTGTACTTTTCTTTCCTTGGTCTTGAAGGAAAAGCTTAAAAATAAAAAAATAAAAAATTAACTACTTTCCCCCATGAATACCACCTCCTCCTATAATCTGCTGAAGATAACAATTTCACTCAGCATATATTCATTCATTCTCTCTCTCTCTCTCTCTCTCTCTCTCTCTCTCTCTCTCTCTCTCTCTCTCTCTCTCTCTCCCTCCCTCCCTCCACTGATTCTTTCCCTACTTCCTTAAAAATGTCCATCTTCCCCAACTTCTAAAAAAAAGATTCAGTAGGTATTAAGATCTCCCACAAACATCACTCTGTACCTCTTCTTTTTTAAACCAAACTCCTACAAAAGTGCTGTTTATTCTTGTTTCCTCTACCTCTTTTCTCACTTCTTAAGTCCCTATAATCCACTTTCTGACCTTCTCATCCCACTAAAAATTTTCTATTCAAAATTGCCCATGATAGCTTAATGGTAACATCTGAGTATTCATTTTAAATCCTCAAACTCCTTTATGTATTTGCTTCATTTAGCTTTTTTGGTCATTATACCACCTACATGTCTGTCTGTGTTCCTTTGGATCACTCACAATTTTTATTATTTGGAGAGACTATTTTGTTATGATTCATAAGTCCTCAATACTCTTCTCTTCAACTGATATGACACTATTCTTTGCTAATTCTATTCTGACCTGTCTAAACAGTCCTCAATTTCCCTTGGTAATTTATCATTCTTTTCAATCATGTATTGTGCAAGTTCCCAAGGCTCTTCTCATTTCACTCTACACGTTTCCCCATAATAACCTTAAGCCAACTCATAAGCCATCATGAGTTTAATAGCCATTCCTTCTATGAAGACTCCTATATGCATTGAAACTCAATATCTCCCCTGAGCTTTAATTCTAAATTACCAACCAATTACCCATCGGACATCACAAACTGATTATCCAGGAAATATCTCCAATTCCTAGCCTTGTTTATCTCTTCAAATACCCTTCCCTTTCAACATTCCAATTTTTCTTGAAAGTACCACCATTCTTCCAAAGTTCCTAATTCTTTACCTCAGCACTACCCTCATGTCTTTATTCTCCCATCACCCACAAAGCCAATGTTTTGCCACAAAATGCCATTTGTGCCTTAACATCTCTTGAATATGACTACCTTCCAGCCACTCACATAGTCTTCACCTTATTTCTGACTATTATTACCTAATGCATAGATTATGGCAACTTTTTCTCCTAACTGGTTTTCCTTCCTCAAGTCTTTCTACACTCTAATATTTCCTCCATGCTGCTGCCAAGATCTTTAAAGTCAGATCTTCCACAGTACTCACCAATTCAGTTAATAATTAACACTCTTGGTTCTAAACTCCTCTGTTTAGCTTCCAAATGCTTTCACTAGTAAATTCTCAATCTGTCTTTCCAAAATCATGGTGTAAGACTCCTTCTGCTGCTCTTTATGCTCCAGCTGACCTAACTTTATGTTCCTCACATATAATAGTCTTCCTATTTCTAGGAATTTTCAATTCTTCTTCATGCCTGTAATGTACTCTTTCCTCTTATTCAAAGAATCAATGTCTTTAAGTTATAGCTCAAGTGCCACCTTCTACACAAACCTTCTCTGATTCCTCCAAATTTTAGTGATTTCCTCCCAAACTTGGTATTTTTATATTATTTATTATGTGCTCCTCTTTTCCATTAGAATTAAAGCTTCTTATAGGTAGGAATTTTTTCATTTACTATACTTGTTATCTTGAGTTTATAATAAAGGACCTTGAACATAGTATTTTTTTTTTTTGCTATTTCTTTCCTTTTTTTTTTTTCCTGAGGCAATTGGGCTTAAGTGACCTGCCTAAGGTATCACAGCTAGGAAGTGTTAAAAGTGTCTGAGACTAGATTTGAACTCAGGTCCTCCTGACTTGAGGGATAGTGCTCTACCCACTGTGCCACCTAGCTGCCCCTGCACATAGTAAGCATTTAAGAATGTTGGCATACAATGATATTGATGATACCTATTTTGATGCTTTAAATTATGAGATCCTATACTATGATGATGTGAAATTTATACTACAAATTCAAGGCTGCTTTAATATTAGTAAAACTATTAACCCTATCAATGACAGAAGAAACAAAAACCATGATTATTAAGAGATGCAGAAATTTTTTTCATAAAATATAACTCCTTTTTATTAAAAACAAAACAACACTAGAAAGCACAGTAATAAATGGAACTTCAAAACATGTTAAGTAGCTTTGATCTCAAGATGAGCAAGTTTTTTTCTATGACGAAGATCAACTAGAAGCCTTCCTAATAACACCAGGGGTAAAGAAAGAATATCTTCTTATCATCGTTATTATTCAATATCATACTAGAAGTGTTTTCTATAGCAACAAGTTAAGAAAAATACATTGAAGAATGAAAAAAAAAACCCTCACTCTTTGCAACTCACATAAGAGTATACTTAGAGAACCTGAGAGATTCAACTAAAAAAACTAGTTGAAATGAACGGACAAAAACTATTATTGTCCAATGCTTCAACATGTCAGTGGATAGATGTTTTATTAATCACTGAGTACTGCTTCTAGCTGTGCAAACATCTCTGTCCATTTGCATTGTCTAATCTTGTGCAATTTTTGTACTTTTCCTCTCAGAAATTATTTGTAGAGTCCCACCCAATATGCTAGAACCCATCTTTGATGTCTTTAATGTTTTGTATAAATCAATTGAAACTTTAGGCCAATAGGCAGTTATCCCTAACTTTTTTCACATCTTGGTATTTTTTGTGGATAATACACCTCTCAGATATAACCATTTATGTCACATTTTGCTCAAAAGTCATTATTGTAAACAATCCCAATTGACTTACTTGTTACTTACATCCATCATCTAGCTATAGCTCTATTGTCCTTGGGATCACCCACAGTTTCCATTATTTGGAAATTTTATTTTTCCACCATTCACAGTAATATTATAATCAGTACATAAAAAATGAGATAAGATATGGACCTGTGATCTTTTAGGGGATAGGCACATTGAGAACTCCTAAATGAAGGAACTTCTTCTGCCAAAGTAGATCAGCATCTTTTCTTGTAATTTATAGTTTTAGCTAGATGCATTGAGCAATTGCATTGCACTGAGTAGAGGTTAAGTGACTTACCCAGGATGACACAGATTTTATGTGTTAGGCTCAGAACTTGAATGCAGGTTTTCCCAGCCTAAAACCAGTTCTCTATCCAATGTCTAAGAAAAGAAAAGAATACATGCATATAGAAATGTGCACATATATGCACACTAAAACATTTGTGGTGTATTTATGTTAAAAGTTGGTTTTTGTTTCAGGATATGTTTGGGATTATTGGAAATAATGCACAATTTCTCAAATGAAATTTAATATATTCTGTTTCTCCTACACTCTTTAATTTTGGTCCCTGCCCTCAATGCTTATAAATAGTGTCAGTGTGAGATATATGTACTGATATGTCAGCTTAATGGGCTCTTTTTCCAAAGGTATATCATAGTCTGTAAAATAGGCTTTGGTCCACTAGTTTTCCTATGTAGATCATTACTTCAAACTGTCTTTGGTGACTGTGAATATCATTGGGGGAGAGTCTACAGTATCCATATCCTTGATACCAATAACACTATATCATCTACAAATAGAAGGACAGAGAAGACCTCACTATCTCTAGAGAATCCCTCATAGTTTTCAACTCTATTCTGGATGCTGTTTATGACAATAGCAAACATGTCAGGCTAACTTCCATCTACTTGTTTATATATCATTTGATATTGATTATCAAGAGAACTTATAATAAAATTGCCCCATTTCACTGATGAAGAAACATACACAATTTTAACTTACTTATGAAAGACTGGTCATTGGAAGATAATCTTTGTTTTTATTTGAAAAAGTGTTTAGCATTTTATTTTCCCTAATTACATGTAAAACCAAATTTTAATGGAGGACAACACTGAACACTAAATTTTCTCTAAAAAATATAATGTCCTCTTTAAAAAATAATAAATAAATGTGGACTTTTATTCTTCACATCATCTTTCTGATAATGACATAACTGTCAATTTGTGTCCTGCTAGAGAAAATGTCTCTATTTTCTTCTCATATTTTAATCAAGGATATATTTCATATTTGTATATTTAATTAAAATAAATATTTTGAAATGAGAAAGTGAGTTTATATATTGACAGATAGATTTACTTTTTATCAGCTTTTCTTTGTTAGTTATATAATTTTCCTAATTTAAAAAAATCCTTTCACATATGTTGAAATATTGAAAATCCATATATCTAATATCCTCAAAATTGGGTCAGTCTTGACAAAATTTCTCCTTACATAGATACAATATCATTCATTGACTATTCTTGCCTTCATCTTCTTTAGTTCCAATTCCCATCTCTCAATATAGATGAAAAGAAACTGAGATTTTAGCGTCTAGATATAGAATTCTTACTCTCACAAGTAAAGAAAATATTATTTTAATAAAAATGTTAATAAATCTATTTTATTTTCCACTAATTTATTGACCCCCTTTCAGTTTCATCTACAAATATTCTGTGGCTGACTTAGTTTAATTTTGTCTTACTTGAACTTTTTTTTTCCATTTTTATTCCTTTGCCTTTAATTATTTTGTGAGATGACACTCCTCATAAACATTTGTCAGATTCCTCTTTAAGATCAACTTTAAAAATATTACCCTTATCTGCCAGGTCTATATATAGAAGTGCAAGTATTTGCTAGTTGAAGTCAAAACTAGATTCTTTTGAATCTGAAGCTTTCCCCTTAACATAGCAGGTCTTTGTGGTCAGGTTCTTTTATTGTTTGTTCATTCTTTCAGCACACTTCTGAAATTGATTTTGGTACTTGATGTTGGTATTGGACTTCAGACATTTCTATGAGTGATTCTGTCTGGACTGATCTTCAATCCCCTTAACTACTTCTTCAGCTTGCACAGTGTTTAAATATTAACATTCAATGCCTTCTCTCATTCTACCATCTTGATTCCCTCTTCTTAACTTCTAATTTGGGGTCATTGGTTTAGCCCTTTTCTATCACTTTACTATCATCTCTGTGAGTGTTAAAAGGATCTTCTAAAATGACCCATTCTGCTTTCCTTTATGATCCCAAACAAGAATCCATCTTTGTGGTCAACCTGGTGATAATTCTTTCTATTCTTGGCAAGGCAAGACATCAAACAGTGTCTCTCCCTACAATTGTACTCTTTGAAGCATTTGTGCCATGGTAGAACCTGCTAGACTTTAATTTCTAATTCAAACTTTTTAGATTATTTAAGCATACTTCCATGCCACAAAGGTTATGAGAGAAGGAATTTATTGAAGATCTTAGTAAATTTGAATTATAAAACACTACTATAGACTTACCTTAATGACTTTTTTCAGGAAATAAGATGATTTGAATTTTATAAATCAACTAGCTACTATAATCTGATATAAGAAATGCTGGTAACATGGAATCATGTATGTTACTCTGTTTTTATTTGACAGCACATGTGAAATTATTGTGTTTGAATGTATATTTTAGTAATTTATTCTTTACAGGAAGCATATATTGATACTGAAGTAATTGCCAGTGTTTCAGACCACCTAAAGTAATTTCAAAAAAACGGGGGGAAGGGGAATATTCTCAACTTATCATTTTAAATACCTCTAAATCATCACAATAATTAAATTTAGTAACATACTTTAATAAACTTCTTGCATATTTTTTCTCTTTATAACAAATAGAACCACTCAAATATATTAAGAAGAATGCATCCTTCATGCTGATAACCAATGGCCACATATTATATATAACAAAAATATTTATTTTATATCTTCCAGCACTCAACAGCAAAATATTTTTGGCTTAATGGATATTTCCAACAAATCTGATATATGGTCTCTGGGAAAGGAAATAGCTTTCTAGAAAATTCTGGAGTCAAATACAATTTATCAGGATTGAGAAGAGGATGTTTATTAAAAGGGAAACTATGTCATCATAAGCACAGCTGATTAGTCCAGAGGCTAAAGCTCTAGGTTTGGAAAGAGGAAGACATCTTCCTGAGTTCAAATACTACTTCAGAGACTTGCTAGCAATATGACTCTGGTGCATTGCTTGCCTTAGTTCCCCAAGTATAAAATAAGATAGAAAAGAAAATGGCAAACTAATAGAGTATTTTTGCTAAGGAAGCCCCAATTGTATTGCAAAGAGATGGACATGATTGAACAAAAAAATGAACAAAAAACAAAATGGGGGAAATAAAATATTTTTGCTTTTAACAATATAGACAAGTGATTTAATATATCAAGAACAATTTAGAAAAGGTAGAGAAAAGGGATATGCTTTATAAGTGCTGAACAGAATAAAAAGGAAAAAGAAACTGAATTTGATGGCATGTCAATCTTTAGATAGTAAGAAGGGAGAAAAAGTGACAGAGATTTTATTTTTTTAGCTCAGACTAAATTTGTTTCTTCTGATTCATTTTGAACATAATTTTGAACAATCAAAGTTGAATAAGAATCTTTGATTCAACTTCTACTTTGCAGTCTATAGAGCTTATTCAGATAGAATAAGAACTAGCACTTATCTGACCGTCTTACCATCCTGCATTTGTTACCTTTGCAAAAACTCTTCTCTTTCTACTTTCAAAAGAATGATGGGGATTTCACATACTAGTACTGTCTTCCCACCCACTGAGAATCTGGAAAGTGCCAATCTTCCTACTTTCATTTGGACAATCTTGTAGTATGATTACAGAAGGAAAATCAAGTTAAACCTCTCCACAACTGTTCAGTGTGATATCATAGTCACTATGCAATCCATGATTCTCAAAGGGGAAAGGACCCAATAATGTATTCTTCTCAATGGATATGGATACTATTGCACAATGAAGGGTACTCTATTAGTTCTTCTCTTTGAAATTTAAAAAAAGCACTGTGCTATTATTCCAATGAAAATAATAAAGAATATTAGATGGTGGAAGAAAGTAAGGAGAATTTTCAAAGATAAATGGAACATGTAGATGTTATCCTAGCCTATTTCATTTAGAGAAAAATCAAAGTACCACTTTGTATAACTTAACCTGAAGATGGTTCCCTGCAGTTTTAGACTACTGTAGACAATTGTAGATTTTTAGGTTTTAGCTGTCATATTTCTTGCAATAATGGTGGGATGGAATGTATACTTGTAGGTCAATGTACAGTTAACAAAGGAATATTTCCTTTGCCCTAACACGGAAAAATATTGAACATGCATTAAATGGCACATAGTGCAAATAAACTAATTCCTCATCACCTCCATATGGAAAACCATCTGCTCAGCAAAGTATGGGTGGAAGTCTTCAGATATTTAAGAGGTCTGAAGGACTTCAATCACATATAAACAGGAAGGGACTGCCACCAACAAAAACAAAACAAAACAAAACAACAACAACAAAAAAAATGCAACAATATGGCTAGATATTTACAAAAAATTCAAGGGAACTTTGTCTTGCCTCTTGACCAATCAAATTTTCATGCTCTACTTTTTCAATTTTTAGGAGAAAATAAAAAACAACTACCCAAACACATATTGAAAGCAGGAGTGGAAGCCTACTATTGACTCTATCATAGGTAGGTAACTCTAATTTAGTAGGCTGGTAAATCTAAAAAGGAATTCTCTAGAACAACTAATAGAAAAGAAAAAGATTTTTAAAATTTTGGAAAGAAAATTAGAGAATAAGACATATAGCTTATTTCTCTGAGAACTACTAGTATTTTATCCCTTGACTATTAACTATTCTTCCTAAAAGATATGATTCCTTCTGATGATTATATTACCAACTAATTGAGGGAAAATCAGGACAACATTTAACCTCTGAATTATTCTCTAGAAGAATATAATAATGGCTCAGCCTCAATGCAGGGTAGCTCTCAATATAACCTGCAATATGAAATATTAAAAGTTTTTTTAATTAAATTACAATTAACAGCCATTAGTAATATCATTATCACTAATATTACCATATGCATATAAACTTTCTTAGTTTCCATCTTCCTGGAAAGACAACTAATTCTAATTACAGTTATACCAGAGGGAAAAAAAAAGAAAGAAAAACAAGAATAAGAAAAGAACAAGAACAAAAAGAAAGAAGAAAAACAACAATAACTACAACAATACAACCAACAGCAACAATAAAACTTTTGGGATGTTCCTTTTATGTGTCTGGAGAATATGTTTGTGCTTTTAAAATCAAAGGGCATAATTAATTAAACTTTTTCTCTCTTTTATTTGCCAGCAAAAGTGCTATGGAAAACTACTTACATTCATTGTTTCTACTCCTTCTACACATATTCTTCAACCACTTGCAATCTGCTTGTGTACCCTAACATTAAACTAAAGCTACTTTATCAAAAATATCAATAATCTCTTAGTTTGCAAATTTAAAAGACTTAAAAAGTCTATTTTTCTTATCTACTTAATTTGATACAATTGAGCACTTATTCCTTTTGAATCTTCTCTCTTCTTAGAATTCATTTTTTTAAAACTTTTATAACAGTTGTCTCTTTTGTTTCTCTATCTACACTGTATGTATGTCCATCTGCTTCTTTTTGGTTACCTTCAATGGCTTGTCATACATATTATGCTTCCTTAATTGTGCATGTTCCTCAAAGCTTAGTCCTGGGACCACTTTTTTTCTGTTTTATTTTTAAAATATATTTCTTTCCCTGGGTGTTCTCAGCTTTCATTTCCCCCAATCTATATATCCATCTCCAATCTCTTCATTAAGTATCATTCCTGATTCACCAACAGTCTTTGAGTAATTTCAAACTTGCTCTCTTGAAGATATCTTAAAATTATCATGTCTAAAACAAAGCAGATTTTTTTCTTTCAAATATTTCTCTATTCTAAATGTTCCATTTTCCATAAAATAACACTATTATTTCAATCTCCCCTGATTATAACTTTGACTTTTTCTTCAATTCTTTATTCTCTTTCACTCTATATCTCAAATTAATTATTAAATCCTACTGTTTCTATCCCTACTTCTCTTTCATCTACATCTTTATTCAGGCACTATCACTTTAGTTTAAGCCTTAATTACTTCTCATATGAAATATTGCAATAATCTTCTAATGGATCTCAGTGGTTTAATTCTCTTGCCACTTCAGTTCATCCTCCATATTTCTGCCAAAGAAACTTTTGTAAAGCTAATTGTGACTACATCATTACCCTACTTAGTAAATTCTATGGCTCCCTTTTTGCTCTAAGATTTTAAAAATGAACTTATTATACTTTGTCATTTCTCAAACTTGCTTTCACCTATCTTTTCAGAGACATTATTTATTAATCCCCTTCTCATACTGTATGAGAAGTCATAGTAGCCTTCTCCCTATTCCTCACATGTGAAACTCTATCTTTTATCTTTGTGCCTTTTCATTGGCCATCCCCAATGACTAAAATGTACTCTCTCTGCCTCATAAAATCATTTTCTTTATTCACTAGGAATGAAAGCAATATCTTCTAAATTAAGATTTTTCTAGATCCCTTTGATCATGAGGGCCTCATCTTTTAAACTACTTCATATCTTACTACTTCGAATTTATTTTGATTTGTTTTCTTTCTAGTTATACTTTCTATTTTCATATATGAACTTGTCTTCCCGATTAGAATATATATACTCCTTGTAAGCAGAGATTGTTTCACATATATTATTAGCACCAGACATAATGTTAAGAACATAGTAGAGCCTTAATATGTATAACCAAAAAGTTGGTTGTCGGGTGATTTTATTTTTTACCACCCGATCTCATGAAGAGCATCTCCTAAGGCAGGAATATCATTGTCATGGAAGCATAGTGTAAGGATATCAGTAGAATCACAAGTCTCCAAATTGTAGTACTAAGATAAATAAGAATCTCTTCCCATAAGTGCAAGTATGTCTACTGGCAAGTCTACTTCTTGAATGATAGTTCTAAATAAAAATATCAAAGTCAGGCAGGGAAGTCCATTTTTCACTCACTTACAGCAGTTATTAGAATTCATAACTCCTCCTTCTAGGAGTAAAAATGTACTTAATAATTTCCTAAGAAAATTGGTTTTCCAGACAAATGGTTTGTTCTCTGTTGAAACAAAGGTGCCATTATCACCCATCTAAAAAATAATCAAGAAATGATTGAATAATTCCAGTGCAAATTAATCTTTTCATGTCATTGACAACATTTTGGAATAATTTTTTTAAATTACTCATAAATGACAGGGTAGAGTAGAAAGGTTGATTATTTGTCATTCTGTTTGCATCTTTTATTGTGCGTGCGTGTGTGTGTGTGTGTGTGTGTGTGTGTGTGTGTGTGTTGGAGTGTGATATTACATTGCCCATTCTTCCTGGAAAAATGAAATTCAAAATCTTAATGGAATAGATTTGAACTAAATACCTAATAAGAGGTCAAATGTATTTGGTACTACATAGGAACATAGTGTACATACTCACAAGTGAATATATGGTGTCTTGCAATAAATATCTCATTTTGGCCTAGAGGTTATTCCATATTTTATAAGTCTACACCCATATAGAACAAATTCTGACAAGTTCTATTAATTCATGATGATTTTGAGTATTATTCTAAAATTCAAGTGAGGTAGAATGATGCACATATTTTCTGACCATGATGACATATTCTCTGACCGTGACCTGCCCAAGAGTGATGATGCTTTAGGTAGACAAAAAAAAAAAAAAAAACAAAAAACCTAGATACAAATGTAGATCCTTTTGATAAGTGTAGAATAAAGAATAGAAGAGAGTAGGTAAAATAATAAATAAAAATGGTTATAGAATTGGTGACTTCATGGGACTGAGGACATCATACTTGGTTACATAACTGAGACTACAAGGGTATTGAGGGATTATATGATTGGTTGGAAGTTGGGAATAATGGACTGGCAAAACCCACCCTCAATCCCTGCTGCAACTAAAAAAATGTTCTTTGTTTGAGTCCAACTATAAGGATCAAGTATCTTTAAAAAACAACTTATTGATGTATAGATACTGGACCAGATTGGTGTATATCTGTATTTTTTTAAAGACTGGTTTATAATGAGACTTTAAGAACAAAACAGAATATACACAAAAAAGAAAGAAAAGAAAAAAAAATAGGCAGTAATACCTAATTCAGTTGTTTATAAAGAACGAGATCACCAATTTGTCACAATCTCTTCATATACTATAATGTTTTAGATGCAACATCAATGGCAGATATAGAGATATAGAAATAAATTTTAGGTACCTGGCCCTAAGTAATAGTATTTAACAATACTTCTAGGAAATGTACCAGCATAGTTCATAGAATGCTGAAAATACAAACCATCTAGTTTACCTCCTAGCTAAGAAAGAATTTATTTCACCACATACTCAATGACTAGGCTTAGTGGATAAAGCACTATGCCTAAAGTCAAGACTTTTCTTTCTGAGTTCAAGTCCAGCCTCAGATATTTACCAGCTGTGTGCTCTCAGACAAGTCACTTACCACTGTTTGCCACAGTTATTCAACTATAAAATTAACTGGAAAGGAAATGGTAACCCAATGCAATGTCTTTGTCAAGAAAACTTCAAATGGAATCACAGATTTCCACGTGATTGAAAAACATGAACATATTTTAAGCCTATGCTAAGTGCTAGGCATATAAAGAAAGAAAAACAAACAAATCCCTGTTATCAAGGAACTTATTTACAGTTTAATGAAGGTTATATATGAAAAGAACCATGTGAAAACAAGATAGATACAAGACAACTTAGGGGCAATATCAGGGAGAAAAAGGCACAAAAATTAAAATTTGCTCTATTTTTTTTTTTTATATCTGCATCAAGTATGTCCTAGAACATATATGGAATTATTTTTACAAGAAATTTTATAGATAGGAAAGTAGACATAATAGTCATTTATATTTTCTCAATCTCCTTTTTTGTGAGTCCATGATTCTCTTCCAAGTCTTTCGTATTCTCCTGTCTTTCAGATATCTTAGGAATCTCATTCAGTATCCTAATAAGAATTTTGCCTCCCCTATGCATAACTGGTCCATTTCAACTACTCTTAACACTGAAAAAGATATAAGGAATTAGAGATCTTTAACCTTTATTGAGGAATATGCCTGAAGACAATATCAGGGATCCTCAAACTTTTTAAATAGGGGACCAGTTCACTGTCCCTCAAACTGCTGGAGGGCCAGACTATAGCAAAAACAAAAACTTTGTTTTGTGGGCCTTTAGATAAAGAAACTTCATAGCCCTGGGTGAGGAGGATGATCGTCCTCAGCTGTTGCATCTGGACCATGGGCTGTAGTTTGAGGACCCCTGGAGATCCCTGATAATGTTTTTTATAACTACCTGTACGATATTTGGGAAAATCCCAAACTCCCTGGGACTAAATGGAGGAGTTAAACCAGCTGATATCCATGGTCCTATTTTTCTTCTCTACAGCTATTATCCTATAATCTTCAAAAATGAGTCTAATGTGACTATATGTTACTTTCAATAATATAGACCAATGGATTATTTTATGTAAAAAATGCATGATACCAAATGTTTACATGCCAAGTGAAATGACAAAGGAAAAATTAAGAGAGTATCCATCTATTTCCCCAAATTGCATCCTCTCATTTGAAACGTATGCGAATAACATCTGACCCCTTTAATGTAAAAGTTTTTATCCTCATTAAGGTTTGTAAAAAAATGAACTCACATAAATTTACTTTAAGTTCTATGCAGGTGAAATGTTCAAAACAGTTTGAGGCTTACTGATCCTGGAAAGTAATAAGGATGTATGAATTCTATTTCTATTCTAATGAAACTTGAAAAATGTCACTTATTTTCTTCAGAGATGATTTTTCCCATCTGAAACATAAGGATAATATTATCTGCCATCTGCTAATAAAATCTGATTATAATTTTCAGAGATTTGTGAAAATTGAGATAATTTTAAAATCCATGAAACTTTTGGAGTAAACTAACTTTGATGTATATGTCTTATCATTCCAAATGAATTATTATAAAGCCCTTGAGGGAAAAGGCTGTGCATTTCACATGATATCTGTATATTAAATACCTAGTAAGCATAAATACAACAATTGTATTGATGTTTATAAAGACAAATATTTATAAAGTGCTTTAAGCTTTTATACATTACTTTTGTGCATTTTACATGTCTCACATGAAATTGAAACTCAACCGGCTATTGATAATTAATTATATATTTATAATACATTTACAATTCAGATCTAATTAAATTATAATAGGTTTTAAAGAGTCTCATCATGTACTTTCAAGGTTTTTCCCCTGCTTTGTGTTTCCATGTCTTATCTTGTCAAGGTTCCATGATCTCTGACTTTGAAGATCCTTTACAAAGCACAACTACATCACAGACAATAGAAGATTTGCCATCTTTTGCTGACTGACCTTGTAACATAATAGCATCACCATCATGCATGCAACCCTTTGAATGTTGGACTTGGGAATATTAGATTATAAAACCAGAGTGCTGATCTTGCCTCAGTTATTTATTAGCTCTCTGACCTAGGGGTAAATCATATAACCTCTTTAAACCTTAGTTTCCCCAATTGTCCATATCCACTTGGGAGAATCAAATGAAATTAAATAGAAGAACAATACATTTCACTTATATAGGGCTATGTAAATGCTAACTTTTACTAGTCAAGCTAGGATATTAATTATTCTCTCCCTTTCTTCCTCATCTCTTACCCTCAGAAGAATATATGGGCAATGCAATCCTTAATAACTACTTAACCAACATCTTTTATTTGACATACTTTTCAGGGGAACAGCGATGGCACACAAATTCTTTTGCTTACTGCTTTCCATCATGGAAGGAAAAAAGAAAGGAAAGTGAGGAAAAATTGATTTACACAAATTTTGAAATAAAATTTCCTTATATACAGATGGAAGGAAAAGAAAATTTACCAGTGTGGACAAGCTGCATTGTTGCAAGATACAATGAGGATTTGCTATTTAAGACATACAAAAGCTGAGAGATCTCTCTAAAATGTGTAATTTCAATAGTTCTACAAACAGGATGCAGACAGAATAGATTCAGTGGTTTTATTTCAGCACTGAACACATTATAAATGCTGGAAGAAAAATTTTAAAACAACAAATTCAAGAAAGACAACCATGAAGCTGATGGCTCAGACAATTTTGCTCAAAACTACTTAGTGATATCACTACTGTTGTGCAGTCACATTTATGTTGCAAAATTAGTAAATTGATAACAATCTAACTAGTTATTAGGAAAGGGTAACCATTCTTTCATAGTGAACATTTTTTCTATCCTAATAAAATATTACAGACATTGTCCAAAAATATATATCTTAAATAAGAGACAATGTTTATTAAAAACAAAACGTGGTCAATAATTTTCTTCAGGTTCACTACTTTAGCCCTTTGTTGTATCCCATAATATAGGAGAAGACAAAAGTCCAAGAATAGGACATAATAATCTTCTGTTCTATCTTATAAGTATTTTTAAAGTTCAAGATACTGTATATACAATTCTGAATATCCCCTAGATCAGACTGCAACACTGGAACAGTCCCAGTAGAATCAGTAGGTAAAGATAGATAGAGTTGAGTGTCATCGACATAACAGTGATGAATCAGTCCGTTCTGTTGGAAAATTGAAGCCTGTGATAGATAAATGGTTAGGAATCAGTTTTATGAGCAGGCAATCTCTCATGAAAAGCAGATTTCCCAGCCAGACACATTAAACATTTGAGGTTATTTTGGATCTTAAATCTCTGTCTTATCTGGTCACTCAATGATTTCATGACAGAGAAATTTACATAAATAAATTTTGTGTGCTAATGGGTGAAAAGAGTTAATAAAGAAGAATGGACACAATTAAAAAGAAACTTTTTAAGGGAAAAAGAAAACACCTCAACCTGTCCTTGTACAGCTTCTACTAAGGATCATTTACTGCCTAGTTAAATACCAACTATGTTCAATTTAGTGTTTACCATAAATGATGAAAAAGGAACAGGTAACTTATTTAAATGAGAAGGTCAGAAAGCTTTTTTAGACACCCACAACCTCAAGAGCTATATCTTCTTCCCTTGTGACAATGTGTTTCCGTGCATTGACATAAACATCTGGCTTTGCATTTAAAATAAAATAAATTAGTGGTTACTATGAAGCTATGGATGTATCCTCAATGAAAGAAATGAATGCTTTCCAAACTTTCCAAAGCAAAGGTGAAGCTTTCAGATCTCAGAAACCACAGAACTTCATTGGATGGCAATTGTCCCCCAGAGTCTTTGAAATGCAAACACTGCACCAATTTGGAACAAAGTTAATGGGAAAAAGTTTTAGTCAGATATCCATATACCCACAGACATCTGATCAGTCTAATCCAGGATAACATGGTCAAATGTTAAAAACGACAGCAGCAACAGCAAAATCAATGGTCAACAGACTATCCATGTTGCAGAGGAGGTGTGTTGGGGAAGTTGTGGGAAAGTTAAAGGAAGGGGAAGATTAACCAGGGTGATATATACAGTAAGGTAGGAGTCAAATACATTAGGATATAAGGCTCTGAATACATCACTGATTGAGTTACAAATGGCCAGTGAGATGATGCTGTTCTTAAGAGTCGAAGAAATAAAGGAAGCAGTTTAGGCTTGTGATATGGAGGATAATGGAGCAAGTGGATCTCCATGTTTTGGTACCACAAAAAGGCAAGTTATATCAAAACAAATCATACAATAACACAATACAAACCAAACAATAACAGAAACAAAAATGATCTATCCACTAGAAATGCTGCACTTCAGAAGGTATTGACACTTAAAATCATTAAATTTGAAGTATACATTAAATCAACTAGTTTAGAATATCATAAGTATGTACTTATCTGTAGAATCCTATCAAAATTGGAATTAGATCTTATGGGTTATTGGCAAAGGTTTTCTAGTGCTTTTGTCAATGTTACTTTCAGCTTCAATTCATGAAAGAATAGATTGTCAAGTAGGGCAAAGCAATCATAAGGAATTGTGTCATCCTACACCTAGGTAAGATTAAATAAGAAATGAAATTGAGGATTTAGTGGAATCTGAAGAGATAAAATTTGAAGAACCAGAGATTATAGAAAATCTTAACACAAACTTCATAAATTATACTTAAAAAAGGAATGGATGAGAAAAATGACACTGTTTTTTTTTTTTTTAGAAGAGCTAGACATATTTGGAATGAAACGTCAAAGAAGCCAATTTTTGAGCCTAATAATAATGATTCAAGTAGCAGAGAAATTTTTTTAAGATTGATTGAAAACTGCTGATATATATAATATCTACTATAAATGAACCTAATCTTCCTTAGTATATCACAGAAAATGTACAAACATTTTAGGAACTGTACATGTGGTACAGTAAGGTAGAGATATGAAGAAAAATTCATAAAAACAGGCATTGCATACCTTCTCTGCATTAGATGGTGATAAAGAAATTGAATTGAAGTAGGGAGGTGGTGGAGTTGATGGAGTAAAGTCAGAAAGGCTTCATATCCAATCCAATCACAGATATACTAATTAGCCATCACTAAGGAATAGTCATTTTATCTCTGACTGCTTCAGTTTCTCACATTTAAAGTAAAGTCAACAATATTACCAACTCTCTGGATTGTTAGAAGGATTAAAAAAAAAAGAGATATTGTAAAATGCTTTGCAAACTTTGTAGTACTATATAAATGTCAGCTATCATTATCATTTAAGATGCATGGAAAGCATTGAAAAATTTACTAATATCTAGCTCATACATGAGGCAGAAATTTAAATGTTGTATAATTAAAGTCAATAGAAAGTATATTACAAATTCATGATTCTGTTAAGTAAAAGGCAAAAGGTTAACATGATATATGGAGTCAGAAGTTATAAAGAAAAAATATAATTCAATGTCAATTCCAAACTTTAATATAGGGGCTTCAGAAGCAAATAAGTTAAAGAGAGGGTTGTGCTAAAGAATAATGATATGGAAAAATTCAGTTCATCTATATGTTTGCAAGATGCACAATAAAATGAATACACAAGCTGAGTCAGAAAAGAAACAGAAGCCTTGTCTACTATCGATATAATGAACTTCCAAATAGTCATCAAGGAAAATTATTGAGACTATTTTCTCTATAGAAGTAGAATTGGGCCAGCTCCATAAGATTCATAAGTATTATGAAACCCACTTCATAATTGCAAATAAATTACTGGCAAAATCTTATTACCAATTTTCTCTCGGACATCAATGATTGCACTTTTCCGAGGGAATGATATGGGCTTTGAGTTTATTCTCTTCCCGTACCAGGAAGAAACACCTGGTTGTTATCAAGCATCACCAAGGCCCAGAGTTTATAGAATGATTGTGAGAAGGGAACTCTTCATCAATCTCCACTGTCTATCTCTCCAACTTCTGGGCATCTTTAAACAATCTTTGAAATATTGATTAGTTTATATTTTAAATAGGTCTGAGACCTGATCAGTTAGTTACATGTCATCTGGCTCCTCCTTGATTTCTCCCTCCAAGCTACCAAATTCTTCCCAGGGACTCCCCACTTCCCTGAAAAAACACCAAGGTTATAAAATCCCTATAAAAAATGAGTTCATGATGAAGGTCTTTACTAAGTCCATTTCAGGATTAAATTTCCTACAAAGTATCCTCTCTCCTCCTCCCCCTACTGTTTTCTCCTTTAATGGTATATTTCTCTTCACTATAGCTAACTCTGGCTAATCTGCTACTTGTCTCCATGGATTTAGCCTGTCAGTTAATGTTGTACCATACCTCATGACATATTCATTCAATGGATTCTTCCAAAACCATTTCCTTGGTCTCTATTGCTCCCCCAAATCTATTTCATATTTACCACTCCTGGGTGCCTATTTTACCTCTTCATTTTATCTGAAATCTCTTCTCCTAAATAAATGTCCCTTTTGGCAAAGAGAATGGCTATTGTGAATCTGTCACATGCTTATTTCAAACTAGCAGTTGCTTCCCCGAACTTATCAATAAACTCTCCACAGGAGAATACTGCACACAGCCCAGACCTCGTGCCCATTACCTTTAGAGATAGGGTGAGACAAAAGAAGGAATGCAGGTATTCTTCCTGGAAGAATACTGCACCAACAGAACACCAAATTGGTTCTGTGTGTTGGGGTTCCGTTCGGTCGCCAAATTATGTCTAGTTTTCAGGGATCTTGGTCAGGGAACCAAATGATGAGGTTTAGATTTGGGGAACCAAAATAAAATTAGGGTTTCTAGTGTCAGGGAATTAAATGATAAGGTCTAGTGGCAAGTTGGGGGTTCAGGGAACCAAATGGAGAGGTTTGGCTCCCCTGAAACCTCTTGGGATTCAGTGCAAAGGTAGGGAGTTTGGGCGACTCCCTTCTGGCCATGCAGAGTTCTCTATAAAGGAGTTTACAGACCCGAAAACCTAGATTGATAAAAGAAGTTTATTATGGGGATTGGAAGTAAGATTAAAGTCTAGTAAGCAAAAGGTGTTAGGTAAAGAGAAGAGGGCATTGGAAAGAGTATTATAGTGGGCAGAGCCCTTGGTGTGCCAAGCATAGCTGGCATGTTTGGAACCTCTGCAAAGAGAAAATATTAGTTTGGCTTTTATAATAGGGGGCTTTGGCTACAAGCTGAAGGGGGCTCGTGGGTAGAGTCCTAAGTTGACTCCTAACTGGGTTTTAGATTCAAGCTAGAATTTGAACTGAATTCAACGAGTTTCAAGACTGAGCCGACCTCATCCAGCTAACAAAAATGACTCTTTGTCCTTCAGGGCGGGGTCTCTCACTGAGGCAAAGTTGAAGGAGATTTTCTTCTTTAAGGGTTTTCAGAGTTTCAGGGTCCCCTCTTCAAATTGATTATTGATGAATATGGACTCTATAATACTTGTTCTAGCTCCGGGGGTGGAACAAAGATGGCAGAACAAAATCAGAAAGCTGCCCGAGCTCTCCCAGTATTCTCACAAACCACATGAAACCAAGCCTCCAAACAGAATCTGATGGAATGAAACCACTCTCCAGCTCAAAAGAGACTGAAAAACTCCAAGAAAGGTTAGTCTCACTGGGGGAAGTTCAGCCCAGGTCAGATAGACTTTGGGAAAATCAGTGAGGGTCTTAATTATAGCAAATCAGTAACTAAGATCCTCAGTCCAGGCTCAGCAGAGGAGTACAAGCAGGGGGGCAGCCTCCAGTCCCAACTCAGAAGGCAAACTCTGGGAAATCAGGCTGTTTCCTGGAAAGAACAGCCAAGCTACCTGCCCTGAGCTCAAAGCCAAGGCTCAATGCTATACAGGAAGCTTGGGACAGCATCACCTTTACCCCTAGAGAAGAAATCTACCTTAAAAGTAAAAAAGAAAAAAATACCAAAAGAAAAGGAAAGCTACTATGGTAACAGAGAAGACCAAAACACAAACTCAGACAAGGACAGAATGTCCACAAAAGAAATCTCAAAAAGTGAGATAATGTGGTCTCAAGCCCAAAGAGGCTTCTTGGAAATTCTCATAAAAGACTTCAAAAGGTAAATGAGATAGGAAGAAGAAAAAATGAGAAATAAAATGAGAGGTATGTATGAGAGAATCAACAGTTTGGAAAAGGAAGGGGAAAATTGTCTGAAAAAAAAATTCCTTAAAAAGCAGAATAAAGCAAATGAGAAAAGAGATAAAAAAGATAACTGAAGAAAATCACACATTAAAAACTAGAATAAGGCAAATGGAAGCTAATGACTTTGTGAGATAGCAAAAATCAATCAAACAAAAAAAGAAAGAAAGAAAATGTGAAATACATACATACATACATATATATATATATATATATATATATACACATACAGAAGAGACTATGTGAAAATTATTAGCCTACCTGAAAGTCATGACCAAAAAAAAGAGAAAAAAAAATCCTTGATAGCATTCTACAAGAAATCTTTAAGGAAATCTGCCCTTACATTCTAGAAACAGAGGGGGAAATACTTATTGAAAGAAGCCATCAATCAATCACCTCTGCAAAGAGATCCCACAAGGAAAATCCCAAGAAACATTGTTGTAAAACTCCAGAACTATACTTTCAAAGAAAAAACACTGCAAACTGCCAGACAAAAGCAATTCAAACCTCAAGGAACAACAGTCAGGATTACCCAGCATCTGCCAGCCTCCACAGGAAAGAATACCCTATTCCGGAAGGCAAAGGACTTAAGTTTACAAGCAAGAATTAACTATCCAGAGAGATTCAGCATCATCTTTCAGGGGAGAAGATGGATCTTTAATGAAGTGAGAGACTTTAAATCGTTTCTACTGTAATACTTGTACTTACTAATTAAAGATATTAGAGCTTCTTTTCTCCCCCACAGGGGAACCAGGCAATGGAATGGCACAACAACTAACCAGACAGAACTTTTGCTATCCATGTTGTTTGCCATACCAACAATTCTTTGTGGTTACTGAGGGTAAACGCAGATAGATGTACAAAAAATTAGCAATTCAGAAATCATTTTATGAGAAAACTAAGGGAATCCAATAAATAAGAATAACCATAAGTTTATGTACTTTATAGAAATGGATGTCTAAATACTTATAAGACAGCAACATATTAACTGAAGTACAAAAAATAAGTATCCCAGAAAGTTCTGTCAGTACAAAGAAACATTAAAAATAAATAAATAAAGCATGATCAACTTGTAAAATGTTGACTAAAACAGTCCCCAAACATCACAGGAGACATCTAGCCTTTGTAAATTAATACAAATCTTTTTTTCTGCAAAGTGAGCAATATCAGAGGACATCAAATCTGAAATACGTCTAAAAAGTAATTCTTTTAGCAATGGAAATTCCATTTTATCAGAGAAATCCTAAGTCCAATTCCTAGAATAGGGCATTCATAGACTTCATGAACTTCTTAAAAATTTTTTTTGATAACTGCATCCTAGCATCCTGTTTTAAAACAGATTATTACTAAATGAAGTCTTAGGTGAGGAAAAGGGAACAGTACTTACTGACCCTTTGTAGTTAAGTGCAGAAATCTCTGCTTTGTACTGAGATTGCTTACCTGAACCCCCAGACTTCAAACTGTCCTTTGCAATAGATTAGGTTCTCCACCTGGGGACAAAGCGATACAATTTGGCTTAAAGATCCAGGTTGGGAAAACTTGTGGGTAATAAAGGTAGGATTGAGTGGAGCAATTGCTACTACAGAGAATATATTTTTGGAGGCCAGCAGGCCAGTTTGTGCACAGCCCAGTGGAAGTTCTTCTAAGTAAGAATTGCAGTTCTTTGATCTGCAGAAAGTAAAACGGACCTGGACCTGGACCCTGCCTGGAATGGGCAGAAACTTGGGCCTGTGACATAGCCCAATATAGTGTATTGCGCAGGAGAATAATCCAATGCCTTGAAGTGACACAGGCAGCAGTGTGTACAGTACAATGGAGCCCCTTTCCCCTAGTCATGCAGTGCTGGAAAAACTGAACAAGATAGAGATTAGAGAACAATTTAATAGTTTATTTAAATGGATGATAGATTTATTGGGACCAAATGGATCCACGTTTGGTCGCAGGGCTGAATGAAACTATCATCTCAAAGAATCCAGCCCTGAATGTCAGATACAAGATTCTTTTATAGGCTTGCAAGACTGATGACATAATGGGAGAGGAACCTGGATGGGGATGACCTAATGGGGCAAGGAACTTGGAATGAGGATGACATAATGGAGGCAGGCACCTAGGATGACATAATGGAGGGAGGTATAGGAGAGGCTACTGATATGCTAATGATGTCTAAAATGGATAAAGACCTTTATCCCATTAAACATTAAGAGGGAATAAGTATAGCCTAAGGTCTAAGACCTTTATCCTATCAAACATTAAGAGAGAATGGTTATAACCTGAAGCAGAGTAATTAAATAAATAGGACAATTAGGGAAACTGGATCAGGACATTAAAAGAGAACTGTGACACAACAATCATACTTTTGATAATTCTTTGCGCCCTGTCCTCTTACACAGCTCAAATGAAGGCATGAGGATTAGTATGGAAGCTGACACTGGAGATCCCCTAGAATCTAGAAGTCAAAGATGGAGCCCAGAATATACCCTGAGTACAACCTAAATCAGATTAAAAGGTAATTGGAAATTAAACCAAATAAATCAATATAGAATAAAATATGTATATTATGTTTTGAAATAGTGTGGATCTGCCAGCAAAGCCAAATCTGCATTAGTAACTCCATTTGCATTTGAATTTGACACCATGGCCCTAGGCCATTGGAGGCCTAGGTTGAGAGATTAAAGTTGAGTAAACTAGGACTTCTTAGTGCAGATTCAGCAAAAGCAAAATTAACTAGCTGACTGACCACCCAATACATAGACCTGAAACTCCCTAATAGGCATTTAATAAGGGGATGTAAGCACTACCCTTACTTTGGGCCCTCTGGGCTATTTTTTGAGGAGAGGGAGTGAGGAAAAGCAGGTTACTTTTGGGTATAAGACACTGGCAAACAGTTGTATTTTGCCTCCATTTTTTAAAGCAATTATATAACAGAATCCTAAGAATCTGAATAGGCCACTGGTCCAAATTAGGAATCCTTTATCAAGCTTCATTATTATTTAAAACTTAGCTTTTTGTGTTTGTGGTGGTTCTCTCTCTCTCTCTGTCTCTCGCTCTCGCTCTGGCTCTGGCTCTCGCTCTCGCTCTCTCTCCCTCCCCACTCTCACCCCACCAAAAGCTGAGGGATCTGAGTCTAATTAAAATGAGTCTAAAATAAAAATCCAACTGATTTTGCCTCAATAAAATGAGCTGGAGAAAGAGAGATTCCAGTATCTTCGTCAAGAAAAATCCCAAAAAGGCTCATAAAGAGCTTGATATGGCTGAAAAATGACTAAACAATAAAAATTGATTGGAGAAGAATTTTGACCAGCATTATTACTCTTTTGATCTGGGCTTCAGTCATCCTTCCTTAAACATTCTGTATGTCCTCTTCCCTTGGATTTCAACTTATTTATACCCGATTTAGTTCACCTGGTAATGGGTTGAATACATTGCAGCTCAGAATTCCAAGCTCAAGAGCATTGTCTCAGGCAGGATACATGATTTTCCAAAGCAGCCTTTTAAAAAGTTAAAATGTTCAGGAAGTCTTGTTTTAAGTTTCTACCTGCACTTCAGTAACTTCTTTGGTTCAGACCAGACAAGTTTAATCCTTTTTAAAATGACAATCCTTCTGATACTAGATGCCAGTGTTGGGGTTCTGGGTTGGGCCCCAAGAATATTGAGGTTCTGGCCCAGTGTCACCGGTATCTCAAAAGAATTAGTAGACTGAGACCATCTCCAAATCAAGAGGCAAAAACTGTATTATTTTATAACCCTGTTGACAGCAGGTTAGGTTCCAAAATGGAACTAGTGAAAATGCAGGGGAAAAAAAGGTATATTTTTAACAAGAAAAAGGGAGAGAAAACCAGGTGCTTCAAGTCTCTGATCTCAGAGGTGGAGTTGGGGAGTGGTTAGCTTAGACTTTTTACTACTGTTACTCATTAGCTCTAGGATGTCACTAATATGCTAATTTTATAGCTCAGAGGTGGAGTTGGGGAATGGTTAGGTTAAACAGCTCACTCCAGGCACCCAGTTATAGCTAGCCATAAAATGGAAACTAAGAGTGGATTGGAACAACTTGCTTCCTTTTGGATTCAGCATCCTGGCCATAAAATGCAAACTAGGACAAAATAATCTAAAGGTAGAGATACAGTACCACAGCATCCCCAGGGCTCCATATCTAAGGTCATTACTTCTGGGCCAAGTAGTCTGATGGTTACAGTCACATAGCCAGGGGCCTTCTCAGTGTCTCCATTTCTAAAGTCATCTCAGTTCATGTTCCCTTTGCCACTTTGTCACCCCCACCTCAACCCCAGTATCTCAGTCTTCTAACTGTTCCAATACCAAAATCAGCTGGAAGAACTCAGAAATCAAGTACAAGTGATACTTAACAGACTCTCTTTTCCTATATCCACAGCTGATTATCTGCACTTAGTCCTATGCAGTTTAACAGTATTATCAGTGATAAGGACTAGAGAACATGCTCATTAAATGTGCAGATGACTTTGTTCTGGGAAGGATACATAATATTAGAAAATAAGATAAAAATTCCAAAAGCCCTTGATTGGCTAGAGCAGTGGGTTAAACATAATAAAATGGAATTCATTTCGATAAAGAATATAAATATAATTCAATGGAGATAATAGGAAAATCATACTTGTGGCTGAATCTGATAAGATGAAACATAATAAAATAGATGTAAAGTATTCACTCAATAAAATAAATGTAAAGTACTCCATAGATGATGTGCTGAACAAGTCCAAGATCAAAAAAGCATGGCTGTATAGCAGTGATGGAATCGGAGCTGCTGTGGCAGCCCCAGGGATCCTGTGGGTATTTGTGTGGATCTGCTTGCTGTCTCTGTCTCCCTATCTCTGTCTCTTTATATGTCCTTGTCTGTGTCTCTGTCTCCCTCTGTTTATCGGTGTGTATGTATGTGTTTGTTTGTCTGTCTGTCTGTTTTTCTTTTTCTCTGATGAAATCCTGGGTCACTAGATGGAGTTAGCAAAGAAAGCCTGAAATACTAATAAAATTATTCCCTTAGGCAAGCAGGGAAGGGCCTTGATGGGAACCAGCTAAGCCTTACAGTATCACCCTGACCTATGGAAGACTAGGATAATCCCACCTTATTGTATTCAATCAGAAAACTAAGTTATGATGTCAAACTCGTGAAGTGAAATTTCCCTTATAAATCTCTCCATGGTCTACAATCCCTTTGGATTAGCCTACTACAGCCTCCTGGTATCTTTGTTCTCCCCTCTCCCATGCTTCAGGTTGTCTTTCTCTTATTATAGCTAACTAATTCTTTTAGGGTCTATATCCTATTTTAGTCAATGATATACTCCTTTCCCCGATTAGTTGTGTGTCCCAGTGGGGCCTTGGCTTTTCCATTGTTAATTCTGAAAACTCTTTTTCTTGCTAACTATATGATCTTCCAATTCTATATCATATTTACTACTCCTGCCTATTTTACCTCTTCATTTTGTCTGTAACTTCCTCTCATAAACAAATGTATCTTTTGACAAAGAGAAAGCTTTTATGAATTCTTCACGTGTGAATTGCTACTGAACCCCATCATTTGATGCCACTAATCTCCTAAAAATCATGAACCTCTCTCTGTCTCTCTCTGTCTTTGTGTCTCTGTCTGTCTCTCTCTATCTCCACTAAAACAATGCATACACGATCTGAAATCATTCAAAGTTTTAAAAACAAATGTAACAAAATTGTTTGACACATAAATAGGGAAAATAAATATATTTTTTAAAAAATAAAAATTGTAGAAGACATCCTTTTCTAGAATTAGCTTTTTTTATCTACATAGAAAATTTAGTAATCTGTATATCTACCTTCTTTAATAATTTTCTTCAAAATGTTCTGGTGGTTAGCTTTCACATGTTCATCCGCAGTGGCTGTGTCTTTTAGTTTTATGCAATAGAACCTGATTTTTAAAGAAACTGAATTAACCAACACTTGAAGTGAAAGTTTCTTCACTATCTATTTCACTTCACTTTCCTTTCACTGCCTAAAATAAACTTGAAGCTTTTGACTGAATAACTTTTCTGCTAAGGTGGATCCATTCTTTAAATTATAATCTTCCATCTATATAGCTAAAACATTTCTAGCAGCATAACAGTTTTATACCTTTTAGTGGTGTGCAAACCACAAGAGGCTGGTGAAACTTTGTCTTTTTCTTTGATCTTGCCTGCATTTGTATAATATTTAGAAGAATAGATTCGAGCATTCTGATACCTTGTGCTCTTTTTAGAGTTCAATTACATCAAATTTCTGTTCTAATGTAATAACAAACCTCCTCTTTTTGCTCTAGCAGTGTCTCCATCTTAAGTATTTTTTTTTTTCCTTTTTTCACTTAGGTAAGTGGTTTGAAAAAAAAAAAAACAAACAACTCAACTATTGGTAATAGGTATGCAGCAGCATATGATCTTCAAACACAATAATAGGCAAGCACAGACTGAGAACGTAGCAGCATGTTATAGTCTCTAATTACTTTACACATATTGCATTAATTGAATTCTCATTCACATTAAATTTAACTTAGGATTTAGGTAGCTAGATTGCTCACTGGATCGAATGCTGGCTCTGGACATAAAAGGACTTAATCTCAAATATAGCCTTAGATACTTACTGGCTGCATGACCCTGGGGCTTTAATTACAGTTTGCCTTAGTTCATTGGGGAAAGAAATGTCAAAACACTTTGGTATCTTTGCCCGGAAAACCTTTTGGACAGACTTTGCATGCTATGGTCCACGAGGTCATCAAACGTCTGATACAAATGAATAGCAACAAACTGTGAATTAGAATTGGGAGAACTAAGTAGAATGGATCCAATAGAGATAGACGAGTGTTTGGGGAGTAGGAGTCTGAGGGCAGCTACAAAATACAGTAGATACACCTGGAACCAAGAACATTTGGGTTCAAATTCTGTCTCACACATGTACCAGCAAGTCACTGATCCCTGTTTTTCTCAATTTCTCATCTATAAAAAGAGCTGGAGAGAAAATAGCAGACCTCTGTAATACTTTTATCAAGAAAACCTAAATGGGATCATAAAGAGTTGAACTGACTAAATAAAACAAACATTACACTTAGCACTAAAGGAAAGTTTGTATTATTTGAGTTCACTTTAATGGTGTCTTTGCTGTATTCCAGAAGATAATTATTTGACAGAAATTTAATCCCAAGAAGCCAAGAATCAGCAAGATATAACATCTTCTTGAAATCCTGAGAGATGCTCACTATGGAAGATAAATTAGGCTTAATTTTATTTAACTTTATAAATTATATATTAACCATTACAGAAGCAATGGGTTAAAATTACACAAAATCAGTCAATAAGCATTTATGAAAAAAATATTTTCTAAGCACTGGACCAAATTTGCCATAATTCCAGAAAAACATTTTCTACCATTAAAGCTTTTCAAAAGCAGGGGCTTCCTTGAGAAGCCTTTCCTTGGAAATCTTTAAAAAGCTGGGTGACCAATTTTCAGGATGGTTTTAGTGTTTATGAATTGGACTAGCTCAGTTCCTTTGCAAATCTAAGGATTTTTGTGATTCTATGACTCATCTTGTTGGTCAGGTTTGATAAAGTCAGTATCCAAGATGTAGATTGGTTAGAACTTAATCAAATACAGTGACATTTTATAGAGATAAATGTATAATTGAATTCAAAATTCAGTTTCACAAGTAGCAGATACAGAAAGCATGGTTAGAAAGCAAGCAATTCAAATGAAAAAGTTTAGAATTTTAGTAGATTGTAAGCTCAGTTATTATGATAGCATAGTGGATCATGTTCATCAAGCAAACCAAACTCTAACACAATTTTGTTGTTGTTGTTGCCATGATTATTTTAGAAAAAGAAAGGAGATTATTAGGTCCAGTCATCAAACCCAAAACTACTATTTGATATACCATGAGTAAATCCCATTGTAGACAAATATGTTTTGATCTGGAGGGAGAAAGCACACACACATACACACTATGCTACATAAGGTGAAATTGTGCTTTTCAGAATGATGGGAGGAACCAATCAGCTTGACTATGTTTGAAGACATATCTTTTATTTTGAACTTCGATCCCTTTCCCAATAGAGATTTTAGATATACCCATTGTAATTTATTAATAAAATTAAAGACCACATTTAGACTATTTTAATCTGTTCCCAGTGCATTAAGGTTGAGCTATTAAGTTGCAGTATAAGGGATGACTGGACTGGTTCAAGTTATTTTCTACTGCATCTAATTTTCCCCCCACCTTAAAAATGGACCAGAGAGTTGTACTCAGGCTGAGGTAAAGCCTGTCTTACCCATAGACTCAGTGAAGAGAGATAATTACAGAGCATATAGATTTCCCGCTGAGTTAGGGAGCATAAGTTATTCTCCTTCTCTCCCTAGCTATTAAAGACAGCTTTAGAGAGGCAAGATTGGAAGAAGATGTTGCAAATGCTGACAGGTGAGTAAAACAAAGACAGTTTCAGGAGCAATCAAATGTATGACTCCAAGAAAAGTTGTAGAGAGCTAACTCTACCCCTTGAGGAGAGTAAGTGGGGGTTTCTGGGAAGTTCTAAAGCTTCTTTAGACCCAGCCTCCTCTACAGAGAAGGAAAGATTTCCTGGAGAGCAACGAGTTCTTCAATCCAAACTTCTGAAGAAAAATGGAGAAATACAGAAACAGTGTCAACTTCTGGTTGTATAATGCAAGGGAGAATAAGTCCTTATGACCAAATAGATGTACTTGTAAAGATCCCTGGGTCAAAAAAGTCTCATTAATGTGGAGAAAGACTTGATACCAGCTGTTTCTAGAATGACTGTTAGTCCTTAGTATTTTCTAGCATTTCTGACATTCATAAAGCCCATATTATATGTGACTCACAATAATACCTTGAGAATTTTGAAACTGGGAATATGTTGTTACATCAAGATAGTTCCCAAAGGAATCGCTATATAGAGACAAAATAACCAAAAAGGCTTGAATTTTCAGAGGCTATCAAGGAACTCAGATTTAGTGAATCCCAAATTTTAAGATTCTATCAAACAAGTTTCATAGCATAGTAGATAGGATACTAAACTTGGAGTCAAGAAGATATCAGTTCAAAACTTACTTGGATATTTACTGCTTGTATGAACCTAGGCAAGTCAAAATCCCCACCTTAGTTTCCATATTTATAAAGTAGTGATAATCATATAATCTATTTTACAGATGCTACATAAATTTCAGATATTTAAATCACTCATCTTTTCTTACCAGAAGATCCTGTGTTTGCTAGCAGATGTATTCCAGGACCAGAGGGCTAGGTCTGTACCACCCCTTTCTTTGAACCTTGCTTTGTCATAGAGCTCCCAGCACAATATCTCTTCCAACACTGACTTTCTTCTTTGTTCTGATCCCATGACTTCTGCTGAATCCTGCTTGATTCCAAGATTACTAATAAAACTGAGATGACAGATATATCCTATATGTCAGGAACAATGAACATTTTATCCTTGACATGGGTATTATCTGACCACTTCCTGCTCTTTGATTGATAATTCATTTATTTTCCATTTCTTTACAAGGAAGTCTATTAGAATTGAGCTAAATTATTAGGGAATATTCAGGGAATGCTGTAATAAAATATTCCAAGTATGGAGTAGGACAGGGTCATGGCACCAATCCTTATAAAATAATTAAGAATTAACTTAGTTCTGATTTCATTGGATTCAAGTTCATATTCTAAGTGTCTAAAATGCTTGGTTATTAGATAGTCAATTTACTCAACCAAGGAAATAAAACAGATATTCAAAGTCTAAGATTTCTAGCTTTTACTAGTCCCTGTAACCACTGGAGACACCACACTTTATTCTGCTATCCCTCCCTTTGACAGGACATTAAGTCATTTTCTTTATATGATCTTAGAATCTACACATTCAATCTGGAATCCATTGATTTCTAGGTCAAAAACCAATCTGGATCTCTGATTTGAAAAATCCTATCTGGAGTTAAGCCTCAGTTGTCAAATACTACTTGAATATTTCCTCTGCCAAACTTGAGAGTTAGAAGCTAAGCTTGAGAACAAAGATACTTTTGATTTAATATCCACAGACATTTGTCAATTCTGTATTAACTGAAAATGTCAGATTGAAAGTGGACTCTCATTCCCTGATGATTCAGTTTGGAACATTTGGTGTTTTGATTTCTGGGGGGGAAACTGCTCTGATGAAGATTGAAATGAACCTTTCCAAGTATTGATATTATCAGCACGAACAATAATAACTGATTGATGCTATTAGCAGAATATTTGAATAAGGAGAAAAAGCAAACCCCTTATCATTTATAAAGACTCCCCTTTGATATCAGAAGGCTATCAAAACTGAGAAACTATAACAAATTTTACAGAACAATGTTAGAAACTCTAGGAAAATAGAATATCAATATGACAATCTGTAGCTTTCCAAGTGTAGGGGGAAATTAACATTCTGTTCTTTCTAGTCTTTTTTCCACAAAAAAAAAAAGTTGAACTTATCCATTTTAAATGATTGACTGATTCCAAAACTCTCTTCGACTTGATACAGAAAAACTCCTAGTGGCCCTAAAAAAAAAAAAAAAAAAAAATTAAATAACTCAACTTTACATCAGATTGAATGGCTTAACTCTATTTCTGAAAACTAGATTTTACTCTTTCTTCCAGTGTACTTATTTGACAAGGTACAATTGCATTTAGAATCCAGCTCTTAATTACCAAAAGATCAGTTAAGAATCACAAACATTTTCCTCCTGAAAATGATTAAAGCAGGGATTCGAATTCAGAAACTTTTGATAGCCATGAGAAGAATTTAAAGATCCTACTTTCTTTCACTTGTCATTACCTTCCCTAAATCTCATCACCTTTCCTCCTCCATCAATATAATGATAAAATGATTCTTGGAAAGTAGTTGAAGGGAAAGGTGTTTTGTTTAACTCTAGCAAATGAAACCCAAACATTTGCCTTTGTTTCTTCTAATGGGTTGAATAATTAGTGATAGGTGATAATTGATTCTGAAGAGATTTTTTTTTTAAAAACATGGCAAAAAGGGAAATATTTTAAAAGGACAATTAAGATAAATTATAACATATTCATTTCACATATAATGTTAATTCTATGCAAGTTAATTAAATTTTAACCCAACATACAAATATCAGCCATTTAATAATAAAATTACCATAATTATAGGTTGCTTATTTTCATGCAAATAAAAATTATGAAATAAAAATTGAGCTGGTCACTTTAAACTTTGAGTTTAGATGATATTAAGGGCTGTGAAATTAGCTTTGCCAAAGAGAATCATTTAAAAACTTAAGAAACGTGATATGAATATTCTGTGGTGCATTCTTTGAGAATATTTTGGCATGTCCCTTTGATCATATAACTTACAAATTCTAAAGCAGTCCTCAAAATGTATATGTTTGTGGGGCAGCTAGGAGACACAGTGGATAGAACACTAGTCTTAAAATCAGGAGGACCTGAATTCAAATCTGAATTCAGACACTTAAAACTTACTTCATAGCTGTGTGACCCTGAGCAAGTCATTTAACTTCAATTGCCTCAGGGGAAAAAAATGTACATGTTTGTTTAGCAGAACATAATAATTCAGTAATATATTGTGTTATTATACAATTATATAAGATTTGTGTAATCAGAATTGAAATGAACCAGAAAATCTTGTTATTTTAGAATTTCATTCATGTATTCATTCATTCAATTAAATATCTCAAAAAGCACTTATTAAATATATACTATGTGGCAGGCTCTAGTGTTAAAAGAATTTTTTAAAAGAATAAATCTATACCTACTTTCAAGGCCCTTACATTCTAAATAAATAAACTAAATGGAATGAGTTGTGCAATAATCCTCACATATTGATAGACGTTTAAGGTTGCAAAAATACTTTGTATACATTATCACCTTATCTTTTAAAACCCCATAAAAATACCCTGGAATGAGGATTATTTTTCCCATATAACAAATAGAGAATAGAATAAGGAAGGTTAAGAGAATTTCATGGAGTAATATCAATGACATCTGATACTAGCATCTTCCTGACTCTAAAGCCTACCAAAAATATCTCAAGACAAACCAGGTGTTTTTCTGCCCTCAAGGAATTAGCAATCTAGAGTATGGGTAATAAGGTAACTATAAATGTTGAGTTCCAACTTTCTAACAGTGAACTAGAAGGTGAGAACAAATCCTTGCACTTCTTTAGCTTCTTTTTTCTTTATTTATTGGTATGTTTCAGTAATTTAACCTGAAATATAAGTAGGTTGCCAAAGGAATTTTTTAAATGATCACATTAATAATAATGTCTTTTGAGTGTTTCCGGTTTTTGACACACCTAAGATATTGCTTTGGAAGTTTAGGATATGTGAAGTGATTGCTTCCCCTTTCTCCCCCGAAATTACTTGGAGTTCCTCAAGGTCCTCACATCATCAGGGTAGAATTCGATTGAGCATATATGTGGGGTATTATGTTTGCTTTTTTTTCCTTCAAGGGACACCTGGAAACTAGGGAAATCTGAAGGGGGAGAATACAAAGGAATCTCCATTTCAGGGCAGGGCAAAACTATGAGCAGAAAACAGATGAATAGTTAATGCAATTAAAGTGCAAGGAAGGACAATTAGGAATTCCTTTTAAGGAAATGAATTATCATTACTCCTGTCTTCTGGGAAAAGTCAATCTCCCCTGTTATTAGCAATCCCTGAGTGAGTGTGTGTGTGTGTGTGTGTGTGTGTGTGTGTGTGTGTGTGTGTATGTGTGTGTTTCCCTGTCTCATTTAACCTACTGACACTGGAAGTTTTGATTTCCCTATTGAATTTAATTCTAGGTTCACATTTTACACATTTATTTTAATTTTTAAAATTTAATCATCTCAAGCCTGAGATCTTGGGATTGGTTACTGATGGCATAGAGACTCTTTTACTTTAAAGACTGAGGGATAGTTTTCTATTTAGTGAAAGTTGGGAATGGATTAGAGTCAAAAACAAAAATGGTGTCTATTTCCTTTACCTGTCAGATGAAGCTGATTCTTACCCTATCGCCAATCAAATCAAATAAAAACCCAAGTGAGTAGGGGGTTGATGCTATTGCTACTGCGTCTTCAGTACCTAACTTCAAGAACAGCTTTTGCCACTATAGCTTGGGGTAGCTGACCCAAAGTGACTTAGGAGGCTTTCAAATACTTGGGAATAATAGTATTGGAACACTGAAAATTTCTGGAACACGTCTTTCTTTGGGAAGCCCACACTTTCCTGGAGTATTACAATTTTTTTCTTATATTAAAAAATTCAGATCTTAAGTTTTAGAATTTTGATTTCTGAATCAAAATTTCAGATCAAACATTTCAATGATATTTGCTAGGCCATCATGTTAATGAGGATGAGAGTGGACATGGGAAGATGAGGAGGGAGCTCAAGTTAATAAAGACTCTGAGAACTCACCCACATGGAAACTTGTGGTTGAGATATGGCAGCCTGAGTATCCCTCCAAATGTACAGGAACCGATATATCATAAAACAATCCTTTAGGGCCAGAAATGGTAAATCCTCTAGCTCAGCATAACTCCAGTGAAGATTCTGCACTGTTAGATGTATGCAATTCTTTTGTGCTTTCTTCTCAGCAGTTATCCCCACTGATACAGTCAGTGTTTCATCTCAGCATGAAATAACATCAGATAACATTGCGCTCTGAAAAAGGAGATAAAATGAGGATTCAAAAAAAAAAACGAGAATGAATTAGAAATGTCCCCATAGTAGCAGCTAGGAGTTAAAAACAAGAAACTGACAAATGTACCTATTGAGGGGCTATACAGAGAGTTTCCCAGTTCAGCTACTTATTTTTCACAGTGAATATTGGTGCTGGAAGTGTCAGACAGCAAATGATAAAGCTGGTCATGACGGATTTATGATTTGAAGCAGAACCAACTGTCTAAGTGATATCCACTTATATGACAGCTTTAAAATCTTTAAAAGAAAAAGAACCAAACAAGTAATTTTTTTACATCGACTTGACTAAAAAGGATATGTTCATAGAGAACATAAATGTCTCCAAATCTGTGCTATTATATGATACTAAGAGCCACTACAAAGGGGGGAAAAGTTTCTCATATAGATAGTAGAGAAGATTCTTATTTTTTTCTTAATCAGGTAGAGCCTTGATTTTTTTCTTCCACTACTTTAGTTAACATATTAATACTCTCTGGCTGATTTAAGATTTATTCTGGTCCCTTCTGAAAACTTTCTCAAACTTCTGAAACTTCAGCTCAACCCTCTGTGCCTATTAGGAAGTAGAAGAAAAAAATTGGAAAAACAAAAAGTTTTCTTCTTTCCATTTTTTTCTCTAGAAATCTTCTTTAAAGTTTTTTTTTTCTTTCTGACAGCAGAACTGTTATTCTTTGCTGACTGTTTTGACATTTCCAAAAGATGCAAACAGTCATTCTCCAGTTGGCATTAGGCATATTAGTATAAAGAATTTTTTTCATAGACAAAATCATTTAAGTTATTGATGGACTTTTTGTTTGGTAAATTGTTGATGTTTATTTGAATGAGGGAGCTAATATTTAGGACATTCTTGTTCATTATTCAAAACATGAGAGCCATCATAATGTAGTGAAGAGAAGGTATCTTAGAGTTCTGCCTTTTTCAGAAATAATTGAAAGGGATTGGCAGCGTTTGATTATGCTGCAATGGAGAAAAATAATGATGATTGGCTTAACCATAATTTGTAGTAGACACAAATCTCAGTTTGGATCTGTCATTTTATGTCTAAGTAAAGATTGACTATTTTTGATTCCATAATCAAATAGTCCCAGAATGTCAGTATTGCAAGAGAACTCCAAGACAAGCTTCTACCTTAACAAGAGTCTTGTTTAAATGACACCTGACAAATGGTCACTATCCTTTATTGTTTGAGCTTTAATTAAAAGGAATATATAGAATTATGGGGAAAAAAAGGAAACTTGGATTCAAATTCTATCTTTCACTCTTTTTTGTGATCTTAGGTAATTCTGAGTTTGAAATTTTCCAATGTTTATGGAGATAGTATTTGATTACACTCTGCAAATGAGGGACTATCAATCACTGATACTCCCTCAATATGCGAATGTATTTAATTGACCAAGAAAAAAGAAAAGAAAAAAAAACATATAGGGTAAATGTAATGAACAAAAACACTTTGAGTGTGGGTTATAACATTAAAGGGAAGGTCCAATAAGTATACAAAGGTGGCTAGTCTCATACTTTTCCCTTTGTTGTTGGCATTAGTCAGACTGTCACATATATCATAGTCTGTGAGATACTTAAGCCATGTCCAATGTCAGTATTGAGTTTGAAGAGACAGAGAAAAGCCAGTGTGATATGATATGTCCTATCTGTCCATGCAGTTATGACCATGACAGTCTCTATGTAAAGCTTCAGAATGCTTTCAAGTCTCAGTGTAGAGAAATCAGTTGTTAGTTTTATTATATATATATTTATATCCATCCATATCCAGGTCCTATTGTGTTTCTTTCAGGAGCAGATACCTCTCCCAAACTTGCCCAGGTGCACTATTTTATTTGGAATAAATAGATATTAATAGGAAGTATGATTTTTCCAGCTGAGGAGACTAGTTCTATTATTGCATGAAATATACAGTATTTGTTCCACTTGAACTGATGGTTCTACTTTTACCATGTGTTAATTTTAATCTAATTAAATTGCTTACCTTAGTAGCTATCATTATTACAGAACCTTTTTGATTTCAGCATCCGAAGAAGAAAACAAATACAGTTAACAAGATGCCTTGAAGAATAAACATTCTAATGTGAAGATAACTATGTTTCATGAGAGTCACCATTGGAGAGTTGATGAAATGGTTGAATGACCCCTAATGTGCTGGAGTTTTATGTTATTCTGCTCTGATTACTCCATCAACATTATAGTTCTCTATTTCCTCCAAGTTGGGACTTGAACAGAACCGTTTGTAATGGATCAGACTCAGGATGTGATCAGAGTATCATAAACCAGGCATCTTAACTACAGGATTAGGGCCTTAGAAACCAGTCTTATACCTCTAGGACCCTGATCAGGATCAATGCTTCAGGATCAAGATCTTTTACATCTTGATTCTGTGGAGATTCTAACAACAGAACTAATTGCTTTTTCACATGGTTTTCAGAACAGGTGAGTCTATGGCAGGGTTTACCTCATGTAGCAGCTCCCAGCCATATTTCATTCCATCCATCTTTTGACCTTCTCTTCTATGACTGTGCATGGCCCTACCCCCTAAATTGCCACCATCCCCCCACCTTTACTTTCCATTTCAGGACCATAATTTATCCAATGCTGATTTTCCTGTTGGAGCTAACCAGCTCTTCCAGGCTGTCTCTCATAGCCCTCTGATTCCCTAAGAGGACTCTCACCAGACAAGGAAGAACAGCCAGAGGGAGGAAACTGGAAAACATGGTGAGAGGTAGAAAGTGAAAAGGGAACAGCAGTAAGGTCTAGGCAACACAGGACTAAGATGACAAAAGTAAAACAAGATGAACTGAGATCTGCTTGACATGGTGAACTCTCTTCTTACCACATTTTTCAGGGGGCTTTTTTCATGTCTTGCAACTGCTATAATGGACCAAGAAATAAGGACCTACTGTCCTAACTTCCCAATTCCATCTCCTACTTGCTCATCCCTAAAATGTTCTCTCTCCTTCCCTCTACATCTTAGAATCATTCACTTTCTTCGAAGCTCAGTTCCTAGGTTATCTCCTTCAGGAAACTTTTCCGGACTTTCTGGTTATTCTCTTCATCTTCAGATTATCATGTGTATAATTGTCTATTTAATGTTATATACCCTCAATAGGATGTAAGCTCCTTGAAGCAGGAGTTTGTTTTTCTTTTTTGGAGGGTGGGGTGAGGATTTCTACTTTATTTCTTTCTTCTTTTTTTTTTAATAACTTTTTTATTGACAGCACATATGGATGGGCAATGTTTTTACAACATAATCCTTTGCACTCACTTCTGTTCCAACTTTTCCCTTCTATCCCTCCACCACTTCCCCCATATGGCAAGCAGTCTTATACATGTTAAATATGTTACAGTATATTCTAGATACAATATATGTGTGCAGATCCACACAGTTCTCTTGTTGCACAGGGAGAATTAAATTCGGAAGATAAAAATAACCTGGAAAGAAAAACAAAAATGTGAACAGTTTATACTCATTTCACAGTATTCCCTCTTTGGGTGTAGCTGCTTCTGTCCATCGTTGATCACTTGGAACTGAATTAGATCTTCTCTTTGTCAAAGAGATCCACTTCCATCAGAATACATCCTCATACAGTATCATTGTTGAAGTGTATAATGATCTCCTGGTTCTGTTCATTTCACTCAGCATCAGTTCATGCAAGTCTCTCCAAGCCTCTCTGTAGTCATCTTGCTGGTCATTTCTTATAGAACAATAATATTCCATAACATTCATATACCATCATTTACCCAACCATTCTCCAATTGATAGGCATTCATTCAGTTTCTAGCCACTATAAACAGGGCTGCCACAAACATTTTGGCACATGCAGGTCCCTTTCCCTTCTTTAATATTTCTTTGGGATTTAAGCCCCGTAGTAACACTACTGGATCAAAGGATATGCACAGATAACTTTTTGGGCATAATTCCAGATTGCTCTGCAGAATGGTTGGATTCGCTCACAACTCCACCAACAATGCATTAGTATCCCAGTTTCCCCGCATTCCCTCCAACATTCATCATTATTTTTTCCTGTCATCTTAGCCAATCTGACAGGTGTGTAGTGGTATCTCAGAGTTGTCTTAATTTGCATTTCTCTGATCAAGTCATTTGGAACACTCTTTCATATGAGTGGAAATAGTTTCAATTTCATCTTCTGAAAATTGTCTGTTCATATCCTTTGACCATTTATCAATTGGAGAATGGCTTGATTTCTTATAGAGTCAAATCTCGATATATTTTGGAAATGAGGCCTTTATCAGAATCTTTAACTGTAAAAATGTTTTTCCAGTTTGTTGCTTCCCTTCTAATCTTGTTTGCATTAGTTTTGTTTGTACAAAGGCTTTTTAATTTGAAAATATTTTCTTGGAAGTCTGATTGGTATAGCACTAAATAAATAGATTCATTTAGGGAGTATTGTCATTTTTATTATATTCGCTTGGCTTATCTAAGAGCATTTGATATTTTCCAATTATTTAAGTCTGACTTTGTGTGGAAACTTTTTTGTAATTTTGCTCATATAATTCCTGACTTTCCTTTGGTAGATAGATTCCCAGATATTTTGTGCTATCAACAGTTATTTTGAATGGAATTTCTCTTTGTATCTCTTGCTGTTGGGTTTTGTTGGTGATGTATAAAAATGCTGAGGATTTATGGGGATTTATTTTGTATCCTGCTATTTTGTTAAATTTATGAATTATTTCTAATAGCTTTTTAGTAGAATCTCTGGGGTTCTCTAGGTATACCATCATATCATCTACAAAGAGTGATAGTTTGGTTTTCTCATTGCCTACTCTAATTCCTTTAATCTCTTTCTCGACTCTTATTGCAGAGGCTAGTGTTTCTAATACGATATTGAACAATAATGGTGATAGTGGGCAACCTTGCTTCACTCCAGATCTTACTGGGAAAGGTTCCAGTTTTTCCCCATTGCATATGATGCTTACTGATGGTTTTAAATATATGCTCCTGACTATTTTAAGGAAAAGTCCATTTGTTCCTATGTTCTCAAGTGTTTTTATTAGAAATGGATGTTGGATTTTATCAAATGCTTTTTCTCCATCTATTGAGATGATCATATGTTTTTTGCTAATATGGTTATTGATATAGTCAATTATGCCATTAGTTTTCCTAATGTTGAACCAGCCTTGCATTTCTGGTATAAATCCTACTTGGTCATAGTATATTATCCTGGGAATGATTTTCTGCAATCTTTTTGCCAATATTTTATTTAAGATTTTAGCATCAATTATCATTAGGGAGATTTGTCTATAATTTTCTTTCTCTGTTTTCACCCTACCTGGTTTAGGTAGCAGTGCCATGTCTGTGTCATAAAAGGAATTTGGTAGAACTCCTTCAATCCCTATTTTTTCAAATAGTTTATATAGCATTAGAGCTAATTGTTCTTTAAATGTTTGGTAGAATTCACATGTAAATCCACCTGGTCATTGGGATTTTTTCTTAGAGAGTTGATTAATACCTTGTTCTATTTCTTTTTCTAAGATGGGACCGTTCAACCAATTTACTTCTTCCTCTGTTAATCTGGGCAAGCTATATTTTTGAAGGTATTCTTCCATTTCATTTAAGTTGTTGAATTTATTGGCATAAAGTTGGGCAAAGTAACTCCTAATTATTGCTTTAATTTCCTCTTCGTTAGAGGCGAGTTCTCTTTTTTCATTTTTAAGACTAATAATTTGATTTTCCACTTTCCTTTTTTTAAATCGGATTTACTAAGGGTTTTTCTATTTTGTTGTTTTTTTCATAGAACCAACTCTTAGTTTTATTAATTAATTCAATAGGTTTTTTTTGTTTTTTTTTTTTTTACTTTCAATTTTATTAATCTCTCCTTATATTTTTAGAATTTCAAGTTTAGTGTTTGACTGGGATTTTTCAATTTGTTCCTTTGCTAGCATTTTTAGTTGCAAGCCCAATTTATTGACCTTCTCTTTCTCTATTTTATGTAAGTAGGCCTCTAGAGATATGAAATGTCCCCTTATTACCACTTTGGCTGCATCTCACACATTTTGATATGACATCTCATTATTGTCATTTTCTTGGATGAAGTTATTAATTATTTCTATGATTTGCTATTTCACCCAATCATTCTTTAATATAAGATTATTTAGTTTCCAATTATTTTTTGGTCTATTTTCCCCTATTTTTTTTTTTGAATGTAATTTTCATTGCATTGTGGTTTGAAAAGTATGTGTTTACTATTTCTGCCTTACTGCATTTGAGTTTGAGGTTTTTATGTCCTAATATATGGTCAATTTTTGTATAGGTTCCATAAACTGCTGGGAAGAAAGTATACGCCTTTCTGTCTCCATTTAGTTTTCTCCAAAGATTTATCATATCTAACTTTTCTAGTATTTTATTTACCCCTTTGACTTCTTTCTTATTTATTTTGTGGTTTGATTTATCTAATTCTGAGAGTGCAAGGTTGAGATCTCCCACTATTATAGTTTTGCTGTCTATTTCTTCTTGCAGCTCTCTTAATTTCTCTTTTAAGAATTTAGATGCTACACTACTTGGTGCATATATGTTTAATATTAATATTGTTTTATTATCTATGCTTTAGCATATTATCTATGTCCTTCTTTATCTCTTTAAATTAGATCGATTTTTACTTTTGTTTGATTTGAGCTCAGGATGGCTACTCCTGCTATTTTGACTTCACCTGAAGCATAGTAGGTTCTGCTCCAACCTTTTACTTTTACTCTGTATGTATCACCCTGCTTCAGGTGTGTTTCCTGTAAACAACAAATTGTAGGATTCTGGCTTTTAATCCAGTCTGCTAACCACTTCATCTTTATGGGGTAGTTTACCCCACTCACATTTATGGTTAAAATTACCAATTCGATATTACTTGTCATCTTGTTAAGCCCTGCTTATGCTTTTCTCCCTTCTTTCCACCTTACCCCCCTCCCCAGTATTAAACTTGTGAGCACGACTTGCTTCTCACAGGCCTCCCTTTTTTAGTATCTCTCCCCCTACCTTAGAGTTCCTCCCCCTATCCCCCTATCTTACCCCTTTTCCTCACAATTTCTATATTCCCTTCTGCTTAGCTTACTCCTTCTCCTTTTCACTTTTCCCCTCCCACTTTTCAATGATGTGGGAGAAGTTTCACCAAAAATTGAATATGTTTAATATTTTTCTCTTTAAGCTAATTCTGATGGCAGTAAGATACACACAATGTTTGTCTCCCTTCATTCTTTCTCTCAGATATGATAGGTTTCCTTTGACTCTTTATGAGATGTAGTACCCCTACTTTATCCTTTTTCTGGTACAATTTCCTTTCCCCCTCTAGTTTCTAGAACAAAGTATACATGTGTTCTTTATATATCTTTATAGCAGAAACATAGTTCCCAAGATTTCTTTTTACTTTTTTAGGTTTATCTTGAGTTCTATATTTGTAGATCAAACTTTTTGTTTAGTTCTGGTTTTTCTTCAAAAATAGATGAAATTCACTTACTTAATTGAATGTCCATCTTCTTCCCTGGAAAAAAGATGCTCATTTTGGCTGGGTAAGTTATTTTTGGCTGCATACCAAGTTCCTTAGCCTTTTGGAATATCATATTCCAGGCCCTTTGATCCTTGAATGTGGACAATGTTAGGTCCTGAGTAATCCTTATTGTGGCTCCTCTATATTTGAATTGATTTTTTCTAGCAACTTGCAGTATTTTTTTCTTCGTCTGCTAGTTCTGGAATTTAGCCACTATATTTCTTGGAGTAGGAGTTTGTTTTTCACTGATTTCTTTGTATTCTAGGTGCCCAGCACATGAATACAGCTTAAGAAATGTGTATCGGATTTGATTGCATATTAAACTTTGTCAGTTATAACTTGAAAGAACTCTATGCTAATTTAGCCTGACAAATTACAGCTCAGCTTTGCTTCAAAAATGAACCCATAAGGTATAGTTAAGCCTAGAAGTTTGATTGATTTTTCAAGAAATTTCCTTTAGGACAGCAAAGGAAAGATAGGGAATCAAGGTTCAAAGTGATCCTTGATAACTTGAGATTCTCATGTTTGCTTGATTACTTGATAAACACTGTTTTCTACAGAGAAGTTAAATTAGTATGGCAGAGATTATACTAATTAAACATTAAGCTAATTTCACTTAAGTTGTAAGGAATGCATTTGCACTATATTTATTTCACTGTAACTCACTAATGTCTGACTGCTGTATACATTCCTTTCATAGAAAACTATGAGTACATATGAATGTGTATACATATGCAATATATATAGTGTGTATATATTTACATTATGTATTACACATATACAGATACACATTTATGTGTGCATATATATTTATGTGTATATTATCATTAATGTAAATGGGGTTACTGACAAGCCCTTGAGCTACCAAATTGAAAAAAGAAATATCAGAATTATTTAAAGGTAAGATTCTGAAATCAAAATGTTCTTCAAAGTTTCTAGATTTTTCGAAGTGACTTAATTATTTCCAAGACTCCAATCTTTGCATCCAAGTACAGTATTTCTAATGAGCTCAAATAAGTTAATGAAACTGAACAAGAAAAAAAAGGATTCCTATTTTACAGAAGATAAAGTTCTAGATATCCTTAAGCAAAAGATATTTTTATTTATAATCATTTAAAAAGTAATTGATATGAGATTCAAAATGGCTGAATGCATTGCATAAGAATGGAGAATAAGGTTGAGACTATTTTTTAGTGCACTTCCTGATAGTTCTATAAGCTATATTAGGAAGGAAAAAAACATGTAGATAATTAGAATGAACTACTGCTTGACATTTTAACCAATAAAACCTTATGGACCTGCCATAGGTTTATTACTGTTAAGAAACATATCAACCACCTCTTTGAGCACTGTGCTGAGCAAATAAGTTTAGAAAAAAATATTCCCTCTTGAGTTTGTCATAAAAATAGACAACAATGTCACTGAGATACCTGAAAACAAAACTGTTCATGTTTAAATAACAATATTACATTCGTTAAGATGAATATATGCACATATAGATAAATAGACTTGCTTTATATTTGTGTGTATTTACATATGTGTTATCTTTAATTTCATTTTGATGGGGTCCTTCCAGGGTAAATAGACAATCAGGATACTGTCTGAACTTTATTATCTTAGATCCTTAAAACACTGAGAAATAATGTAATTTCTCTATGGACATACAAGCTGGCTATATAAGATCCAAGACTTGGACTTTCCCAGGCTTCTCCATGGTCATCCATGACAGAAGCATGCTTTGAACCATTCCTTCCTGATGCTAAGGCTAGCCTTCAGTGCACTGTTTTAGTCATGTCCAATGCTTCATGACCCCAAGATACTGGACAGGTTTATCATTTTCTTCTTCAGCTCAGGGCCACACAGCTAGTAAGTATTTGAGGCTGGATTTGAACTCAGGAATATGTCCCTTTCTGTTTTCAGACCCTCTATTTTATCTTCTGCATTTCCTACCTAATTTTTTTTCTAAGGTACCTTTATGTTGTGGAAAGTAAAAGATGAAATGACCGAGGCAGCAATGGTTTGAATTCATGAACATATCAATTAATTAACACATGATAATTGTCCAGCAATAGGAACCAGTAGCTTTTCTCAGCTTTGGCACTGGAACTCAAATACAAAGAGAGAAAAATGTTTTTAAAATTAAAAATAATTAATCAAATCAGATCAATTAATTAAAATTATTAGCCAGGATACAAAACTATGTAGTTTGATTTCTAGCAGGAAGAAAGATTAGGAACTTTCCAAATGGAGAGGGAAAGAGTGAACAGGTAAAATTCCTGAAATGGGGAAAAAAAAAAAGTATCTATAAACAATCCAGGGAACATGGAAACAGTAACTGATTAACCAATATGGGGCCAGTTTTCAGCTAAGAAATATGGATTGCTTGAGATGTATAAATGTGAAAAAAACTCCTTACACCAATCATTAGATCTGACTCATTTCCAGTCAGCATAACCTGGGCAGATAGAGGTGATTCAACTTCCTAGTCATGCAGAGCTAACTTCAAACAATACAATGAGGTTTTCCCCAAATCTGCATAATTGAATAAAATTTTCTCATGAGATAAAAGTTGGACTAACTACATAATGGAATAGAAAAGGAACTGAGCTAACTCCAAAACTGAGTCACAACATGGAGTCAGTGAGGTTCTCTCAGTTTTCGCAATTTATTACTTGCTTTCTAATCCTCTATTTAACATCACTTGCCTCTCTGATTTTAACATATTTTACCTATAGACTAGATAGAAAAGCTGGAATGCCTATCACTAGAGACTCAAAGCCAAAGTAATATTCAAATTATTTAATTGAGAATAGAATTGATATTAATTAGAAAGGCAGAATGGCACAAATTTATCTCCAGTGTAATAGTTCTTGTGATTGTGATGGATCTGTTCTGAATTGTGTGTTATTGTGTTATATAAAGTGACAATATGATACATAAAATGAGAGTAAACATAAATGAGTTAAAAAAACCACTGAAAATTCCCGTGGAATGACTAGTATTAAACAAATCAATAAATCATTTCACATAGTCTTTTTCTCTGAATAGTTTAAGATGTAAGAATGGAGCAATCATGGATCATTAATGTAAAAATTGCAATTTGTAGTGGACATAACCCGCATTATACATCTTTATATTTGATTAAGGTTTTCAATATCTACCTTTTTCATTGCACAAATGTCCCCATATTGGCTTATAATATCTTTATTCCTAATCCTATCTCTGAATTTAGTGCAAACTACTGCATGATTCTTTTGTCTTCAGAAAAATGAATTTTTTAAAATAAATATCTCATTTTCACAAAGATGCAATATTTTCTATTTTCACTGGTTATATATACGATGTGCCCTTCAATTTTCAGTAAGTAAAATATGTTAGTAATATTTATGGATACTTTTAGCCTGTGATTTGATCAAAAGAAAGCCCAGATATGCATATATATAGAGAGAGAGGACATGATGTCAGCAAGCAAACATGACTATATATTTAATATTATATATAGCACCCTGACAATAAACAGTTTCTGATTATATTTCAGGTGAGCTCACATTTCTACTTTACTCTGTGAGCAAGAACTAGAGCAGAGAAAGGAGGGAATTGGTCCAGACTCTTCAAGTACATTTTCCTACATACCATGATAAGTTATATTAGCTTGTGTCATGAACACTGTTAAATTTGAGCTAAATCTCTAGTTTTATGAATTATTAACATTGTTCAATATTCCACATAAGGTTAAGGACTTGATTGATTGAGCCAAAGTTGTCAGCAATAGTAGTAGAAGCTTGGAACTTTTATTTCTGAGCAGTGTCTTTTAAAGTTCATTAACAGATAGATATCAGAGGAGCTGAACTTTCTTCAAGGTTCTTGTGTTCATGATAGGTGCTCCATAACTCAATATTGCATTGAATCGAACCATTATTGGTAAAGAAATGAAAAATAGTTTCATGGTCCCAAGATAAATCAATAAGCAATATCATTTCTACAAGCTTTTACATATGAATAAATGCTACTATGATGGGACCATATGTCGTTTTATAGGCTATTCTAAGGTGTTAATAGGATTTTATCTCAAAGAATGTTGTGTAGTCTATGAATATCTTTGCAGAATTTCATTATCTCCTCTTTTGTCCTAAATTAAAGAAAAGATAATATTTTATTTTGAACCACAAGAAAACTAGTTAATGATCATAATTTAGATGCTGGTATAAAGCAATAACTATCCATACAAATTGTTACCTTAAGCACCTGCTCTAATTTTCCATGTATTATGCTAACAATGTTTTTGTCTTAATTTAAAATGTTAATTAGCCATAATATAGATGGCAAAAGGAGGCCTTATAACTTATGTACAATAATTGTAACATGAAGAAAATAAAATATATTACTTATAAGACTAATAGATAGCTAAATAATTTACGAATAAACAAGAGATAGAGAATAATAAAACTAATGTAATCTACATTAAAAGGAAAGAAGAACATTGGGGAAAGTTTTATATTTCCTCAGATAAAGGTCTCATATTTCAAATATATACTCATAAGCAGATGAGGGAGAGAGCAAGAGAGAGAGAAATAGAAAGAGAAAAAGGGAGAAGGAAAGGAGGGACAGGGAGAAAAGAAAGGAAGAAGGGAGAGACAAGGAGAAAGAGACGAAGAGGGAAACAGGGAGGGATAACTATGTCAAATTTATAAGTATATGACTCATTCCACAACTGATAAATGGTCAAAGGACACAAACAGGCAACTTTTCAAGAAAGAAATCAAAAGTAAATATAATTATTTGATAAAATGCTTCAAATCATTATTTTTGAGAAAAATTAAAATTAAAACAATCTTGTCACACTTATCAAATTGATTAAATAATAGAAGGGAGAAATGATTAATTATGCCCAAAGACGTTTAAATTGATATACCTTTAGACTTTGCAATACTATTTATTAAGCTTATTTTCCAAAGAATCAGAAGAGGAAAATAATCTATATTTTGTAAAATCTTTATATTATCTCTTTTTGAATTGGCAAAGAACTAGAAACTGAGATGATTCTAATGAATTGGGGAATGGCTAAAAAAAGTTATGATACATAATTTGGATGGAATACTACTGTACTGTAAAAATGATGAGCTGGTTAATTTTAGAAAAACAGGGAAAGGTTTGCATGAAATAATAAAAAGTGAAGTGAATGGAACCAAGAGAACAGCATAGATGGTAATAGCAATATCGTTCAGAAAATAATTGTGAGGAACCACAATTTGATTACTATAAGTGAAAATGCCCTATCATTCTGATCTCTATCATAAACAAATTAATGACAGGTTGTGTTTTTCTAGCACTCTATATAATAACACTCTTGAATCTCTCTTTTTTCTTTTTCCCTCCTCCTGGATGTTCTGTAAAACATATCAATAAGGGTAAATTCAAGTAAGCAAACATTACATACATATGTTTATCTATATTTCCATATATTCTAAAAGAATAAAATAATTGATTAAAGGGGAGACGGGGTACATCATGTATTTAAATAGAGGAAAGTTGAGAGAACAGTAGAGGAGAAAAAGGAGAAGTGCCATTTTGTTCTACTTTGAGAACAAAGGATAACAACCATACACTGTGCATATAAATAAGAAGTATTATTTGATCCTTCAGTCCTTTCTTCCCTCCCAACACACTTCTAATTTCAAAATCATAACTTAAAGTTTCCCCAATTTTTTTTGTAATTCTGATTTTTCTAAGGGAAACATCTTAATTCTTCCTCAGTTGTGCTTAGCTTTATAGAAGCAATGAAAATCAATTTTTTCATGGCTTACTAACACAGTTTTGTATAATACTTTATCAAACTTTTTACGGTGGAAAGGAATTTTTAAGCTATGGCATATATTTAGAAGAATATCCGCCCCCACTTACATTTGGAAAGGTCACAGAAATACCTTTTTGACAATTCTCTGATGAATTCATATTGAGAATTTGTATTAAATATTTATATATGTGTGGATAAGTGGACAGGGAAGCTAGGTGGCACACTGAATAGAGTGCTGAACCTGGAGTCAGAAAGTCTTATTATCTTTGTGAGTTTAATCCCAGTTTTAGGCACTAGCAATGTGATCTGGGCAAATCTCAGACCTATTGACCTTATTTTCCTTATCCATAAAATGTCAGAAAATGAAATGGAAAATCATTCTTGTAAATTCGTTGAGAAGTCAGGGTCATAAATTGTCAATCACAACTGAATAGCAACAAAATATATAGACACACATGCATTCATAAAGTACTCAGTGTGTGCCAGAAATTATCCAACACTGGGTACTGGTAATACAGAGAAAGGCAAAGATATACTTCCTGTATTCAAATAAATCAAATTCATGTTTCCAACTGTTGTTTTTTTATGACTTCAATTAATTGTAACGTGTAGGACTTCTAAACAATACTCTATCATTTCTTTTTGGATATCCTCCCATCACTGAATATATCCAAATTTCAAATAATCAATTTTTTTTGTTAAAACTCAATCGCTTTCTGGACTTATATCTGCTAAAAGGTACTGCTACATCCCAGAAGTAAAATTTTGCAGTTGTCCTTTGTTTCACATTTTCTTTTCCCAATGGAATAGTATATTCAATTACAACCTCTTGTTAATATTTTTTTGTGCATGTGTGTGTGTGTATGTGGGTATGTGTATGTGCATGTATGTGGTAGTTGTAAGTCTTTTATGTATTACTCTTTTGTCTTACTATCAGTATCCTGTTTTAGATCTCCATCATGTTAAATTTAGACTCCTGCAATATTCTTCCTGTTACCTATCATTTTTATTCTCCTTTTATTTGCTTTCTTTAATAAAAATTCATGTTAACTCTGATTCTTCAACAAAGGAAATAATAACGAGGAAATTGGAAAACATCACACAATTTTATCAGTTATAACAAAATTGTGATAGGTCTTCAACTATCTTCACATCTGCCCAAAACCATAATTTTTTATTGGTGGTAGAGGAAACAATGAGAGCAACTGACTCTGATTTTTAAAAATAAAAAAAATAATAATAATAATTTGCAGAAATAATGGAAACTGGTGGCTTTTAACATTTGAAAATCTAGATATAAATGAAATAAACCTTTGATTTTATGAGAATAATTTCAGTACATTCACTTTAAAAAATGGGTATGACCTTTTTTTCAATGCAATGAGGCAATCCCCAATGAGGTAATGACTAAAGTTTGGGATAAGGTGGGAAAAGAATCTGGAGCTAGTATATTATTGAATCAATTTTATAAAATATTAAAAGAACAGTGAATACTTTTGTTACAATTTTCATCAAGAAACAGAAACAAGGTCATTTTGTCTAGCATTTTCAATAAACAAATATGGATATTCCTGAAATCAAATCTGGGATGTAATCAAAGAGGGAAAAAAAAAGAGCTTGTGACTAAAAACACTAAGAAATATTTTTGATGAATATAATATTAGTATACAACAATATTTCTCCCAAAATAGTTAGAATGACAAAGCTGGAACAAGTATACTTGTATTCTTCAATGTTGAGAAAACAACAAAATAGTTTTTGATTAGAACAAGAATTTAAATAATTAGCAACAGCAAAAATGATCAAGACAAGTTTCAGTAAAATTGCAAGATAAAAAAATTGGTACACAAAAATAATCAGCATTTCTTCATATTATGAATAACAATTTAGAAAATGAGATAAAAAGATAAATTTGATCATAGTTCATAAAGTTATCAAGGAAAACCATTGCTATATTCTAGAACCTCACAGTAAGATAGAAATTGAACGAATTCCACAATGACCTAAAGATATCCCAAATTGTGAACAAACAGGGATATTATTCCCTGTATGTTCCAGAACTATGACGTCAAAGAGGAAATACTTTTAATAGCTATATAGAAACCACTTATATAGATGAAACTACAGTTAGGATTATCCAGGTTTTAGCAGCTTCTACATTATAGGGGAAAAGGGTTCAGAATATAGCATTATGGAAAGGCAAAGGATCTATCATTATAACCACGAATAACCTATCCAGCAAAATTCAGTAAAATTCTTTTGAGTGCAGATCAAACCCTAGTTTTTCTTCTCTTTATTTGTCTTAGTTACATGTTTTCTTTTGCAATATGAAAAACCTGTTTTTTAAAAAATATCTTCCAATCACATTTTTCCAGATATTTTCTTGTAAACTAATTTTTATTTTTTAATATATTTTTGTTTTGTTAATTATTTCCCATTTTACATTTTTTTAATTTTAATCCATCTTAAAAATTGAGTTCCAAATTTCTTTCTTTCCTCCTGCTCCTCTCCCACTATTTGAGAAGCAAGCAAGAGGATATTAATTATGTGAATGAAGTCATATAAAACATATTTCTATATTAGCCATGTTACCCCCAAACATATACTCAAGATGTTGTCCAGGTTCTTTTTTTGATCATGGCTTTCAGGTAGTCAATGATGTTTTTGAATTTTTTTAACTTTTTTTAAAATTTCAGTAGAAAAGAGTATACCCTTGTATTCCCAAACATGTACTTATTCTGTATTAATAGTATCCAGATTTACCAATATTGTATTCTTCTAATTTATATCTATTTTTTTTTTTGTTTATTTTTTCTTGATCTGAGATCAGGATTGCTACCCCTGCTTTTTTTTTTTTTTTAATTCAGATGAAGGATAATATATTCTGCCCCAGTCTTTTACCTTCATTCTGTATGATCTCTGAACTTTAAATGTTGTAAACAACATATTGTAGGATTCTGGTTTATAATCCATTCTGATAGCTGCTTTTATTTTATGGGAGAGTTTATTCCATTCACATTCACAATTAAAATGACTAACTCTGCATTTTCCATTATTGTATTTTTCCGAAGCTGGACTTTTCTCTCTTCTTTCCCTCTTTTTCTCCTTACAATTATTTTGCCTCTTATCTTCACCTTCTTCAATCTGCTTGCTTTTTTTTTTTTAGTGCCCCCTTTCTTATCCCTTCCTCCTTCCACTTCTATCCTCTTTATTTGTTTACCCTTTCCTTATTTCTCCTACTTCCCTAAAGGGTGAGATGATTTTTATTCTAAACTAAATATGTATCTTACTCGCTACTTGAAATAAATCACATGAGACTTAATTTTAAACAATGCTCATTCCCTTCCCTTCTTTCCCTCTATGATAATAGATTTTTTGTGCTTCTTCATATGATGTAATTTATCCCATTTTACCTCCCCCTTTCTTTTCTCCCAATATAATTCTTTTTCCACTCCTAGTTTTTTTTTTAATTTATTTATAGCATCATATCAAAGTTAACTTATTTCTATCCCCTGTGGATGTATATCCTTTCTAACTTCCCTGACAAAGACACAGTGATCAAGAGTTACAAGTATTATTTTCCCATATAACGATGTAAGTATTTTAACCTTTAAAAATCATAGCTGTTTTCTTTTTCTTCCCTGTTGACCTTGTTATGTTTCTCTTGAGTCTTATGTTTGAAGATAAAATTTTCTCTTCAGCATTGGTCTTTTCATCAGAAATGATGGAAAATCTCATATTTCTATGAATATTCATTATTTCCCTTGAAAGACAATGACTTGGTTGTTTTTGTTTGTTTGTTTGTTTGTTTGTTTTTTTCTGATTCTTCTCTGCAATTCAAACTCTTTTCCTCTCCAGGATATATTTCAACAACTTCAAAAAACTTTTACTTTAAAGTGGAAGCTTCTAGGTCCTGGGTAATACTGATTGTGGTTCCATGATATTTGAGTTGTTTTTTCTGCTTGCAGTATTTTATACTTGATTTGATAATTCTGGAATTTAGCTATGATATTCCTTGGTCTCTTTCAGAAGTGATCAGTAGATTCTTTCAATGACTATTTTGCTCTCTGGTTCTAGGATACTAGAGAAGTTTTCCTTGATGAATTTTTGAAAGAGATTATCCAGTCTCTTTTCTTGACCATAGTTTTCAAGTAATCCAATATTAAATTGTCTCTTCTAGCTCTATTTTCCAGGTTGGTTGTTTTTTCCAATGAGGTAATTTATATTTTCTTCTATTTTTTTATTTTTTAAGAAAAATTTTTGTTTGATTCTTGATACCTCATTGAGTTATTCATTTGCCCAGCTCTAATTTTTAGTGAATTATTTTCTTGCTTAGTTATTTTTTTAACCTCCTTTTACTTTTGGCTAATTAAACTTTTAGAGTTGTTTTGCTCAGTGGATTTTTAAAAAACTCTTCCAAGAGAACCTTTTGAGGGGCAGATCAGTTCATATCTCCCTTTGAAACTTCATCTGAAGGTATTTTGCCTTTACTGTCCTTTTCTGAGTTTGTCCTGTGGACTTTCCCACCTCCATCGTAGCTCTCTGTGGTCAGAACTTTTTTTTGCATTTTTGCTTATTTTTCAAGCTTGAGTTCTATTCTCAAGTGACAGAGGAGATTGTCCCTAGATTCCTCTGAAGAGCAACAGGGGCTTCTCATTGCCTACACTGGGGCCAGTGCTACCAGCTTCCCCACAGTACTGGGTGGTCCTGGTCAAATCTGCCTGTTGTGGGGGGTTTAAAGGCTCACAATTTGCCTTCTATAGTCACACTGGAGACTTCACAGGTCTTCTGAAGCAGGACAGAGTGGCCAACCCTGCCCATCCCAGACCTCCCTGAGCCTGAGACTTCCCTGCAACCATGTTGGGCCACTTTCCTCCCTGTCCAATGAGGCAGAACTTTCATGAAATCCTTCTGTGATAAATTATACTGCAAAATTATTACATTCCAAATACCATTCAGAGGCTTGATCTAGCATTTATTCTGAATTTAGTTAATGTCTTGGCCGCTCTTCATCGTCTTGGCTCCAACTCCCCCCATGATTTAATTTAGTGTTCTTGCATTTCATTTTCATATACCTGTTGCTCAACAGTTCTGACTTTAAAAGCAATTAACCCCTGAAGTCAGGAGGACCTGAGTTATAATCTGTTCTTAGACACTTAACACTTCCTATCTGTGTGACCCTTGGCAAGTCACTTTACCCCAATTGACTTAACAAAAACAACAACAACAACAACTAACCATCCTGAAATGCCAAATTCTAATGCAGGAAAAATTTAAGCTATAATGAAATGTATAATCTGATAATTACCTTGAGAACTTCAAGGGAAAATTAATACCATCTATTCTTCAACATTTGGCAAGAAGTTGAACAATTAATACAACCTATACCAAAAAGCAATCTCCACTTTACTATATGTAACAAGTGATCATCAAGCCATCATTTCAATAATTTTTATGAAGCAGCCACAGAGGCAACTCATTTAATTTTGGGGGGAGCTCTAATTTTTGGAATATACCAGCTTTTTTATTTATAGCTTTAATTTATTCATGTTCTGATATTAGATCCTAAACAGAAAAAAAATCTAATGTATTTTCACATGGCAAAATAGGAAGATGGAATTAATATAATAAAATTAAATAAAACAATAAAATAAATACAATATAATAAAATCAATATTAAAATATTAGAATACTATAATAAAATCAATAAGTGATGTTTGAAATTGTGAGGTATGTAGAAGATCCTTACCCAAAATGACTACTCAATGATCACTCAGTAGAAAGCTGAGAAGTTGTTTATTAAAACCTCTAGAGGATGAGCAGTCCCATCATGAGATAAGAAAGAGAAAGCTCATGGTAAGAGGGCTAAAGAATTAGTAAAGATATACAGCTTTTATAGGTTCTATTATAAAGAATTACATCATAAGTTGAGGAGCACTGAGAAATAGCTGCCCTCTCCCCTAATTGAATGTTAAACATTGGTACCAAAAGCAGATTAGAACAGAATGCTTTGTTTCCCTGATTCCTAGAGGAATCATCAACCAGACCTTCAAACTTCAGATTACTAAGCTGACATCATTTAAATTACTAGTCTAAATATTGATAACATTGAACAAGGATAAATGTCATCATTTCTGGTTAAGTAAATATATCTAAAGTTTTAAGTAAATATTGGCTTGTACACACCATACTTATGTAGGTCACAGAGACATAGGAATAATAAAAACTACAGAAAAAGAATTTAAACATTCCTGTAAGTTCTTCACCTTATCTCTCCATTTCACACAAAACGTTCAAACATTAATTTTTTAAACTAAACTTCATAATACATGGGAGTAATATGAAAAAATAACAATTTACATTAGTGAGATCTATCTATTTTAGTAGAGTATAAAGTTATTAATATAAATCAATAGTTTGATAGTTTTCCACTTCCACCTTAAAAAAATAACAATAAAAAAATTCAAACTTAATCTAACATTTTCTATTTTACCACATCTAGAATATTGTGCTGAGCTGGATACTGCAGTTTAGTGAGTAGAGCATACAGAAGGAGGGTAATTTGGATGGTGAGAAAAGACAAGACTTAGGTGGGAAAGGATTAGGGAAAATGATCAAATTTCAACTTTTCAAATATTTTAATAACAATTGTGAATAACAATTTTTTACAATTTGTTCCTGGAGAGCAGAACATAAAAAACAAAAGAAGAAGACAGCTGAAAAGATAATATTTAGGCTCCATGTAACAAAGGAAATCCCCTTAAGTTGTTTTGTGATATAATAGCATCCTTCCCTAGAAGTATTTATGCAAAGGTTAGCTGATCACATGGGGCACAGGATAAAGAGAGAGTTTTCAGCTATCAATGAATTGGATTAGGTAGTCTCTGAAGTTCTTCAAACCTCTGAGATTAGGTAGTAGATGATTCTCTGATTATATGAAGATGTTAATCACGAGTGAGTTTATATTCTTCTTTCTGTGATTCTAGGCAGAATAATGTATCTGTCATACACAAAATGGATCCTTCCCAAAACCCAAAATAAATAAATGTATGAGATTTAGAAAATATTGAAGATAACCATTACTTCTTTTTGACAAAAGCTTTTTCCAGTAATAAGAGAATGCAAAAGAAAGTGATTAAAAAAGACTTTGTCATCCACAGAACCAACTTTTTCCATGTCTTCTGAATTTGCAACAGCTTCTGTCTCATTTTCCTTGTTCCTCTTTCCTTTTTTCTTGACATTTTCTCTCCCCTCCAGATCCAAGTTTATATGTAGTCTCATACATTTAATAGATGTCTGTCCACAAATGCCCATTTAGTCACTGTACCTCAGTTTCTCCATCTCTAGAACTGGATGGTATTATTAATAAAATCTATTTGCCAGAGTTTCTGTAAAGGTAAATTGAGATAATATTTAAGATAATGTAAATCGCAGAACACTACATAAAAGGAAGTTATTATAATTTTGTTTGAGCAATTAGGTGTGGCAGAGGGTAGAGTGCCAAACTGGAATCAGAAAGATCCGATTTGAAATCTTGCCTTAGATACTTATAAGCTATATGATCCTAAGCAAATCAGGGTTAAGACCCTGATTACTTCAGTTTCTTCATCTATAAAATGAGCGGGAGAAGGATGACAAACCATTCCAATATCTTTGTCGAGAAAACCCCAAGAGCAGTCATGAAGGTTCAGACACAATCTTACCAATAGAACAACAACAAATATTATTTTTCAAATATATGTATATATGCATGTGTACTATATGTATGTATGTATTCACACATACATCCATATATATATTATATAATATACAATAAATATATTTCTAACATAAATATATGATAATATATAACATAAATATCATATATAAAAATGTAATATATACACACAAACATTGCAATAAGTGTCGTGCCTGTGATCAGAAAAGTGACTGTTCCATTGTTTTAAGACCACATTTGGAGGACAATATTTAGCTTTTGATGCCAAATGCCTATTTGTGCATGTTTTTGCCTATGTCTATATCCATCAATATGTGTGTATGCATAAACACATTCATGCATATATGTATATGTACACAGATATGTGTCTACATGTAAGAATATGTGTACATGAATATATATATTTATACACACATACATACACACACACACGTATATAATGAAAACAGTGCTTGTGTTTATGTATTTGTGGTTGGAGATGTAGAAAAAGAATCAGAAAGGCAGAGCATAGTCCATGAATTTTCAATTTACAGTCTGTGAACTAAAAAAAAAAAATTAAAAACTATATTTTAATCTAGTAGATTTTCTTTCTAACCCCATGTATTTTATTTACTTTGATTTAAAGTTTTTCTTCTGAGTAAGGTGTATAGATTTCATTAGACTGTCAAAGGATCTATGACATTAAAAGGGTTAAAATCTATGCCACACAATGTTAATATTCCATACCCACAGTGTTTCCTTTAAAAGAAAGCTGTCTCTTTAGTTTCAAAGCCAAATTTAATGTAAGAGATTGTTTTCAGAATATAAAAGAACTTACTAGAAAACAGAAGGAAAAATGTATTTTAAAAGGGCACTAAATGAGGCGATGGTTTTGCTGTTTAGTTCTAATTTCCTTCCTTCACCAAGTTTTGTCAAGTTAAAAAACAGTGGATAATCAATACGGAATAAAAGCAAAGAATTTTAATGAGGTCAGAGTTGTCACAAGTTCCATTAGAATAAGATATTTTTGCATGGCATGCACTGGAATCCACTGCCAATATGAAGTAGAAGCAGTTTTTACTTTCTTTACAATCTCACTTTTTTTTGTTGAATAAACAAGCCATGTCAGCTGAATGAGTTGTTGATACATTTGCATAAATTTATTGATCAAACCAATGTAGGAGCTAAAGGTCACAATTCTGTGCTAATAACTGGTAATAGACTTGTCTAAAATTGTACCTATGTTCAAAATAATCAGCGATATCATACAAACAATTACTACATCCTAGGCATTTGAATTACCTGCTGATGAACATTAGTATTCTACATTAATGAAGAATACTTGTAAATAAATTTTAGAAAATTTTTAATGAAGGAGTTAGATCAATGGATTCACAACACTTTATTAACACGTATGCCTTTCAAAATCAAAAGTAATAATGTTTGCTCCCTGTAGATGCTAAGTGAACATTCATGAGTATTAAAAGAGGGTCATCTTTCTATGGAGATAAATCTGAGATAATCCCTATCTTTTAAATTCTTCCATGAAATCTCTGGGAAACTCTCCATATAAATTTGGGTACATTTCTTGTATTAAAACTTAATCGAGTCTCAAAATTCCATGTTCTCTCTCCCTCTCTCTCCCTCCTTCCTTCTCCTTCCCTCCCTCCCCTTGGCCTCTCAGTTTCCATCCTCCCCGCCAGTTCTCTGTCCCTTCCACTCTCTCTGCCCAAGGACTTTTAAACCTGACATTTCATTCCTGGTCATGCACATTGAAGCAAATAGGTGCTGTGGAAAGAAGCTAGAATCGTCACAAACGATTCTGAAGGTCTGAGGAGAGAGCTAATAGTACAAAAACCTAAGGAGTACAAAGCATTTTCATCATAACTTCTTATTAAAGGAATAATTAAAAGGAATTGATCGAGAAAGTGATTTAAATGCCTAGATCTTGACTAGAATAAATGGGTTCTTGGATGAAGTGGACCTAATAAAGGCCACTAAAGGTGTAGAGTCCTAAGTCTGGTAAATCTAAGCAATAATGTCCACGTGAGGCAGTATATATGCATGAAATATGCATGGCTGTGCATAAACATATATGTTTATACTGGAGGAGACATGCTATACATACATAGCTCTACTTTTCTGTCTACCTTCTTCAGTCATTTCTTATTCTTGGTGACTCCATGGGCCATAACATGAGGCTTTCTTTCTTCTGCTACCTTTTTAAGTCTATCTATGCTTATGTTCCTGGTTTCCATGGCACAATCTAGCCATCTCATTTTCAGCTGTCACTCATTTTTGCCTTTTATCTTTGACATCAGGATCTTTCAAAAAGTTTTATATTTTCATTATGTCGTTAAAATATTTAAGCTTTAGCTTCAATACTTGGTCTTTCCAATGAATAATCTGTATTAATATCTTTAAATATTGACAGATTTAATCTCCTTTATATTGAAAGGATTCTCAAATGTCTTCTCCATCATCATAATTTAAAAGCATTGATTCTGTAGTACTCAGCTTTCTTTACCAACTGACTCTTACAGCCATACATTTTTACTAGAAAAACTTTGAATAAATACACATATTAATGGGTGCACATAGACATTATATGTATGTGTATGTATATATATATATCTTACATATACACAGACACACAGGCATATATACATACACACATAGAGACATACATCTGTGTGTATGTGTAAAAATGCTTATGTGTGATATTCCAAATCTAATATTTTATACAAGAACAACAATATCAGGAGTCAATAAATAGTAAAAAACTAGAAAACAATATCAATGAATCAAAAACAGAATATAGCCTCAGATTTCTATATAGAACTGCACAATGTAAAATTAATGTATAAGTTGGACTGCAACTAAGAAATTTTAATGAATGTAAAAATGACTACCAATAGATTACTGGAAATCAAAGTTAGAATAGATGTACATATGTGGTTGTGTGTGTTTGTGTTTCTCTATCAATTTCTCTCTGTTGTTAACTTTTGGATGAGTCTTAGAAGCTCCTAATCAGGAAACATGATTTCCTAATGTAAACCAATCCTTTATCTATATTTTATGTAGTACTGACAGGATAAATGACTTGCCCATAATCCCACACAGCACACACTAAAACAGAACACAGATTTTGTTGCTTCTCTGTTCACCTCTTTACATACTGCCTCTTAAAAATATTCAAGAAGATATAATATGTAAAGCAATTAGACTGAAGAAGAAATCCAGGAACATAAGGTAGAGAACATGACAGAGATCTCCTCCTTATTCTACGGGAAGGTATGTACATAATAAATAAATACTTGCACTTGGAATTGGGAAGAATTGAGTTCAAACCCTCACTCAGGCACTTACTAGCTATATCTTTCTGAGCAAATCATTTAACTTCTGCCCCAATTTCTTCTCCATCTGTAAAATGAAGAATTAAAGTGTGTGTGGGGGGAGAGGGGAGACAGGGCCAAAATAGTGGAGAGGAGACATGTCTTTTTATGATCTCTCCCTGTGACCCTCAAACTAACAGTAAATCCAGTCTCTGAACTAGTTTTGGAGAGACAGAACCCACAATTGCCTTCACATCTTGACAAACAAAGTGTCAAAAAAGTCATGTGGAAAAAAATCCACATACTTGATTCATTCTCAAGTAGTCTATTTAATATTCTAATATGTTATCCCCCCTCTATGTCTCTTGACATTTTATGGATACAAATGAAAAACATGGACTCCCCAGATGTTATGTGTTCTTTTATTGCAAGGCTCTTCTAGCCTTTCTAATTTTAATCTGGGGCAGCTATGTGGTGCAGGGCACCAAACCTGGAGTTAGGAAAATCCACAATATTGAATTCATATCTGACTTCATATACCTATTAGCCATGTGACCCTGACTCAGTCCTCTTTTACTCATCTGTACAATGAGTTGGAAAAGGAAATGACAAATTACTCCAATCTTTTTTGCAAAGAAAATCTCAAATGGGATTATAAAGAGTTTAACATCAGAAATAACTAAACAATAAATAAAAGAAAAAGGAAAAAAAGAAAATAAGATTAGCTATCTTTCACTTCTATGGATAATGGGTAATCATTTTTAAAAGTGGGAGATATTCAGAAAAAAAATTACAATAGATATTTTCCAATTACATGCAATTGAAAAAAAAAGTTTTTGCACAAATAAAGTCAATGTAGCTAGGGGAAAAAAATCAATGTGGAATCATCAATGGCAGGGGGGAACCTTTGCAAAAGATATGTACAGTAAAGATTTGACAACCAGCATCACTAAGTCCAGGAGTCATTGCCCAATTGCTGTGGTCAGAGACTATGAAAAAAAAAAAGAGTTCTCAAGGAAATGCTAACTATGAATACTATTCAATACTCTTGAAATTATAATGGCCAACCTTGGTCTATCTCTACTCAAAATGCATGATTTATGTACTTAAGCCATTTTAATATATTACTGAGAAGTCCAAAAATTGGTCCTGGAGAAGAGTTGAGAAAATGTATTTACCTTCCTCTCTTTGCAAAATCAGCAGTGGTGGTTAGTGTATCATATTTCATACACTAATGAAAGTAGTTGAGCTATTTGTCAACTGGCTAAATTACTTTGTTTCACTTTTGTTAAATGTTATTATTCAATGTAGGATAAGGGAAGTCAAATATCCGAAGTTAAGCTCCATTACTGTAGTACAAGAATATTCCACTGGAGTATAAAATCTCTGTAGACTATGCTCTGAAAGTCAAAAGGAAAATGTGTTCTCTGAACTTTGTATTTGAGAAAGTGCTGCAGAAGGAAGGCTTAAACTCAACCACAGGTGTGTGGAATGGGAGCTTCCCTACCATGTTGACAAAGCCATGATCTTAATCAAGTGTGTTGGGGGAGTGGTTAAGCTCTGCTCCACTTGGAGCTATATTTGAACAGGTGCAATTGCAAATAGCCTAAAAATGAAGAAGACTCATTTCTGAAATTCTTTGGTCGAACTGAAGGTAGTTTGTGCCCAGAATGGCTTTTGCAGTGTAAACTCCTTGCACAGCTGTAGTTTAACGTAACAATAAACTTGGAAAATGGCATAAAGAACAAGTCAATTTGTCTGAACTGGAGGTACTTAGATTGCTTTATAATAAATCCTGCTCTCATGCTGACAAAAAAAGAGAAATCATTTCACCTATATCATATCCGTAATTGCATCTTAAATATCCCCATAATCCCTTTGGAATTAAATTCACTCTCAAAACTTTCAGGAATCAAATCAGGCCAGACAAAAGCAAACAAACAAACAAATAAAAAACTAAGTATGATTTTCTTATCCTTGGAAAAAACACAAGGACAAATTTGACCTGCAGAGATCAGAGATCAGAGATCAGAGAAATTCCCTGAGCCTGAGTCAGGGAATTGGTTTTTAAATAAGGGAGAAGAATCTTTGCCTTTGTGAAAAGGGAGAAGGGGAGGAATCTCAGTAATGTCAGTGATCCTCTATCCTGCCTGCTGTCTTAAAATAGGATATTATGGTCCCTATTTTAACAATGATAAGGTTTCATCTAAACTGATCAGATATTGCAGTGGGAAGAAACTGTCAAGGAACTTTCCCTCTCTCAGGGTGCTGAAATCACAGTGCACATGGAAATTATTTCCTGAAGGGATTCAAAACAACTGAATGCAGAAGGACTTAGCTGGTCTGATTGATTTGGAACTCTCTGCTTAAGACTTTCACATTCTTTACAGCCAAAAGTGCCACTTAGGGCCAGACAATGATTAAATAAGTCACTGTGACTTTCTCTGCACCCTGAGGATATGATGCTAAAAACACCACCTTATCTTGTTTCACAAATGAAGTAAAATAAAATCTAATTTGGTTCTAACAGAATAAAGAAAAGCTTATGAATGAAATATTTTGGTGACATCATATTCACAAACAAATTGGTCTCAATATATGCCTTGTCACTAATACATTGATTTTCTATCAATGTAAATTATTATCATTAAATTAAGGGAAATTAAGATATTTCCTTGCATGGGGCAAAGTAGAGGACAATACTGAAGAGGAAATCTGTACCAAAAGATTACTTATAAATATTAAAGAAGGGAAAGGGACCTGTATGTGCCAAAATGTTTGTGGCAGCCCTTTTTGTAGTGGCTAGAAACTGGAAAATGAATGGATGCCCATCAATTGGAGAATGGTTGAGTAAATTGCGGTATATAAATGTTATGAAATATTATTGTTATGTAAGAAATGACCAGCAGGATGAATACAGAGAGGCTTGGAGAGACTTACATGAACTGATGCTGAGTGAAATGAACAGAACCAGATCATTATATACTTCAGCAACAATAGTGTATTAAGATGTATTCTTAATACATCTTGGACTTCAACAAAGAGAAGATCTAACTCAGTTCCAATTGCTCAATGATGGACAGAAGCAGCTAAACCCAGAGAAGGAACACTGGGAAATGAGTTCTAAGCTGTTTGCATTTTTGTTTTTCTTCCCAGGTTATTTTTACCTTGAATCCAATTCTTCCTGTGCAACAAGAGAACTGTTTGATTCTGCACATATATATTTTATCTAGGATATACTATAACATATTTAACATGTATAAGACTGCTTGCCATCTAGGGGAGGGGGTGGAGGGAGGGAAGGGAAAAGTCGGAACAAAAGTGAGTGCAAGGGTAAATGTTGTAAAAAAAATTACCCATGCATATGTTCTGTCAATAAAAAGTTATAATAACAATTTTTTTAAAAAAAGATTACTTATTCATAAGATTCTGGATTGTAAAGAGAATTAAGTCTTTCCCATTTGTGTGGACCCATATCATGCCTGGTTTTACAACTCTTTTTTTTTTAATAAATTTATTTTTTAGTAAACTGCAAATAAACCTCCTTTTTAGTAAAATACATTAGCCATAATGGAAAATATTTTGTTTTTGAGGTGATGTCCATGTTTTAACATTTTTAAAAAGGACTCTCATAATATTCAAACCATGATTATATTCTTTCTAAACATTATGATTCAATAAATGATTACTAAATGGAATAAAGAGAAAACTGGTGAATTTATACTAAGCTCTAAGCGAATTTTCAATTCTATGAGATTCATTCTCATGAGGTGAAAAGGACACTAAATATAGAATAGGAAGATTTGTGCTCAAATCCTGCTTCTACTGCTTAACAAGCATCATGACAATATTAAAATATTTTTATCAAAACACTCTCTTTTCAAAAGCACAATATACATTATAATATATGTGTGTGTGTATGTGTATATATACTTAAACCATTTTAATATATTGCTGAGAACTCCAAGAAATGGTTTTTAAATTATAATAAATATTGGTGACTTCATGTCATCAAGTAATATAATTATTATCTTTTCACTGCTATAGATATTCATATATTTATCAAAATCTTAGAAATGTGTGGTGCAATTTTATTATTTCATTTTTAAATTTTACCATGATTTTTTTCTAATTTCTAGCTTTCTTTCTGATATTTGCCATGTTTCCACTGGATGTTCTTAAAAGATTAATGTCTTTATTTCTGCCCAATTTGTTGTATCTAATTCAGCAGTGTGTGTGTTTTATTAGTGACATAGACACATCATCTAAATTTGTTTTTCAAACAGAATTGAAATGTAAAATATGTTTAAATCACCTGCGAACTGACAATAATTTTGTGCTTGAGAAGGTTAAAAAATATTTATGATCTTTTAAAAATTACTTTCAGCTATCTATGGTAAAGGAGGATACATTCTTTACTTGGAAGTCTTTTTTGTTTTGTTTTGTTTTAAATTCATTTTCCTGCCAATCAAAGAGAATCATGGGTTTTGGTCTCGCTTTGGTGCCTCAGCTTCCATGTTCCTTTGTGAGGTTTTTGAGGGAAAGTACCTGAAATTAATTTTTGGGATTTCAATTAAAAATGTAACAAGGAATTACAAAAACTCACTAAGCAAAATTCAGACAGCTATCTGGGATCGTGGTCTTCAAGTTAGCAGCAGACAATAGATAATACAAAGAAGAAAAATATCCCTGGAGTCAACATTTTGGATTTTGTTGCCTGACTTCCTCATCAAAGTGATCCATGTTCTGAGATACAAATTGAAATTTTATCTAGTTAGAGAAAGGCTTTCTAGCCATTGTACTTTACATACAGAAAACCCCAAAAAAGGTCCTCCTGATCTGAAACCCAGCAATGGTTATAGTGATCAGGTCATCAATCTAATGAGGTCATGAGATATATCCAGAGGACAATGCAAAGGAGATCAGGGACACATTGGCTAAGAGGGACAGTATAATTTCCAGACTAGAGTTCACATTTTCCTGTAATAAAATCCTTATTAATTCTTTCAGTTTGACCTTCAGCTTCTATTTGATATTAACATTTGACTGGATTTGAAGCCTAGATTTCCCTCTTCATCTCAAACAAGTGAAGCATAGATTCATCAGTCTGATTGTTTATATTGTCTTGTAGATTAATGGTAATCACCATATAGGTCAGTCTTGTACTGATAGTAACTAATTGGAAAAAGTAGATAAAATTACTTGACTTAGTCAGTTATGATGTGGATTAGCAGTGTCTGGAGTTTTGCAGTTGATTTTGTTGTTCCTGATGCTGTTGTTATTTTGTTTGCTCTTTTGAAATATTCCTTTCTCCTAACCCCAAACCAGGCATTTTTTTTAAAGTCACACACCTGAACTTAACTGCCAGTTGATGGGACTCCCCCCTTCTCTTAACCCAGTCTTTACCTGAGATAAATAAAAATCCCACTTTTTTCTTCTCTGCTCACAGATTAGTTTCATTAGTACTGTCATTACTCTTCTAAAAGTCTAGTTAAATGCACATATACTTTTTATTTCATTTGGATAGAGTTACAACAAACCAAATATATTGGAAGTACTAAGTATCAGAGCAGTTTCTGGAAATAATATCCCTTTGCTTCCATGTATTGTAGGAAATAGCTACCACAATATATCTGTTCATGATATATACTGTACTATGGACAAAACAAACTCAGTAGTCAATTTTCCAGTTATTTCTCATTTTATAAAACTCAAAAAGACAGTATAATATCAATATACAGACAATCTATACACACAAATTGAGCACACAACAAATTCATCATTTCTGCTATCTTAACAGATTGTTTATTGCTTTATAATTGTTTACACCGCAAGTATTTGCTACTTCTTTTCCATTAACCTGGCCATCATCTACAGTCATAGCCATCAAGTAAATAACAATACTAGAATTTTTAAGATGTTTAAAATATTAAGACAGGAGATAGTTCAAAAGGTGCTGAGACAACTAACATTACAATCAAAAAATTGGAAAGGGCCTTAAAAGTCCTGACCATGACATGCATGTCTTTCACATCTCCCATAAGTTGTCAACTACATGATATCCATGAATCATATCCACCTTCAAACTTTTGAGCCCCTTTCCTTGCTGGCCAAGAGTTCTCTCTTCCCCTTAAAGTAATTCTGTATACTCAAAAATATTTTTAATATATCTAGGCCAGTGCATGAACATCAGTGAATCTTCACTAGGGCGCCAGAGATACAATTTCTCCAGTTTCAATATTATGTAAACTATTTGGAAAAAGAGGTAAAGAAGGAATATTGCCAAACCCCTTCTATCACACAAATATAGTACTGATACCTAAACCAGGAAGAACCAAAAACAGAGGAAAACAATTACAGACCAATCTTCCTAATGAATATTGATGAAAAAATTAAATAAAATATTAGCAAAGCAATTACAGCAACTTGAAAGCAGGATAACATGCCATGACCAAGTGGGACAATACCAGCTATGCATAGCTGGCTCAATATCAGGAAAACTATTACCATAATTGACCATATCAATAACAAAATCAACAGAAGTCATATGATGATCTCAATAAATGCAGATAAAGCTTTTGCAAATTACAGCACCTATTCTTATTAAAAAACACTATAGTGCAAAGGGATAAAAAAATCTTTCCTTAAAATAATAAGCAGTATCTATATAAAACCAACAGCAACCTTTATTTGTAATGGAAAGGATCTGGAGACATTCCCAATAAGATCAGGGGTGAAACAAGGATGCCCACATCATCATTATTATTTAACATTGTACTAGAAATTTGGCTTTAACAATAAGAAAATAAAAAGAATTAGAATAGGCAATTAAAAATAAAATTATGACTCTTTCCAGATGATATGATGATATACTTAGAAAATCCTAGAAAATCATTAAAAAACCTACTGGTAACAATTCACAGCTTTAGTAAAATTGCAGGATATAAAATAACCCCGCCCAAATCATCAGCATTTCTATATATTATTATATATCCCATCACCAAGAAATCGAAAGAGAAATTACATTTAAAATAATAGTATTCAAAATAAAATATTTGGATGTCTATCTGCTAAAACAAATCCAAGAACTACAGGAAACAATTACAAAACACTTCTCACATAAATAAAGTCAGATCTAAACAATTGGAAAAATATCAATTGTTCAGGTGTAGACTGAGATACTATAATAAAAATGAAAATTCTGCCTAAATTGGTCTACTTGTTCTGTGCCATACCAATCAAACTGCCAAAAATATTTTAGAGAACTAGAAAAAATAATAACAAAATTTACTTGGAAGGAAAAAAAGGTCAAGAATATCAAAGGAATTAATTAAAAAAAAAAAAAAAAAACAGAGGATGTTGGCTTAGCCATACCAAATCTAAAACTATATTATAAAGCACCAGTTATCAAAAACATTTGGTACTGACTAAAAAAAAAATAGTGATGAATCAATGTAATAGATTAGATACACACAAGACAATAATCAAGTCCTATAGTAATGTAGTTTTTTAATAAACCTCTCAGACTCCAACTTCTGGGATAAGAACTCAATATTTGACCAAAAAATGCTAGGAAAACTGGAAAATAAGATATCAGAAACTCTGCATAGACATACATCTCACACCCCATATCAAAATAAGATCAAAATAGGTTCATGATTTGGGTGTAAGGATGATCCCATAAACAAATTAGTAGAACGGGGAGGAATTTATAAATAACGAATCACTAGAGAATATTGTGAAAGACAAAATGGACAACTTGGATTACATTTGATTAAAAAGGTTTTGTGCAAACCAAACTACCAGAAACACAATTAAAAGGGAAGTACAAAGCTGGGGAAAAATGTTTACACCTAGTTTCTGTGATAAAGATGTTTCTAAAATATAAAAAGAACTATGTTAAATTTATCAGAATAAAAATCATTTCCCAATTGATAAGTAGCCAAAAGATATAAACAGACAATTTTCAGATGACAAAATGAAAGTCATTTATACCTATATGAAAAAAAATGCTCTTAATCATTATGAATTAGAGAAATGAAAATTAAAACAACTTTGAGTTACTACCTCATATCATTCAGCTTGGCTAAGATGACAGGAAGAAATAATGATAAATGTTGGAGCAGATGTGGAAAAACTGGGACAGTAAAGCATTGTTGGTGGAATTGTGAAATGATCATTTCTTTTTTCTGTTTTTTGTCTTTCCCATGGTTTTCCCTTTTTGCTCTGATTTTTCTCTCCTTACATGATTAATAAAGCAATGTGTATTAAAAAAAGGTTAACCTCACATTATTTTTTTCATCTTTATATACATGGCATATACATACATACATACATATGTATATATATGCATATATACATATATACGTGTATAAAATATGTATGTATGTATATATGTATATAAATATTGAATCAAAGTACTGTTTAATGCATTCCAAACTATTTGGATGGCTTGAGTGATGCAGTATTAACTAAGTTGAAGTCAACTGAGAGCAAAATTTTCAGGGGAGTTTCCAGTTTTCAAGCAATCTGTCCCTAGAATGATATTTTTCATGTTTTAGTGAATAAATTGACTAAAGAAATAACAGTGGCATGCACATAAAGTGTGTTGATGACACAAAGCAGAGGAACAGCCAAGACATTGGACAATAGTCAGATTCCCAAAAGTGTCTTCCAGGCAATAATAGTGGGTTGAATATGTTAAGACAGAATACAGTAGGAGGAAAGAAAAACCGTTTATTGAAGTTAAGAGACAATTATAAATAATTAAAAACTATGAGATGAGCATGTGTTAGTAGTTCATTTGACAAAACACATGCTTTATTTTAGCAGAGCACAAATTTAATATGAGTCAACAAGGTGATCTAGTCATCAAAAAATTAATATTAGGTTATGTGATTTATTGAGGTGATTTTTTTAATTTTTGTTTTTCTGGAACAATGGATATTATACTACAGCTATCTTCTGTTTTCATTGGATCACACAGAGGGTTTTATATTCAATTATGTTTAGAAGGCATAGCATATAAGAAATGCCATTAAGAAGTTAGGGTATGTCCAAAGGAAATATTTCAAGACATACCTCGAGTTGAAGGTAGGACCTGGAGTATTGGGCTCAGAGATTTCACTAGTAGTTTAGTTGGGAGAGTACACAGAGTCCATGAAAGCAAATTGTACAATAATGAAGTTGAAAATGAAGGTGGGACAACTATTGCACACGGATTTTAGAGCTCATCTGAGAGCAAATCCTGACTATTCTTGAGCTATCTTCCAAGATTCTCTGACCATGATGATAAAATTATTTGTTTTGTGAACTCATTTCACATAGGGAGTAAAAGAATTTACACACCAGAACTATATTATAAGAATTTCATCTTGAAAGCTGTATAAAAATAATTTAGATGTAGAGAAAATGGAAACAGAATTGGAGAGCATGACAATTCCTTATAAAAAGAAATGAGAGCCAAACTTGATTGATGACCATGATCAGGGACAACTACACAGTTGGTACAAAAATGTCTTAGAATTAAAATCAGTATGAAAGCAGTTGATTGGATAAAATGAATGGGGAAGAAGAGGGAAGAATGAACAATGATTAAGGTTACTGGGAGAATAGTGATATTCTCAAGCAGAAAGAAAGATGTCTGGAAGAACAAATTTTGAGATATTTTCTGGATATTCCAGAAAAGATATCCTGCCACAGGTTTCCAAATGAGGGAATGGAGAGAGAAAGATAAAGAGGAGATGAAGATAGAAAAGAAAAAGGAGAAGGAGTGAGAGAAGAATGAAGAAGGATAAAGGAGCATAAAGAGAAAGATAAGCAGAGAAAGAGAGGGACACAGAGAAAAAGAGACAGAAATACAGTGTATTTTGTCTGTGTGTGTAGCTTGATTCATGGTATCTGAAAACTGTAGAGATGTCCACAAGAAATAGACAGTTACTGAATGTCAATATGTTATTGGAAACCTTGGAGAGAGCAGAGTGAACAGTGTCAGTTGAATAATGTGGTTGACAACTAGAACTCTTTTCAGCAAGAGATTGAGAAATTAATGGATGGTGAGGAAGCAAAGTCAGCACATGTCATTTATTCTTTCTAGGAATTCGGTCTCAAAATTGGGTACAGCCATCATATCCAGATGATAACTTGAAAAGGGAAAATTAAGTGATGAATTTGGGTTTGTTTGTTTTGCAATAGAATTGAGCATATTTGTAGTAGAAACTGAGAGTGAATCTGAGACATAAGCTTAAGGATAAAGCAAGATGGGTAAGGATTGAGGATATAGAGAAGGGAAGGGAAACGTGTAAAGATCAAAGTCGTGATCTGAGGTAAAGAGTATGTGCAATGAAGGAACTAGTGATAATTCCCTCCATTTTCCTAATAAGACAGGAGAGATAAAGGAGGCATTTGGGATTTGAGGAAAATTTGAAACAGCTACTAGAGATTATGATATAGAAATGGATTTGAAATACAGTCCAGGTTTGTATTATAATAGCAAAGGCAGTATTGAATTCAACAATATGACTGTCTTAAGGAAATTAAAATGAGATTTAAAATAGCATGCTGTTGGGATCTTCTCTAGTGAATAACTTCAAAAGGATGAGTAAACAAATCGTATGGTACACACTACCAAAGGCTGATGGTTTGAAAGGTCATAAAAGGCACCTTTACTGCCTTTAGAACTTTAGAAGTTGAAGTTCAAAGACAAAATTTAGTAAGATTGGTTTTGATTCAACACAAAAAAGAAATGAAAATTAAACCATATACTTGTTTGGAACTCTATTTATAGTATACTTTTATAGAATGTAAACTCCTTGAAAGCTAAGTCTGATTTAAGGGCCAGCACCTATATTCAGGTATACAATCAGTGCTTATAATCACTTATTGTTTGATTTTGCTTTATTGATTGAAAGAATTTTGTATGTGTGTGTGTGTGTGTGTGTGTGTGTGTGTGTGTGTGTGTGTGTACAGAGAGAGACAGAGAGAGAGATGTCTCTGCTTATGATTTTCTTTTGATAATTTACATATACATAAGCAATATATACATTTGGCTAATGTATCACACAAATACTAAACATTATATACTCAAGAATACTATGGCTCAAATATGTTTTAAAAATAGTTTTCAAAGGAAAAGTGACAGGAAAGGAAAACTAAGGGAAACTCTGGTTTCTACTCTGAAATCTTATTACGCTTGGTTATAAGGAATTACAATTTCTAGATACGAATATGTGGAAACAGAAATAGATAACTATTAATTAAAGCTGTGTCTGTTTTTTTTAACTTTATGGATTAGTCATATGGCTATTTTTGAAAAAGTCTGGTTTAACTTTTAGCAAATGAACTTGAAACCTGTCAAACTAAGCCAAATCAATGGCTTGCTATCATCAGTTAATTCCGAGAAATGATTTCTGTTCCCACAAAATATGGGACGCAATCAAACCTCATCACACCAATCTTGGTATTAACTGTTTACCATCATTTTTATAATTAAAAGCTTTGCTAAATAAATTGCATTTTCAACTAACATTTACAGGCTCTTCACAGTAAACATTCTAGAGGTGGAAACTCTTAGCTCTCACTCATCATACATTATGCATTTGTTATGACTCATATCATTCTCATGTCTAATTGCAAATGGTATCCGGGCTATTCCTGTCTATGCAATGCTGCCACATGTCTTACAAGGCCGATGTTTAGAGGCACACGGAGAAATCATGCTTGACAAGGAATGTCACACAGATATGCCATTAAATGAGACATTATGTAATCCAACCTTGATGAAGGACTTTATGCAAAATTCATAACACTCATCTGAGTCCAAGACTGGTGTGTGCCTTTATCAGATAATACCACCTTGAGCAGTCTGTTTTTATAGCTATGATCTCTGACCCACATCTCATCTTTTTTAATGAAGGTGACACAAAATGCTTCCCAAATTCTTAAAAACATTTTATCCATGGTGACATTTTATAGCCAGTTCACTACAGAACAGTTGTACGGAGAAAGACAGAAGTATGTAGAAGACTAAAAATAGGAGTTTCAAGAAGGATCAAATTTGCATATTAGTTTTTTTTTCCAAATTTCAATCACAGCAGCACCACCTATTGGCAGATCTTCAGTGTTTTTATCTAAAGGACCTAGCTTATATGGAATTTTTCCCAATATAATTGTTTATAGATAAAAGCGTGCTTTTGAAATTCTACTTATTGCAAGTCATTCACATAATACAATTCCATAAATGAACATTCCATTTTTATAATAATGTGCAGCATAAATATTTTAGTCTAGATATGTCCTTCAGAATGGGAATCCAGAGTGAGTCCCTCTGGAAATCTTTGAAAGCTACCCTAAAGTAAAATAAAAGTTTCCTTTGAATTATACATTTAAAAAAAGAAAGAAAATAAAGAGTTTGACTTTTTGTGAAGTTGTTTCTCCACTGACCTGAAAGACACCCTTGAATAGAAACACAGTTGGGGAATCATTTCTACTTCCTTTATCTTTCATTTATACCTAGCCTGAAAAGTGTACAGTAGCACATTTTGACATGGATTCCTGTTCGGAACAATTTCCCTTGCCAAAATAATGTCATTCCCTCATTGTCCTATGGTATAAGGTAATTGTGTTTTAGACTGGAACTGGATTTTGTAATATCTAATTATCTTATTTCTAGCCATGGCTCAAATTATTAATATCTCACAGGAGCTCCAACGTGATGTAGAAAGAATTGAGAAATGTTCTTTCTGTCGTGAACGGCATTAGAAGAAATACAGCCCTCTTGGGTAAGAAAGGGGATGCATTTCAGTGAAACTACAAAGGTATAAAAAATATAGGCGCTATAGGGATGAGTTGCAGGATGTCAGTTGAGCAAGATTATGGTATGAAACCCCTTTAAGTACCAACAAAATAATGTCAAGAATTCCAGAAAAAAAAAAAAAGAAAGAAAAAACTGAACTAAAAAGTTTAGCATGTGTTTCTGGAAGAAAGGTTGATGAGATCACAGAGTGAGAAATTTTGATTAAGTATAGAAAAGCTAAGGAAGGGAGGGATTTGGCCTTTGTTTTATCAGGGAAAGGGATTTAGAGAGATACAGACCTAGTTTAAAGCAGGGTCAGTATCACATTTTGGAATGTCATCCAGAAGGGATGGGATTTTCTCTTTCTAAGGTAGCTCTCAGATCTCAACCTTTACCTATTTAACTAGGCTTTCTTAGGTGAACAGAGAGCTACATTTGAAGAGAGAGAGATCATTTAATGACACATGACTTCCATTACTGCCTTCGCTATAAGCAGCTCAAATAATACTAAACCAGTGGGATTTTGAAGTTACTCTACACATGAACATTTATCCTTAGATTTCTGTTGTTATGGAATCCCTTTGAAAATAATTTGTGACACCTTCAGGTGGTATAGCACAAAGGTGTCAAGTATGTGGCTTCTAAGCAGATTATAATATCATTGAGAAATATTTAATACAATAGAAGACAGATAAATGGTATTTTGTGGTTTTCTTAGTCATTATGCTGACAGCAGGGGTCCCTATGTATGGACTGGAGGGCTTTCTATTTGAGTTTGACATCATTCTGTAGCAAACTTGAAATCATATCTGCTTGTCTGTAGTCCAAATTTGGCCTTCGCTATTTACTATGTGACTTGCAAATCTGACAGCCTCAGTTTCCTCTACTATAAAATGGGAATAATACTACCTCTCAATAACTTTGTGAAGGTCAATTGACAGTATAAAGTGCTTCTGAGAGTACTAAAAAATGCTGGTTTCTTTCCTTCTTTCCTATGGCAGTATCATTCCAGATACCCATGTAGAAATCTAGATCTGTACAATTTTAGTTGTGATCATAGGAAATAACCTTAAGAGACAACTGCTCCAAACCAACTGATGCATGAATCACCTTTAAAAGTCTCTTTCTCTCCAGACTAGTATCATTAGATGAAAGATTTGAGGGCTACAATGAATATTAGAAGTCATCTAGTCCATCCCTCTGATTTTTTTTAAATGAGTAATCCGAGGTCTAAAATGATCAAGTGAGCCACTAACAGTCCTACAAACAATAAAAGCAGAGTTGGGATGTCATCCTCTAGTTCCACAGCCACTGCTCTCTGCCTTGACCCTTTTGCCTCAGGAAGTCTGCCTTTCAATCTTCCCTTTCTTTAAACTGGCCATTATAATACCACCAAAACAAATTTCCCAGCAGAAATTAAACAGCAGAAATATATATTTTTTTAAATTTAGTTTTACAAATTTAGCAACAATCACTAGATAGCATTTATGAGCACTTTTTTTTTTTTTGCAAAAATGCTCTTTTAGTCTATCATCTATCTAACCTCTATGCAGGTATATAACCATCATCTATATCAATTTTCTATTTTCTCTCATCTATCTCTCTCTTCAATCAATCTATTACCTATGAATGTATACATGTAAATCTATCTTCTATCTTGTATCTGTATATCTATCATCTTCCTATCATCTACCAACTACCTATCTTCTATATATCCATCTATCATGTATGTATGTTTCTATTCATCTATCATATATCCGCTATCATTTATCTATTTACTGCCTATCATCCATCTATCTGTATATGATCTATGTATGTCTATCATCTATGTATCTATGTGTCATTCTATCTGCCATCTATCTTCCAGCAATATTATATTTATCTATCACTTATGTATCTATTTATCCATTAGCTATCTTCTATCATTTATCAATTCTGTCTCTCTCTCTCTCTCTCTCTCTCTCTCTCTCTCTCTCTCTCGATATATATATATAATCTATATATCTGTCATCCATTTATTTATCTATTTACTCTCTCCTCATAACAATACTGTGAAATGTGTGCTGTTATTATACTCATAGTTCAGTTGAGAAAGTTAAAATAAGAGTATAAATGACTTGCCTAGGGTAACACAGGTAGAAGTATCTGAGGTAAGCTTCAAAGTTAGGTCTTTTTCACTCCAAGTCCATTTCCCTAAGCACTACATTTCCTTGTCACTTCAATCCTAAACATTTCATTGGAGGATTATCCTTCTCTCATTCTATTCTGCTCTCTTCTACCCTTCCAATTAGTCCTGCCATTTCTCATTTCTCTGGAATGCTCTTCCTCCATTATTATACTTTCTTCTTCAAGTCATAGAACAGATTCTACCTCCTCCATAAGACCTTGCTTGATACCCTGTGTGTGTGTGTACTTATCATATGTTTATATATAACTATCTCCCTATGGATATATCAAAACCAATCAGAGAATGATTAATTTCTATAAATTTGGCTCATTTCCCAATATGTTTGAGAAATGCGATCTTTGTCAGAGAAATTTGCCCTCAATTTTCTATTTTCCTTTTAATTTGCAGCATATTATTAGTGCGTGTATATGCTCACATGTTTACAAAAGCTTTTAAATTTCATATAATGCAAATTATTCATTTTACATGCTGTGTTGCTTTTTATCTCTTGTTTGGTCATCAACTCCTACTTTATCCATAGATCTGACAGGTACATTTCTCTGTTCCTCTAATTTATTTATGTCATCATCCTTTATGTCTAAATAATCTGTCCATTTTGACCTTGTCTTGATTTACAGTATGAAATGTCAGTCTATCCGCAGCTTTTGCCAAACTGCCTTCTTGTTTTCTGGGAAAGGTTTTTTGCAGAAGGTAGAAGTTTTGCTGAGACTTAAAGGAAGCCAGGAAAAGCAGGAGGCAGAGATAAGCAGAGAGGGCATTCCAGGCTTGGGAGATAGCCAGGGAAAATGTACTGTCGGGAGATAGAATTTCTTTGTGAGAAACAGCACAAATATTAAATAAATTTGAATAATAAAAATTATATTTATTAGGGATAACAACTTTCATATCTATCACATGAACTAGTCCCATCCACAGATATCTTTCCCCTCAAATTTGATCAAATAGTGAATTTTAGAAGGCAATTTATTGATTTTCATATATGCATCAAACCATGAACCTTACCTATAATGCTTTTTCTGAAATAAGACTTACCTTCAGTTCCCTTGATTTGAGAAAATCATCTCATCAAATCATCGGACATAAATACATTTACCCCATTCTCCTAACAATTTTCCCCTTCCAAACACAAAAACATATATATTCACTTTCATGCAATATTAAAAGGGTAATCTTGAATTTCCTAAGACCTAAATTAAGTTGGGTCAATCACATAACTTTGAGTTTTACAATTTTTAATAATGCACACATATTTTTAAACTCTTCTCTCCTTTAAAATCCTAATGCTAATCATTTCTTGTATGAATACATTTCACCATGCACCCTATATAATAAGCAGGAGCTGTCAATTCTCTATAATTTTGTGGCGACTGCCTCCCAGCTACACAGTCATTATATTCTTGCAGGCTAATTGGTAATTATACCTAAATTGGGGGGCTAGGAGATTTTACTTACTGTTGTGGAAAACTACCTGCTATTCTCCTCTATAATTTTCCCTTTTAGGCAAAGAATTTAATTCTTTATTTATTTAGAGTATCTTCAAAGAAGGGTGTAGAGTTGGCTTCTTTCAAAAAAAAAAAAAAAAAACACAATAGGTTACATAAGAACCCTTGAGTCTATGAAGCTGCGGCGGGGTGAGGAGGATGCTTCTGAGTATTACAGGGAGAGAACTGACTCTCTTACTCTTGGTTCTGTCCAGATTTTATCAGTCTGACTCTAAGATTATAGGACCTGCCATTCATAGCAAAGCCAGTTATGATATGATTATTTTTCTAAGATTCTCTGGTATCTTGATCCATAAAAATAGTAGTGGATTTGGAGGTAGGACATTATTTCTTCTGGCATTTATAATTTGGTCATTATTGGGAAAAGTTCTTTCATCTTTCTTAGTCTCAATTTTGTGATCTATAAAATGGGCACACAATTGGTAGTATTTACTTTACAAAAATATTGCTAAGATTTTTAAAGCATTTTAGAAAACTTAGACTGTTTTATACTTAGCTATGTAGACTCGGGGGGTAGTAAACATAGAGTAGCTTTAGGTATTGAGTACAACTTTTTCATTTTGCAAATGAGAAGGCTTTAGCCCCAAGAGACATGGTCAAAGTCACATCAGTAACTGACAGAGATGTGTAACCTAGATTTTCTGACTCCAGATGCAGATTTATATTTTCTCCTATAAAAATGATGACTTTCTAAAAGCTAATTATCATGATGATGATTATTTCTGTTCCTGGGCATCTAGGAGGCACAGTGAATAGAGTTCTGGGCTGGGAATTACAATTATCTTCCTGAATTCAAATCTGCTCTCAGATACTTATTAGCTGTTTACCTCAGTTTCCTCATCTGTAAAATGGACTGGAGAAGGAGATAGCAAACCATTCTAATATCTTTTCTGAGAAAACCTCAAATGAGGTCAGAATCAGACATGACTAAACAACTGAAGAGTAAATACTCTTGTTCTTGCTTCTACAACTTTGTGATCTTAATCTTAGGCAAAAGACCAACAAATGATACTATGTTTTTACATAAAAACTTATATTTTTCAGGAAAACTAAGTAGAAAAGTAAATTGGAATAAATGGTTATGTGGTTATAAAGGGAAGAAGGAGAACCATATTCACAGGTGAATCTCACAACTCCCTTATTGATATTTACTTTATTCACTAATAACCCTAATTCCAGAATTCTGAGCCCATAAGCCCAGTTATATCTACCATTATCCCGAAGGCACTCAATTTTCTCTAGATTTCCTAGCTTAGGTATTGGCAAACCTTGTTCTCCAAATTCACAATACTGAAAAGAACTTTGTTATTATAATATATATTTTCTTAAAATTAAACCTTATTGGATATAATAACAATTATTATTCTTTAACACATCTGTGCACTTTTTCCCATAATGAAACAGAGAGTACAAGGATTGTTATCACTGGTTTACAAACAAGGAAAGTGAGATGCAAAGAGTTCTTGGTCATGCCATGGAAGTAGGACATTAGCATAATTTCTAATTTCTAAAGCCTAAAAAATTAGCATAATTTCAACTTTTAGCCAAGAGCTCTTTTCACTAAAAGATAGAGTTGAAAAGTAACGGATTAGTCAGTCAGTCAACTCAAATATCCTAAGCACTTATCTGGAACCAGGTATCGTGCTAAGCATTAGTGATGAAAAGAAGGGTAAAAATAAAATTCCTGTTCTTAAGGAGCTCATGGGACTGAAGTCTGAGAAAGGCTTTTTGTAGACTAGGAAACTTGAGTGGAGACTTGAAGGATGCTATAAAGCAAAGGTGAGGAGGGAGAATTCCACAAGCCGGAGATGGACACATGTGAAATTGATGCTCTGTCATACTGGGGTAGCCAAAAAAGTTGATCGGGGGAAGATTTTTTGGAAGGTAGAAGGTGAAGAAAAGTAATACAAATTTCACTACACTAAGAGAAAACAGGCAAAGGTCATCATTAATCTGCCGTAGATAGCTAGTACAGGCTTCTTTGCGATGGGAGAACCCAAACCAAAAGTGGATGATTTCTGTTTTGCATTTGAGAGGGCACACAGCTAGCTTCCTCCATAATAAAAGGGTTCAACTATTCTTTCACACTATTTTTATTGAATAGTAAGCTTTGAAAATTATGGATATGGGACAGAGAAAAATAACATGGGATAAAAGTGCTATGGCAACTCTGTATCTGGACAACTGGGAAATATGCTGCTGACAGAAAGTAAGTCAAACATATCCTGTACCCATTTCCACTGAATCCAGTGATAAAAAGAATCATGAGCTGAAAAGACAGATCTTTAGATTATATAGGGATGAACAGTACCCAGACAAATGGGTACTTCCCACAAATGACTTTGTAGCAAAAGAAGAGGAAGTTTGAGTCTAAGAATCTTAACTTTGTTCTTAGAAATGCTGGCCCTGGGCACAGCCAAAAAAATCCAGCTTGGGAAATATTCGTTATATATTTGGTTTTCTTCCTTTTGGTTTGGGAATAAAAAAAAATACTATATTATCTTTAATAATATATTTCATATGGATTTAAACAATGATTAAAGAAAATAAGACAGTATGGAGAATCAGATGAAGTTTGGGAAGTGAAAAGGAATGATGAAGTTGGTTGAAATTATGAATGGCATCATTTTCAAAATAGGAATAACTACAAAATTACTTCTCCTGTACATAAATGAAATATAGTGTAGGGAACTGGACTGGGAGGAAATCTGGAAGGAAGGAGACTGAATCTGGGCTCCACCCTGCTTTGCTGTTGCTTAATTTGCGTGAACTCCCCTATTTTCCAGCCAATATTGTGATTTTGTTTACGTAAGGAAGGCAGGGAAAAAAAAAAAAAACTTCTTTTGACGTTTAGGTGGTGAATTAATGTTTATCTGATAATGGTGACCATCCCCCATTTTTCTGTTTTATCTTCCTTTTATATGTCCAATTAGAGCAAATAGTCCTACATCATTATTACTCCATTATATAATAAAATACCTGATATGTTTTTTTTACTCTCTTCCTTTCTTGCCTTCTTAAAAAAAATCAGCACAGATAATAGTCCATCTTTCTCAATGACTTTCCTCACTATCCAGGGGCAAGTAGGTGATATGATGTTCCAGTGATAGACTTGGAATCAGGAAGAGTTCAAATCAGACTTAATAACCTTGGACCAATCATGCAAATTCTGTTTAGATTTCTTCAACAGCAGAATGGGGATGACATGAAATATAATTGATAGCAGTTATTGATATAATGTATATAATTGTTATTGATATAATTAATATTGTAAGGATCAAATTAGTGCTTGTGAAGCACTAAGCCTTAAACTTGGCATAGAACCAGCCCTTAAATGCTTTCTCTGGGGCAGCTCCATGGCATAGGGGATAGTGCACCTCATCTGGCATCAGGAGGACCTCAGTTCAAATCCAGTCTCAGACACTTAATAGCTGTCTGACTTTGGGTAAGTCACTTAACTCTACTTCACTCCTCCAAATAACTAAACAAACAAAAGTAAATAGATAAGCGAATAAATAAATGATTGTTTGCTTGTACTGCTCACCACTGTCACCAATGTGGATCATTATTTACTTTACAATAATACAAATTTAAATTTATTTTAATTAATTATTATTATTATTAATTAAACTAAAATTTTAATTTTAATAATTTTAACTTAAAAATAAAAGTTGAAATGGCTTGCTAAGGATTGCTTAGTCATTATGTGTCCTTGATGAGACTTGAACTCAAGCCTTACTGACTCTGAGTTCACTCCTCTCTATCTATTGTACCATGATACCTTTCATGGTTTCTATTAATCATCACACTGGTCTGGGTCTCAGATTTCTTGTGTACAGAATCAGGGTTTAGAGAATTAGTGAAATAAAATACAGTATCATATAGGGCTGTATTATTATGTTAATGATGGTAATTATCACTCTCATTTTCTTCACACATTAAGGCTTGCATTGGACTTATCTCAAAGGGAGATTAATAGTGCCAATTGTCCATTTTACAGATGAGGAAAGTATGGTTCACAGAAAATAAGCAACATCATAGTTCCAGTTGTCTTTCCCAGTGCATCTCTCAAGAGTTAGTGTGCCCTCTATGAATAACTTAGAATAGTTTCAGCCCTGAGAAGAGACACAGACTCATCTGAGTTCCCAATGTCAAACGTCTTTTAAGCTCCTGCATTTTCCTATTTAGAGGATGTGCTGTAGCATCACGTAATAAGCTGTGACACAGAGGGATCATTAGTTGCCCAAATCTTTTCATAAATAGTCATTTCTTAAAGAGCTCGCAGCTGTGAATCCCACTGAGTTGCCTACATAGTTAGGCAGGAGTTCTGAACTTCACCTCGCTGACTGTGGACTACGTAGAATCAGATTTAGATGACAGTTTCTCCATTAGGAATCATATCAAAGCTCATGTGGCACAGAGGGTAGCATGAGAAGAAGGAAAAAAAAAAACCCAACCCCGTAGAGCTTAATGGTTGCAAGTGCATCCATGCATTTCAAATGAAAGAGCAGGAAAAGTATGTTGTGTCAATCACAGAGTTGGCTGCAAGAAGAGAAGAAGGTGCTGAGGGCCAAGGTTGACTGCAAACGTTCAATTACTCTATATGGAAAAGGGCTCTTAAACCAGTGACTAAGCAGGGGGAAAAACAGAAAGAATTCTGAATTTGGTGCTAGAAAATTTGGATTCAAATTCTTTTTCTCTCATTACTGGTGGTGACAGACCAATCACTTTTCTGGATCTAGGTTTTCTCAGTTGTAAAATGTACTCTGTAAAGATGTAAATTTCTCAAAATTGTCTCTGAAAATACAGGTTAACTATGGGAATTATAGATGGAAGCACTACAGCTGAAGATGAAATTTTTCCTTGCTATAAAAAGAATTCTCTCACACTGAAGGATCATATAGCATCAAGAAGTCACATATATTTAACTGCTTCTCTGTTTCCATACACATACACATGCACTCTAATACAGACAAGAACAACATTCATAAATATAGTTCTGGCCCGTGGAGTTATATAGGTCTCCAAAAAAGTGTCACTGAACCAGGAAATTGATTGCTTCTTGGCCTGGATTCTCTAAACTCCATCTTAGATCCTCCACTTCTCCAAAATAATTATACCTAGAAAAAAAAAATCTTGGAAAGGCATTCAGTAGACAGCTATTTTTTCAAACAGTCCTGGGTTGAAAAGCATCCTGAGTAACCTGTGCTCTTTCTACCATGATATTTATTTACCAATAATTAAGATTTTCTAGTAAATATTGTTTATTTTAAAATGAAATGATTTAACAGAGAATTCTTTTTTTTTTCTTTGATTCTAGAACAATGTCAAATTCCAGACACGGTCTCTGTGTTTCATTAAAAAAAAAAAAAAAAGAAGAAGAAGAAAAGAAAAGAAATAAACAAAAAGAATGAAAGGTAATGCGATTGTGTATTTACAAAGAGAATGATGCAATAAATTTTTAATTCTTCTCCCTAAATCTAAGGGATATGGGATATGTGCTTAATTTCCAGGCAGCCTAATTATGATTTGTTTCATAGTTCCCGGAATTTTATTAGTGAGTTCTGGATAAATCTTGAAAGCAGGGAAAGTTGGTTCAAATCCCAGCTCTACCACTAATTACTGAAATAACCTTGGGCAACTTATTTAAGTTAACTGGATTTCCTTTACTACACATGGAAAAATGAGGCCATTGTATTAAGTGATTTCCATTTTAGCTCCAAATCAATGATTCTCTGACTATGCAAGATTATTTCAAATGTTCTGTTTTAAATCTAGAAGTAGCAATAGGGATCTTCCCACGAGACAATGAATTGAATATTTGAGGTTGAGAATCAGTCATCTCTAATGCTGTCCTTGGTTTGATTTGATTTTTCATTCCTATCCAGTAAATATTTATTGAACACCTGCCATATTCCAGACACAGTGCTAAGTGGTAGGAAAACAATTTTCCCCCATATACATATTTTACTTTACTTTTTACATGTATGTTAATGCTTGTAATACACATTTATTTATGAATCATGTAATTCTGGTAATACAATTAATAAAAAGGGACAACCCCAACCCTCAGCTAGCTTAAAGTTTAAATGGAGAGATTAAAACACAAAAGGAATCAGCAAAGGTTGGGAGTGGAAAGCCAGGAGTACATCATGTTTAGAGGAGTTGAAACTAGACAGAGCAGCAAAGGCAAGGTGAAGTTATTAGATAGTCTAGTTTCTGCCCACTTTAAAGGAAAGCATTGTGAGGAATTGGATGATCCACCTTACAAACAGAAGATAGAGGAGGCAGAGGGATGTGCACTCGACCAAGATGGTGAGCTTAGAAGTAATGAGCTTATCCTGGGAGGGACATCTTGTTCTGTGATGTTAAAACCAGGCAAGGCAACAGTTTGTTTTAAGAACTTTCTATTGACCAGATGGCATGATATGTTGCTTAAATTTTCTTAACTGTAAATCCTTCCACTATGGGATAATGCAGAAAGAACTGGTTTCAAATTTAGGAAAAAAACTAGGTTCAAATCTCATCATTGACTGATTGTGGGACTGCCAGCAATTCATTTTACTTCCAAGTGTTTTAGTTTAAATTTTAATTTGAAGGACAATTTCTGACCTGAATTGATAGAAGGCCTTTACTCATTCTAGAAATTCCCTTCAACAATAAAGTCATAAAATCTGATTGCTAACCCCCATCCCTTTACCAATTCCAAAAGCTGTTTGGTTTTGCTAGCCCTATGTAATTTTTTTTTATCTTATTTGTTTTCCTTAGTGAACCATAAACTAATACCTTAAGAAATAAATTACAATCTCTAAATTCAGCCAATTACCTAAGGCCCCACAAAAAGACAAGAAACTTGGAACTCTTTTTTAGCCACAGATAGACCCAGTCTTAGGGAATGTGCCCCACAAAAAGGCAAGAAACTTGGAACTGTTTTTTAGCCACAGATAGACCCAGTCTTAGGGAAAATTGTAAAATTAGGGAATTCTCATTTCAATATTTTCTTTTATTCCCAGGTATGTCTGTAATCTTCCTGCTTCCATTTGCTGCCACACATATATTCCTTTTTGCTGCCCCATACCAACTGGGCTTATTTTTGTCATACTCACTGTGTATCTATGGGACAAGTTGGTGTGGTGGAAAATATGTTGTTCTAGGAGTCGGGAAGATCTGAATTCCATTTGTAGTTTCTAAGCTTACTACCTTGTCTTGGACAAGACACTTAGTCTCTAAGCCTCAGATACTCTTTTGTAAAATGGAGATAACAACAGTCTCTACTTCATGTGGTTGCTGGGAGGATTTAATGAAATAATTTATATAAAGCGCTTTTTAATCAAAGCACCATATAAACGGTAGCAATTATTATTATTATTAATAGTCATTATAGTAGGAAATAGAAGTAATACTGTCTCATCATCTCAAGACCCTCTGTTCTTCCTACTTATTAACTGGAAATAAGTATTTTTATAAGTTTTTGTATGTTACTTGCAATGTTAAAAAAAAAAAAGTTTACCCTAACCTGTCTTCCCAAGTAACATGTACATTTTATTACTGTCCTTCTGCATAAATATACACACATTTCTAAACTAAAATCTAAATTTAATGATGGGGCTGTCCATCCAGGTAAGAGGAAAGAATGGTGTCCTAGCAAGCTTAGTAGTAGACATTTTGGGATGATACAGAAGACTTTTGACTCTGTCATGCATTATGATTGAAAGCTGATAACCTGTATCTTGGTCTAGTTTGGAAAATAAATGTGCACTCAATTACACAAACTTTTTCAGTCAGGATCCCCGGGATCAATTATATTAAGTCCATTTTTTGTAGGTATTTCTGAGGCGGCAGATTCTTAATGCGTGTTTTATCTCTCTGTCTGAGTTGTTTAGGACAGCCAAGTACATATCACTTTTCTGTTTAAAGTATTTGAGAGAAGCAACTACTGAAAGGATTCTCTCTATAATTAAGCTTTAGTGAAAATCACACACATGGATACTGGATGACCAAAAAATCCTTAAACAGCTGCTGTATGGGCTAAGAAAAAAAAAAAGCAGATGTAAATATAGCAGCTAAAAGAAGCATTATTGGCCTCCTAAAATTTTAGTAACCTGCTTTTTAAAACCCAACGCAATCTGGCTTCAACTTACTTTTTTTAGACATCTCATATAATTTCCCTAGACTCATTCTACAATCCAGTCAAACAGGACTATTGGCTGCTTCTTTGACATGGCATTCTATCATTCTTGGTGACTTTATATAAGTTATGTCCCATGGCTCAAGCACACATATTGCATCCTTATTCTTACCTGTAATAATCCATATTTTCCTTCACAGCTCAGCTCAGTTAGGATGTCCTTTGTAAAGAAAGCCTCAATTGAAGTCTCTGATTGTTAATGCTCTCTCCCTCTCTAAATTGCCTTTTATTTACTTAACCTGTAACAAATTGTGTTCTCTGGCAGAATTCCAAATCCTAACAGGGGTCCTCAAACTTTTAAAATGGGGGCCAGTTCACTGTCCCTCAGACTGTTGGAGGGCCAGACTATAGTAAAAACAAAAACTTTGTTTTGTGGATCTTTAAATAAAGAAACTTCATAGCCCTGAGTGAGGGGGATAATCATCCTCAGCTGCTCCATCTGGCCCGTGGGCCGTAGTCTGAGGACCCCTGTCTCTTTCTTGTATTTCTATCCTTAGCCTAGCAGAGTTTTTGCACATAGTTATCTGGATGATCTAATAAAAGAAAGTTTGAATAATCATGATTATTCTGGCTTCTAGTACCTGAGATTTAGTCATTTTACATTTCATCCTTCTCCTGAGTTTTCTAGCACCTTTAAGGTAAATGGGGAGTGTGTTGTCTCTGTGCCATTGGTACAAGCTCCAGTTTTGGAGATTCCGGCACTTCAATTTCATTTCAACACTTAACAGCTAAATTAACTTTTACAAGGAATCTTTATTTAAGCAGAATAGCAATACAAAATATATCCCCCAAGAAATACTCTGGGATATAGTTTTCTTTTATCTTTGCAGTCACTGGAAAAGAGGGGAAAATTTGGTTCATAATTTAATTCAACTCCTGTATAGGACCTTCCTTGAAATTCCAAACCCAAAGTTCTCTTACTTGGATCATGACACTCTGACTTCCTAGAACTTTCCTGCAGGGCTGGACCCCTGGTTACCATGGAGTCTCACCATGAGTTAAACTTATAGACCCAGAACTCTACTCTCCACCCAGAACAAGAAGACAAAAGCAATAGCCCCATGATCCAAAGCTCTGTTGTTGAGATCATAAGATGCTACCCCTGCCTTAGTTAATGGTACCCATTCTCTTGGTAAACAAGACTTTTATTCTTGGACAAAACAAAAGAGAGAGAGCAATATCAACCTAGTCAAATAATTTTAAAGATGCAAGTAGGTGGTACAGTAGAGTGCCAGCTCTGGAGTCAAGACCTATCTTCCTGAATTTATTTGTGGCCTCAGATATAAGTTGTGTGACTCTGGGCAAGTAACTTAACCTTGTTTGCCTCAGTTTCCTAATATGTAAAATAAACTGGAGAAAGAAAAAAAGGTAAACCATTCCAGTATTTTTGCCATCCCACAAACGGGATTATAAAGACACAGACATGATTGAAAGAAGCTACTTCCAGCTAAGCAGTCAATAGGAAAATATTGCTCTTAGGCTCATGACACAGGAATGCAGACTGTCTCCCATATGGGTGGGAGCCTCTACCTCAAATGACCTGGCCATCCTTCAAAGTCCTGTAACCTGCATTAAGTACTTTGTAAGCAAAGGCCACAAGGAAAAAACTAACATGAGGATGTGCCTTAAATGCTGGGAAGTTGGAATAATGGAGCAATTAACCTTGTATTAAAAGCCTTGAGAAGCTGGATTTTTTGTGTGTTTATGTATTTGTTTGTTTTGTATGACGGCTTCATAACTCATATAGAAGCTCCAGACATAGTGATTCCTGACAAACCTCAGTCATTGCACTTAATAAAAAGGTGCTTAATGAAATCAATGCTAGTCTTGAGGCATAATAGCTATGATTGTGTTAATTGTGGTCCCTATAAACTGTGTGATTTTGGACAAAAGATCCAACTTCTCTGAACTCTAGTTTTCCCACTTGTAAAGCTGTAAATACTTCATCCTATTGATTCAATGGGTGTTACATGTTAGATGGCAGAATTTACTAGGTACTGAAGAATTTCTATTACTATTACCCTACCATTAAGTAGTTAATATTGTACTGAGAAGGCAATATTCATACAGCTAAGTAGCTACAAATTCATTTTGAGAATAAAAAGGCCCTATTAGCAAATAGAGATATCAGCAAAATTTTTGTCATTGTTGTTTTTGTTTTTTGAAGAAGTGCTCCCTTAACTGTGTCTTAAGGAAAACTAGAGACTTGATTTTAACCAGGGGAGTGGATGAAGGAATATATAACAGATGTAGGGGAACCAACTCTCCATCGGTAGAGAAGGCATGTCATATAAAGCATGTGCTTTGTAAATTAAAAAGTACTTTAAATATCACTGTCATTATGTAGTACTCAGTGGAAGTCAATCAAACTTATATAGTGAAAATATATTAAAGATGAATGGAGCTTTCTTTATACTCATCTAGTTGAATACTCTCTTTTTCCTGTGAAGATAATAAAACCCAGAATAGTTAAATGTCTTGCCCAGAGGCACAAAAGCAGTCAGGAGCTCAATGTCATTTAACCCAGGACTTTGTGCATCTTGGAAAGTCCTCATACATCCTGAATATTGGTCTTACCTTTGCAATGTTATTAGAACCTTCTTAATGAATACCAGTTTCTTTGTCTATAAAATTAGTAAGCTAAATTAGAGAATCTCTAATGTTTTTAAAATGCTAAAAAAAGTAATAATTTTCTGTCCTTTTTATTATGAGATACAAAATAAAACAAAATAATCTTTTTTTCTGTTCAACAAATCATTATGACTAAAAGAAAATATTATTTAATACTAAAAGCTTTGTAATGTTAAAAAATAAAATGAAAGTATTTTCGGCGCTACTTGAGGAATTTTAAAATACTGGGCATAAGCTTAGAGAATAAAGAGAATTTTTAAAGTGATTATTATATTTAAAATTCATTATAGTCATCTCTTTTATAACTATAATCTAGTTATATAAACCAGAACTATATTTTTGATAGGGATAACAGTGAAAAATACCTTAAAACCAATGCTTATAACTTAATAAAACTACTTGTCAATTTGCCTTTGTTTCTGAATAACCTATCATCATTGTCCTTCCACTTAAAATGTTTAATTCTGATGCTAGTAGTATAAATTTTGCTGAAATCACCTTCAATTCTTTGTCCTCTCGTTCCCCTTCAGAAGAACACAGTAGCTGAAGTTTTCTATTGAGGGTTCACATGAAAAGAATCTAGAGATAAAAAAGACAGCTACTGTTCCATATATATTTTTTTTATCCTGAGAAGTTCTATAATTATTGAAGTAAAACTTAAAATGTACTTTAGTGACAAAGGATTATGCTTTTTTTTTTTGCCTTCCAATAATAAACTCATGATTTTTTTTTTTTAATATACAATGACATACAAAAACGGAGTTAACATCATCTTTAAAGATATTTACTTTTGAAGTTTTGGAATGGTTTCCATGATGAGAACTTATGTGAGTGGAAGCAAAAATTATAAAAGCAATGGTCTAAAAAAAGAAATTGTATACCACATAAAGAGACGATATAATTTCCCATCATCCCTGGAAGGGGCAGTGAGGGTGGGCAAAGAACATTATTCACTAGGGGCAATTTATTAAGGTACATTTCCTAGAAGGCTACATATATGGCATTGAAAGGTTAGATTGTAAAGAAAGGACTCTAGTGGGGTCTTTTGAATGAAAAATTTTAAAGTTTGATAGCTGAAGACCATGAAATAGATCAAGAGTGGGCAAACAAGCTGAACACTGAAGAGGAACCTGACAAAAGTGGGGAAGGGGGATAGTTGATTAATTAATATAATTAATGGAAATTGAGCAAAGAAGGTGACAGTCTAGTCCTCTTGAGCAATTATGCCATATTGGGAGGATAGAGAATGATTTTTTTACTTGCTTTATCATAGCTGTTTCACAACTATGGCTTAATTACATTTTTTTGCTATGAGCAGAAAACAACAAATAAATATCAGCATTGAAATAGAAGCTAGAGATTTGATATTACATGAATTAAACTCATTTCTATATTTTCATCTTGACTTCAACAAGTCCAGGAGGTTATTCAAATAATAACAAGAAATAGGCCCTTTTTTTTGTCCCACAAAAGTCTTTATTCACTCATTCATTTATTTATTTATTTGGTCATTTATTTATTTATAACATACATTTATTTTTAAATTTTAAGTTCCAAATTATCTTCCTCTGCTATATACCTAATTAACCTACTGAGAAGGCAAGCAACATTATATCAATTGAACATGTGAACTCAGGTAAAATGCGTTTCTATATTAATCATATCACCAAAAGAAACCAATAAAAAATAAAGTTGTTCTTCATTCTGCACTGATTGGAACAGTTTTTCTTTAAGTATACCTTAGCTTGTGTGGGGGGGGGGTGAGAAAGAGAGCGAGAAAGAGAGAGACGCTGACTTTCAGATGGTTCAATAATCCTTAAATTATCTCTTCTCAATCTATTTTCCAGGTCATTTATTTTCCCAGTGAGATACTTCACATTATTTTTTACTTTTTTTTCATTCTTTTGACTTTTTTTTGTTGTTGTTTCTTGAGTTCTAATAGATTGCCCAACTTAATTTTTTAAGGATTTATTTTCCTCAATGAATTTTTGTACCTCCTTTTCTGTTTGGCAGATTCTGCTTTTTAGGAACTCTCCCCCCCCCCCTTTTTAGCGAAGTTTTATGCATTTTTATTGTTAAGCTAATTGTTTTTTTTTTTTTCCAAGTTGTCATTTTCTTCAGTAATTTTTGGTTCATAATTCTGATTACTTTTTACAATGTTTTTCTTTAGATACTCTTATCTCTTTCTTTAATGCTTGAACGAAGTCTTGTTGGGCTTAGGTCCATTTAACATTTTTCTTCAAGGCTTTGATTGTAACTGTTTCCATGTTGCCATCTTCTGAGTTTGTTTCTTGGTCTTTCTCAATACCATACCTTTCTGCAATCAAATTCTTCTTTGTTATCATGTGTGTGCATATTTCTTTTTTGGGGTGGGGCAGGGAGGGAAGGGGGGCTTCAATCATTTTTTTACCTTGTATTTCATGTTAAATTTAGACTCTGCTCACCAGAAGATGGAGAGATTCACAATCCAAATCTTCAGGGGTTTTTGTGATATTTTCATCGTTAGATCTGGAGGTCTTCAAGTTTTCAGTGCTTCCAAGTTTGCATGATATAAAGAGAGGTGTGATACTATTTCTTGATTTGTGTTCTGGTCTGTATTCAAGAGAAGCCCCTGCTCTCCTATAGCTACACATTTTCTGGAACTGTAATACTTATGGGCAATGCAGATGCCAATCAGCACCATTTGCACTCAATGCCAGCAACAGGTGCTTTATAATTTCTTTCTGAGCAGCCATGCAATCCTTCTTACCATCTCTGGAGAGCTCGAGAAGCTGCTGCTGCTGCTACCTCCAAAGCCTGCAGCTCATGCTGCAATCGTATTAATTTTCCACTTTACCTTGGGTGAAATATTGATTTAAATATACCCAATATTGCCACAACTTTTCTACCCACAAACCTCTTGAATGTTTTTACAAATAAACATAACTTGTACAAGTGGTATTTTTAAAAAGACAATTTTTAAAAATGTATTATATTAAAGGCATTAGGCCTTTTAATATATCTATTTAACTAAATAACTATATGTTTCTATATATAAAACTTCAAATATATTTTCAGAGGTGTCAGCACTGATCAGTAAATACAATAAAAGGAGTTGAAATGCTTCAGTTTCAGATTTTTGTCCCACACAATTTCTATTCAATATTTCTTTTTAAAAATTTATTTGAAACTAAATACAAAACAAGGGGAAATAAACAAAATAGAAAAAGACGTGTGTGTGTGTGTGTGTGTGTATATACACACACACACATCTATATACACCTACACACTAAACACACATGCACATAACCTATACATCGAAATAATATTAATATGATTGACACATAAAACCGATTTCTCCCTTGACTGCCTTTTAAGTTTGACCTTATTTTATATTAATGATTCCTAGCCCTTTTTTCCCCCAATAAGTTCCCCTCCTGAAGATTCTTCTTGTGCTTGTGTATATTTTATTCCCTATGCCTGCTGACTCTTCCACCTTAGTTCCGCTCCTTATCTCACTATTACTTCCCCTTCTTCCACCCTCCATGGGTCCCTCCCTTCTCTTCTCACCCCACCCTTCCCCACCCTCTGTATCCCATTCCCATTAATCTACACACTTTATCCCACTCCTATAGATCTGAACACCCTTCTGTCCCCCGCTCCATCCCATTCCCTCCCCTCCTTATTTCTTATGGATTTATTGCTTTTTCCCTCCTTTGCCTTCTCTCTCCTCTCCCTCCCCTTTCTCCCCGCTTTCTCCCCCTCCCCCTTCCCCCCATCTCCCTCTCTCTCCCTCTCCTTCCCCTCCCCCCCTCTCTCAGTAAGGAGTTATTAGCGTGCCCACCTTCAGTGCCGGGTGGGGGATGGTGCCTCTGGCTTCCCTTCAGCTCTCCCTCCGACCTGGAGGCCCTAACCCGGAAGTCCCCGCCCTGCCCCGGGCCCCTGCACTTCCGGTGGGCCGGCTCCTTTCCGCCCCGAGCTGCGTGGCTGCAGCGCGCCTCTGGGCCTGGCGTGCCCAATCACCGGAGGTTCCCTCAGCGTGCTCGGACTCGGACTCCGCACGGAGTCCTGGAGGGGAAAGTTCCCGGGGTTCCCGCGAGTCTTCCTCAGACCCGGCTCCCGGGTGCGCTCCGGCCGCTGTTTCTGCAGAGCTAACGAGGACGGCGCCACGCGGCTTAACCCCCGGTCTGGGGTCTTTGGGACTTTTGGGGTGTCGGGGTCCCCCTGTCCTGCTCTGTCTTTTATAGTTTTCGCTCGGCCCTGAGGTGCGGTTCTGCTTTATGGGAGGGGAATCTGGAAGCTTTGGATTTTCTGACCCGCTCTTTCACCTTCCCAGAATCCTCCCTCCATTAACTATCCCTTTGGCCCTGGGTGGCAGAGCAGACCGAACTCGGGGTGGGTCTGGATTCAGGAGTCCAAGAGGCTCCGGGGGTCCTGAGCAAGTTTCCATGGCGGATAACCAGCGGACTTCTCCCAGGGGCTCACCAGGGGACACGCTTCTCTTTAGCTTTCAGACCCCTCCCAGGATGCTTCCAAACCAGACTGATTGCACAGCACGGTCCTTCCTTAACCCTGAGCTTCCACCAGCCTCCTGTGCTATTCCCCTTGCACGCAGGCCATGGACCATTAGCCCAACGTTCTCCCCCTTCATCTCCACCCGTCAAATCTCTTTTCCCCCTCCGAACTCCGTTAACAGTACTTCTCCCAGGAGGCATTTTCATTATCCCTTTCTTTGTTAGTTTTCCCCAATTATATCGTCTCTACCATCAGACATGTTTCCTCCTTATTAGTGTATGTTGTATCCCAGCCTCATTTCCTAGACTTCAGCCTCTTTGGGAGCCATACCACTTTGGGTAGCCCCAGTGCTTAGTACACAATAGGGACATTTAAAATGTTTGTTGAAATGAGTTTGAGTGGCAATGAATCTATTGCTCTTTTCCTTGCCTTTGTCAATAACAATTAGTTCCGAGAACCTTTAAAACGTTCCCCACTTTAACTTATATCTCACAATTTTGCTAGGGGAAAAATGATATCATATTTATGTGTTCTATCGGACAAGGATACAATCCTGATTCTTAGTATGGTTTACTTCCTTACTGAAATTCAGCCATTATTTAGAAGTGGGAAGGAATTGTATAATAATTGGGCCCATTTTGTATTTGTCTTTATTTTTTAGGTTTCCATGACCAGAGAATTCATCATGTTTTGGACAATCTATTGGCAATATAGCATCCTTTCAACCCACCCCTCTCATATTTCACTATGTTGGTCCCCCCAAAACCAACCAGTTTGTCACTAGGATTGCATTTAAAGTCCTTCCAGTATGGTAGGACCCATGAGAATCTGAACTCATCCAGGGTAACCTCTGAGACTCATCAGAGTGGGGTTTCTGAGGAGTAACACCCCATTTATAAAACCTGTAATGCTGCTCTTTCAACAAGATGCCAAATGCCTATGGTGACAAATCCAGCAACTTTTTTAGGGGTAGTCAATAAAAAGTTAAATATGAAGGCACCGGAAGCAAGGTTCTTCATGTTCTTATTCATCAGATTAAAATAAAAAGTGCTTTGTGAAAGCCTGGAAGACAGGACTTTAAGGAGAAGAGGAAAGAATTTCATGAGAAAGAGTGAAATCTAGAGCTACTTTAGGAAGACCACACAATAAATAAGCAACTTCAGAAGCCATCCAGTATAATTCCCTCTTTTTATTCAATCAGAAACAGACTCACAGAAATGATGTCACTTTCTTATTGTGTGTGGGTAAGAAATTACAGAGATAAGATTGAAACTCTGATCCACTGATTCTCCACTTTCCACCCTTTCCAGGCTACTAACTTCAAGGGGGTAATTGATGAAGCTGATAATTCCTGGAAAGACTCATCTTCACTTGTGTATACACCTTTAAATGTAGGCAGCAAGGCAATGGAGGGAATGGAGCACAGAGCCTGGAGGGAGGAAGACCTGAGTTCAAATGTTACATCAAACACTTACGAGTTGCAGACCCTGAGAAGTCACTTAATGTTTGAATGCCTCTGCTTTCTCTTTCTATAATATGGTGACAATAATAAGAATTAACTCCCAGGATTGTTTGAGTATAAAAAGAGATTATGTTTTTAAAGTACTTGATAAAATTTAAAGCTCTCTATAAAGTCTAGAGATCGTTATTTCTCCCCAATACATATACACATGCACACACACACACTCTCATACACACACTCAAGCATACACTTTATCTCTTAAATTCCTTTATAATATGCCTTTTCATTTACTGTCCCTGAAAAGATGTGATATGTCCCAAAGATTGCTGAATTTGTCATCATAGGACATATTTTTAAATGCTGGTTCTAATAATATCTGAATGTGTGACTTTGATAAGTCCCTAAAACACTCTCAATGTCTCTTCGTTTTCTGCAAAAGGAGGTTTGGGGACAAAGGGAGTTTTAATTTCTTCTCCAGCTCTAAATCTATGATTATATGGAATTAGTCCTTCAAAGATCAACAGTGATCTCTAGATTCTTAAATTTGATCAATATCTCATTCCAAAATTCTACAATGGTACTATGTTGAAATTGGGTCTATTTCAGCACATTAGCATTATTCAAGAGACTCATTTTTTGAGTGGGTAATGGGTAATATACTAACCTCAGTGTCAGGAAAAACTTAAATTTAATCTATGATATTTATGAGCCATGTGACCATAGTCAAGTCACCACCAATGGGAGCCTCAAAATTGAAGGGTTTGAATTAAGTGGTCTCTAAGTTCTTTTCAGTTTGAATTGTAAATCCAATTTTGAATATGTACTTCCTTGCAGAGGTGAGGAAATAATAGTTATAATATATTCTATATGTCATCTGACATGGCTGGTATTTAGATGGTTTTGCTGACATAATTTTTTTCCTTTCTTTTTTGCTTTTTTCTTTTTTTTAATCTTTGAGTGTCATTATTTGGTAGGGAGAGGGGGACATTTGAAAATACTTGTGATTTAACAGCAGAAACACCATTTTTTTTTAATTTAAAAACTCAACTTTATTCTGTATCTTCCTTTTATCACTTTATTGTGATTCTTATTTTTGGATTTGAAGATTTTTCATGTGTGCCTCCCTTTTATACCACATTCTAAAAAAATTTAAGTTTTGCCACTGAAGTATAGTTCATTTTTGTTTTTCTGTCAATACTTCTTCACATTCTTTACTTTGTATTTATTAATTTTATTAGATCATCCTTTTACTTATCCATTTTTAAACTCTACTTTTTCTTTGATGGTTTCCCCTATATTTCTTTCATTTCCTCTCTTTTTATCTGTTATTTGTTATTTTTAAGTGATAAGAGTAAGCTGAGTTGTAGACACAGCCATTCACTCTACAGTATCCTACAGAAGTCAAATAAGACAAGGGCTAAGGTTACATCTTCCTCTCTGACAAGATAGAGGGACAGATTGCATATGGGTACTAAGAAATTTGGAGGAGGGGAGTTAAGACCTTTGAATGGTCTCAATCTTCAGTGAAGAGGGAAGCCAATTCATCATTCATGGAGGTGGGGGTATGCATCCAAATTACTTTTCAGGGGCTTTTTATAGCCAATTTTATTCTTTCACTAATGTCATTCTTCCACTCTCCTTAGCTAATGCGATTCAGATTTCATTGTTCATACATATTAAGCTTGGGCAAGCATTTGGCAAAATGTTAAATTGACACTCTCGCCTTCTCTCCTTCTGCTACTGAATAAAATTACAAGAAAAAAAAATATAATAGTGATATGGGCAATTGTACCTCCAGCTATACCTTCCTGCTTTGGCAGTCCTGGTAACCTCCTGTGCCACTGTCCCACCTGTTCTTGACTGAGATAGCCTCCTTTCCCCTGAGTTAAAATTATAAATGGTATAATTACTGTTTGCATAGGGAGAGGGAACACTTGCATATGTTAATTAGTTCTCTTTTTTAAATATCCCAGAGTATTTGTTATAACACATTTTTATCCATACATAAGTCAAATGTATCATATGTTCATGCATGTGTTTCGTGATGGTGTTTAGTTAAGAGTCTTGCACTAGAAGATGGATGGTAAGCTCTAGTTTCATCTACATTATTTACTGGTTTAAGTGACCTACAACAAATCCTATTTCTCCTTTGAGGTTATTATTCTCATATTTAAAATATGGTGCAAAATGATAGGGGCTAAAAAAATACATAATTATTGAGATTTAAAGATTAAATTCTACATATTAATTAACACTGACCATTGCAAATAAAATAAACCACATATCAAAGCTGATGTTGATATCAAATCTAACATACATACATGTAAATACAATGTATTTCACACATCATGTCTATACATATGTATATGCCTCTTTAAAATGTGATTATAGTTGGCTTACGTGACATTATTCATCCTTATATTGTATAACCCTTTCATTATTAATGACTTACATTTGTAATGATATATGTCCCACAAGTATGTAGAGACAAATACATATGCCTATATTTATAAATACATCATGCTAATATTGGTATCACTGTAAGTTCATCCCTATTGTTCAGTTGTTTCAGATGTGCCAAATTTTGTGACCCCCATTTGGGGTTTCCTTGAAAAAGATACTGGAATGACTTGCCATTTCTTTCTTAAGCTAATTTTACAGATGAGGAAACTGAGGCAAACAGGATTTAATGACTTGCCCAGGGTCACACAGATAATAAATGTCTGAGCTCAGATTTTGATCCAGGAAGATGTGTTCCTGACTCCAGGTTCTGAGTTCTATCCCCTGTGCTATCTACCTGTCTATAAATTCAATTATCACTATATAATTTTCAAAATATGCCCATATATTATTGTGTATACATGTGTATATATAGATATATGCCTCTCTCTCTCTCTCTGTGTGTGTGTGTGTATATATATATATATATATATATATATATATATATATATATATATATCACTTTATTTTTAATGATATGAATCACTTAATGAAGGCAAAAATCACATGTGTTATTCCTATTTTTAATATAAATATGTAATGTTAAACTTAATTTGTGATTTAACTCCCATTTAAGAAAAAATCACTCAAAATTGATTAGACTTGAACCCAGATTTTCCTGACTGATAATTATTCCTACTACCTTCCATCCTTTAGGAAAATACAATATGAAGATTTAATAATATGTTTAAAAGATATGTTTCTCTTGAGTTAATTTCATCTATAATGCATCTTGTAGGGCAATTGCACATTTTCCCTGCAGATAATTTTATTTGTATTGTTATAGTTTTTCATATTTCCTTCATTTTTTTCATTTGTGTTTTTTTTAATTAAAGCTTAAAGGTGATTCATACCAATTCCAATGGTCTTGTTTTGGAGAGAGCCACCAGCACCCAGAGAGAGGACTATGGGAAGTGAGTGTGGATCACAAAATATTTTCACTTTTTTGATTGTTGTTTGCTTGCTTGTTTTTTGCTTTCTTATTTTTCCATTTTTGATCGGATTTTTCTTGTGCAGCATGATAGTTGTGGAAATATAGAAGAATTGCATATGTTTGACATATATCACATTACTTACTGTCTAGGAGAGGGAGGAAGGAAGGGAGAAATAATTTGGAACACAAGATATTGCAAGAGTCGATGTTGAAAATTATCCATGCATATGTTTTCAAAATAAAAAAAAAGTTTTAATAACAAAATAAAAAAATATATAGCTTATATACATGTTATCAAAAATGCATGGTTTGGGGTAAATTCCTAATGTTCTTGAAAACATACTTGAGAGGAGGCAGATCACAGAATCTCTGAGTTGGAAGGGATTTCTGAGGCCATTGAGTTCAATTTGGAATCTAAACAAGAATCCCCTGGACAGTTTACCAGAGAAGCTATCATTCAGTCTTTAGATCATTGAATGTTACTTTGTGGTTTCTCCACTGTCTGAATCTGGAAGACTCATCCCTTGAGTGGAATTGGAAATGCAGATACAAATATACTGTTACATTTGCTTTCTATTTTTCAAAAGTAGGGTAATGCATCTGGGTATGGGGGTTTTTGATCAAATTTTGAACCTAAATCATAGAACATGATTGGAATTATATATAGCAGAACACTGACAATCTGTTCCTTTATTTTTAGCTGAAAATAGGAAGAAGAAAACTAGATGGCAAATTCCAATTAGTCCCTTGGAGTCACGTGCATCAAAACCTACAAAGCTTAGATATGCATGAGCATTCATAAATATACATCCACTCTCTAATGTGTGAGAGGCAGCAGGGCATAATGTACTGGACTCAAGTGAATTCATGTGCCTCTGACAAATACTGGCTGTGTGACCCTGGGAATCTCACAACTCCACACAACTTTGTAAGACTAATGTGTTATAGAATTTGACAATCTGAGTTAGTAGTGGGAGGTTTCTTCATCGAGTTCTAATGCAATGTAATCTAGTCACAGGTCTGCTTCCTAATTATATGCCATAAAAGATTCACAGGAAGCAAAAAAACAAATATGTGCACACTTGCACACATATACAGGGGGATTTGTTTGTGGATGTCACTTAGCAAAATATTTCGGTGCCCGATGCATCACTTGTGGGGAGAGATGCTGTCGTTTGAATCTATAGATTGGTGATGCTATTAAATACAGACCCTGATGTGATGAGCGAGCTCTAAAAATTCAGTGATATTTTGAGAGGCAAGTGAGTATGGCCGGTGTGGTCTGAGGATACATGGTGAGAAACTTAAGCAGGTCTTTGTATTATTCATTTATTTCAGTCATGTCTGGCTCTTTGTGTCCCCATAGAAGACAGAGGACCATGGGCTTTTCTTGACAAAGATAATGAAGTATTTTGTGATGTTTTTCAACAGAAGCGATAACATCACACAAGTAGGAAGTTTCTGAAACTAGATTTAAACTCAGGTTTCCTGAATTCAAGCTCAGCCTTCTATCTACTTGACATGTAGCTGCTTCTCCATAGGTCTGGCTTGAAACAGAGCATCATACCTTTCCGTGTCAAAAAATAAGAGGATTGATTAGGTAGAACAATGCCAGACTTCAAGTTACAATATCAATGTTGAGAGTTGAAAAAGACTGCTTTCTTCTACTGGGCTGAGGAGGGAGATGACTTGGAGTTTCCCTAACAGGTATGAAAGATGGCAAGATCTGGCACAGACCCAGCAAAGTTACTTGTTCTTACCATCATGTTATCTTCCATTAAATGAAGTTTGTTTGAATTTGTGGGTGTTATCTTTCATGATCTGGAATGGAAAATGCATTGGTTGAGTCTTGTAGTTGTGGTTTTAAATGATCACTGACACAAATAGTACAATGACCAGGAAAGTAGTTTGATGTCCCAAAGGTAGGGGAAATGGAGATAACAGATATTATTTTTTAACATTAGACACCACATAGATATAATCATATCTTTATCCATATCAATCAATATCCATATCCATATCCATATCAAAAATATCCATTTTTCATCTATCCACCTATCTAATCTATCATCTATCTATCTTAGGTGTGCATATATATGCATATATGTATATCTGTAAACACACAAACACATAGATACACAAATATAATATACATACTCATATGTGCATATGTTTATATATGTATATACATAAATGTGTGTAAATATGCATATAAATATATTACTATATACAGTACATATGTATCATTCTGTATATTTTGTCATCGCCTCTATATCTATTCTATGAAATTATTCCAGTAAATAGCATAAAATATATAATATCACCTTCTTTCATGAAGTAAATTGCCTGAAACTTGGAATTTTTATTATTATTAAATAACAAAGAATATCAAGCTTCTGTCTATATTATTTTGCTGCTGTCTTAGAATAATAAAAGTTTGTATAAAAATTGTGTTCATGGGATAATAATGAATGCCAATATATTTTCTATTAAATTAAACATCTCTAATTCTTTTGGGTATTTATGAAAAGTTGAGGTATATATTATTTTAATAATTTGATATTTTACCTAATCTTCCTTACATGCATTTATAATTAGTATACCTGGAGTATATGAATAACAATGTGAACTAGAAAAGGTTAAAAAGTGTATTTCTTATAAATAAATTACTTAGTTATGTATTATTTATGTTACATAAATTTAAACAATGTATAATACATGAGGAGAAATTTACTATATTTGGAGCAAAAAATAACTGAACAGTCTCTCAGGACCCTTATTAATATTTCAGAACTAGCATTATTCTCTTGTATAATTGATTTTGGAGAATATTTTGCATCTGTTTTCCTAAATCTAATGACTTCAGTTCAAAGATTTTAGAAAGTATGTGTGAGTCTGATAGCACTATGTGTGGCGGGCTCTGTAGCTGGATGCCAAACCAGGCACTACAGATAACATTTTTAAAAATGAGGAGGAACTTTTTTTTTTCCATTTCTACTTTAATGTTTGTACTTTTCACCCTGTCCTCACCCCAAAATGTATTAATAATCCCCCAAATACCATAATTCTACCACTTGTAAATTTACAGTCTGATTTCTCAATATAAAGATTCTATTTAATTGCAACTGATGTTTTCAGGTCAAATTTAACTGTGACCTTTTGAAGAGAACTTTCAATACAATAAATGCAATAGTTACAAAACTCCCCAAGTGAAACTTCTTTGTACAAACAACCATTGGAATATTTTCCCTGGAGAAAATGTTATAATACTGTTTTGTGCTAACAAGAAAAAAAATGTTGGTTTTTTTTAAAGGTAATTTATACTGAAATATTAAAAAAACAAACAAACAAAAAAAAACCAAAGGAATAAATCTGTAATGTTGGAATTTCAAACTCCATGGCTAATTGAAAGGGAAATATCTTGGCATAATTGACCTCCCCAATATTCTTGTTTACAAGATATTTATGCCAGATACATGTCTTTGAAGAATTCACATTCTAATGGGCTTTAAAAATACCAAGAGAAAGTTAGGAAATGCTTGAACCTTTGAGTTAGAAAGATCTTTATAGGTAACCTCACCAAACTCATTTAATGTCAAGTGACCTAGCATTCAATGAAGACCTTCAAGACCAGGAATTTTAGTTTCTACTAAGGTCCTTTAATTTTTTAAATGGGTAATGGAAGAAAAACAGAATTTCCATTTCAGGGGATTTCAATAGAATGAGAAATTTGATGATAATTTCAATTCTTAGCGACTCTTAAGTGGTTCAAATGAGTAATAACTGCAATTTAGTCACTGTCATTATAGTTTAAAACTGAAAAAAAAAATCTACCCTTGATGTCAAGAAATTCCTATAGTCCAGGCTTTGACGTTATCTTTCAAAGAAAATTAAAGGCCTTTTCTCTCCAGTCCTCAGTGTTTCTCATTTATAATAATGGAGACAATACCAATCTTAACTGCCTCAAAAATTATAATATGTTAAGGAGCATTACCTAAGTATACTAAATATCATTTATTGTGTCTGAATTTGGCAAACCCACTGTCAATTAACACAGATAATGATCTGAATTAGGAGGTAACTTTTAGTTGCTTGAGATGCAAGAGGGTTAAATAAACTTGCCCACTTGCCCAGAGAAGCAGAATTGATGCTAGAGGCAGCATTTGAACATAGTTCCTTCTGACTCTAATGCTAGTCTTCTCTTTATTATATAGGCTATTCCTTAATAGGTATCATTATAAAGTAAAACATTTTATTACATGTAATATTTATTCCTGTTCAGTTATTTTTGACCTTCTAAAATAATGAATATATATATATATATATGTATATATATATATATATATACATTTAGTTATCATAACTTTATAGTATAAAGTTGCTGAGACTTCATACTAAAAAGTTGGTTATCTTTCTACATTGGATGCAACTTTCTGAGTAATGGGGTACATTTCAAGAGAAGTGATATGCTGCATAAATTCTTTGAAGGTTGGGGCTATATTTGAACCTTTTTCTATTCCAAGCTCATAACAAAGTACCTGACACATAGTAGATGCTTAACAAATATTTATTTAAGAATAATTATTATAAAGTTTCTTGTCTAACACTCAGGAGACGTGGATCTGCAACCTAGTTCTGTTGTTAACTAGGTTTTCTTGAGAAAGCCATTTAATCACAATGGATTTTATTTTTGTTACATATATAATATGTTGAACAAAATGGTCTTCAAGTTCTCTAAATATTTGAATTCTAATATTATTCCAAGGAATATTCCACTTATATATTTGATTTTTGACATCATAGACACTCATAAGAAACTATTAGATTTACTTAATTATAGTTTTATTGAAAAAAATCCCTCCTGTAATTTATTCAAAGCTCTTTTAAACTAATTTAACTGCTCCCATGATCCTTCAGAAGGCCAGTTGTTTGCTTTATTTGTTTCATCTGTAAGGAGTCAAAAATGGAGATATTTCTACCTCTTGTTTGCATACCTGCACAAGGAAATTTCACAATAATAGTCTGATATTTCCCAAAAAATAAAGGCTTTAGAGCCAGAGGTCCTTCATTTGATGTCCAGATCTCTCAGTTATTAACTATTTATTGCCAATAAATTGTTGAAAATCTTTGATTCTCAGTTACTATATCTTTACCTGTATATCACTATCTATCTATCTATCATCTATCTACTGAATAGTAAATTACCTCATTTTATGGTAGGACTTGTCATTATTGCTGCTGTTGTGTGTATAATAGGAATATTTTGTAAACCTTAAAATGCTAAATAAATATAAACTGTTATTGTTATTTTGCATAAAGGAAATGTCAAGAATATTAAAAATATTTATGTGGTAAAAATTGTCCAAATTCTAAAGCAATTTTTTGATATGGGAACCCTCCCATTATTTTGTGTACTGTCTTTCTCTCTTCCCAATCCACTTATTACATCCTTCAGTGAAAATAATTGAGATTTCAAAATAAATTCCAGCCAGGTTAAGATAAACTACTATCTGAGTACTTGAAATAATTCATTGTCCTTCAGTAGCACCAGTTCATTTAACACTCTGGTGTGTACTGGAAGTTTACAAGCATATTTCAAGGGTAAAGTCTTTGTACATGGAATCATTGAACTCAGCATTTTAAATTTTTCTTTGGTGAGATTTAAGACTTTTTATCAGAAAAAAGTAATATAAAAAGGAAATATAAGAGTTACAAAGCCAACAAGCCATACTCAAATAGTTATAAAAAGAAAATAACAAAAAGTTTATGAAAGTGTGTTAAGAACCAAATGTTTAAATTTATGCAAATATATATATATATATATTTATATAAAATAACTTTTTATTGATAGAACGCATGCCAGGGTAATTTTTTACAGCATTCTCCCTTGCATTCACTTCTGTTCCGATTTTTCCCCTCCCTCCTTCCACCCCCTCCCCCAGATGGCAAGCAGTCTTTTACATGTTAAATAGGTTACAGTATATCCTGGATACAATATATGTGTGCAGACTTGAACAGTTTTCTTGTTGCACAGGGAGAATTGGATTCAGAAGGTATAAATAACCCGGGAGGAAAAACATAAATGCAAGCAGTTTATATTCATTTCCCAGTGTTCTTTCTCTGGGTGTAGCTGCTTCTGTCCATCATCGATCAATTAAGGCTCTCTTTATCGAAGAGATCCACTTCCATCAGAATACATCCTCAAACAGTATCGTTGTTGAGGTATATAATGATCTCCTGGTTCTGCTCATTTCACTAAGCATCAGTTCATGTAAGTCTCGCCAGTCCTCTCTGTATTCATCCTGCTGGTCATTTCTTACAGAACAATAATATTCCATAACGTTCGTATACCACAGTTTATCCAGCCATTCTCCAATTGATGGGCATCCATTCATTTTCCAGCTTCTGGCCACTACAAACAGGGCTGCCACAAACATTTTGGCACATACACGTCCCTTAGTATCTCTTTGGGGTATAAGCCCAGTAGAAACACTGCTGGATCAAAGGGGATGCACAGTTTGATAACTTTTTGAGCATAGTTCCAAACTGCTCTCCAGAATGGCTGGATGTGTTCACAATTCCCCCAACAATGTATCAGTGTCCCTGTTTTCCCACATCCCCTCCAGCATTCCCCATTATCTTTCCCTGTCATTCTAGCCAATCTGACAGGTGTGTAGTGGTATCTCAGAGTTGTCTTAATTTGCATTTCTCTGATTAATAATGATTTGGAGCATATTTTCATATGTCTATAAATAGTTTCAATTTCTTCATCTGCGAATTGTCTGTTCATATCCTTTGACCATTTATCAATTGGAGAATGGTTTGATTTCTTATAGATTAGAGTCAATTCTCTATATATTTTGGAAATGAGGCCTTTATCAGAACCTTTGATTGTAAAAATGTTTTCCCAGTTTATTGTTTTCCTTCTAATCTTGTCTGCATTTGTTTTGTTTGTACAAAAACTTTTCAATTTGATATAATCAAAATTTTCTATTTTGTGGTCAATAGTAATCTCTAGTTCTTCTTTGGTCATAAATTCCTCCCTCTTCCACAGGTCTGTGAGGTAAACTATCCTATGCTCTTCTAATTTATTTATAATCTCATTCTTTATGCCTAGGTCATGAACCCATTTTGACATTATCTTGGTGTGGGGTGTTAAGTGTGGGTCAATACCTAGTTTCTGCCATACTAATTTTCAATTTTCTCAGCAATTTTTGTCAAATAGTGCATTCTTATCCCAGAAACTGGTGTCTTTGGGTTTGCCAAACACTATATTATTAAAGTTATTGGCTGTTTTGTCCTTTGAACCTAACCTATTCCATTGATCAACTAGTCTATTTCTTAGCCAATACCAAATGGTTTTGGTGACTGCTGCTTTATAACATAATTTTAGATCTGGTACAGCTAGGCCACCTTCATTTGATTTTTTTTTCATTAATTCCCTTGAAATTCTTGACCTTTTGTTTTTCCATATGAATTTTGTTGTTATTTTTTCTAGTTCATCAAAATAATTTTTTGGGAGTCTGATTGGTATAGCGCTAAATAGATTAATTTAGGTAGTATTGTCATCTTTATTATATTTGCTCGCCCAATCCAAGAACATTTAATATTTTTCCAGTTGGTTAGATAAGACTTAATTTGTGTGGAAAGTGTTTTGTAGTTTTGCTCATAAAGTTTCTGATTTTCCCTTAGCAGATAGATTCCTAAATATTTTATACAATCAATAGTTACTTTAAATGGAATTTCTCTTTGTAACTCTAACTGTTGGGTTTTGTTAGTGATATATAAGAATGCTGATGACTTATGTGGGTTTATTTTATACCCTGCAACTTTGCTGAAGGTGTGGATTGTTTCTAATAACTTTTTAGTAGAGTCTCTGGGGTTCTCTAAGTATACCATCATATCATCAGCAAAGAGTGATAATTTGGTTTCCTCATTGCCTATTCTTATTCCTTTAATCTCTTTCTCAACTCTTATTGCCAAAGCTAGCATTTCTAATACAATATTAAATAGTAACGGTGATAGTGGGCAAAAATATATTTTTATAATTTGTCTTTGAAATAAAAAAATCTCTTTCTTATAGATAAAAATAAACTGTGAACTATCTCAATTTATTCAATTTGCTTTTTTTTGTTAAAGAATTATTTCCCTTATCTTTCTTTTATTGTCTTTACTGAAAAGGACCATAAAGTAGTTAACAATTCCCTTATTTTTTCTCATTAAAATAAGAAGGTTAGAAAGATTTATGATTAATAAATGTTTTCTTAAATGTTCATTCCAAGCTCACTTCATAAATACAATTGAAAAGTAAACAAGTATGCTTGTGTTCCAAAGACAATTTCTATAAACAAGCGTATCAAAGAAAAAGTAAAACAAATAATAGCAAAATCAATGTTCTAAATTCTAACAGCAATAATAGGAAAAATAGTTTAATTTAAAGCTCATATATTTTATAGTCAAATTATACATTTTGCCTTTTTAGAAATAAACTCCATCACAATACTCCCAGACACTGCACTAGATCCTGAAGGAAGAAGTTCTGCTAAAACAAATAAACAACAACAACAACATATTTTCACAATGCCAAGTCCTACAGACTACTGGGTTTTGTTCTGAGAAATTCATATTCAATGCCCAACAGAGTCTTGAATGCTATTTTGCCCCTATAACTTACTATCATAATATGTGACATGTCTTTATGGGAAAAATTTGTATATGAAAGTATTCATGTATCATCCAATCTAATGCAATATGAAATAGTAATTACTATAACTTTGCAAATACATTTTATTCTTATTATAATTTTGGGATGTAGAGCGTTTATCTCAATTTCACAAACAAGGAAACTGAGAAAGGCAAAGATTGTGACTTGCTCAGCATCATACAGCTAATCAGTAGCTGAGACTGGACTTGAATTCAAATATCTCTAAAGTGTCAGGGTACAACAACAAAATGATAGTCTCCAAATGCCAAGAAGTTTTCTTTTCCTACAAGTGGAGGGGGAATTTTAGTTCCCGAAATAGGGATAGAGCTTTGCCAGAATCAGGAAATCATTGCTGTATATTATTAGAGATAAACCTTTTTGTTTTTATTTTTTTATAATATTTCATTTCCCCTAATAGTACATTTCAACATTTTTTTATCTTTCAGGCTTTTTGTTTGCTTCTTTCTTTGTTTTTACAATTTGAATTCCATTTTCTCTCTTCCCTCAGCTTCAATGATAGGTGACTTTTTTGCCTTCTAGAATATCTTATTTCAAGTCCTCTGATCCTTTAAGATAGAAATTACTAATCCAATGTAATCCTGACTGTAGGCCCATGATATGTGAATGTTTTATTTTAGAATATTTGAAATATTTTCTCCTTGATCTAGAATTTTTAGAATTTAACTTCAATATTCTTGGGAGATTTCATTTTGGGATCTCTTTCAGAAAGTGTTTGGTGAATCATCCAGATTCTATATTAATATTTGGTCTATGATATCAAGACAGATTTTTCTTGATAATGTCTTTAAATATGATGTTTGACCTGTTTTTATGGCTCTCTGTTAGTCCTATAATTTTTTTAATTTAAAGCTTTTTATTTTCAAAACATATGCATGAGTAATTTTTAGCATTCACCCTTGTAAAACCATGTGTTCCAAATCTTTTTCCTCTCTTCCCTCTGCCCTGTTCCATAGAAGGCAAGTAATGAAATAAATGTTAAACATGCAATTCGTTTATACATATTTTCCACAATTATCATGCTGCACAAGAAAAATCAAATCAAAAAGAAAAAAAGAGAAAGAAAACAAAATGCAAGCAAACAACAATAAAAAAAAATAAAAATACAATATTGTGATCCACATTCAGTTCTCACAGTCTTCTATCTGGGTGCAGATGACTCTATCATAATTGGAACTGGCCTGAATCACCTCATTGTTGAAAAGAGCCACATCCATCAGAATTGATCATTGTAAAATCTTGCTTGTTGCCCTGTGCAATGCTCTTTTGGTTCTACTGCCTTCACATAGCATCAGTTCATCTAACTCTCTCCAGGTCTCTCTGAAATCATCCTGCTGATAATTCTTATAGAACCACAATATTCCATAACATTCATGTACCATAATTTATTTAGCTATTCTCCAAGTGATGAGCATCCAGTCAGGGCTAGAAACACTGCTGGATCAAAGAGTATGTACAGTTTGATGGCCCTGTGGGCATAGTTCTAAATTGCCCTCCAACCATAATGGTTGGATCAGTTAACAACTCTAACGACAATGTATTACTGTCTCAGTTTTTCCACATTTCCTCCAACATTCATGATTATTTTTTCTTTTCTGTCATTTTAGCCACTCTGAGATGTGTGTAGTATACCTGAGAGTGTCTTAATTTGCATTTCTCTGATCAATAGTGATTTTGAGCATTTTTTCCATATGATTAGAAATGGTTTTAATTTCTTCACCTGAAAATTGTCTGTTCATATCCTTTGGCCATTTATCAATTGGAGAATGGCTTGAATTCTTATAAATTTCAGTCAATTCTCTATATATTTTAGAAATGAGTCCTTTGTTAGAAAACTTGGCCGGAAAATTTCTTCCCAGTTAATGCTTCCCTTCTAATTTTGTCTGCATTGATTTTATTTGTATAAAATCTTTTTTTTAACTTAATATAATTGAAATTATTCATTTTGTATTCCATAATGTACTTTATTTCTTGTTTGACCACAAATTCCTTCCATCTCCACAGATCTGAGAGATAAACTATCTTTTGTTATTCTTATTTGCTTTTAGTATTGATTTTGTTTGTATAAAATCTTAATATAATCAAAATTATTCATTTTGCATCCCATAAAATATTTTATTTATATCTCTAAATCATGAACCCATTTTGACTTTATCTTAGTATAGAGTGTCAGGTATGTGTCAATGGCTAGTTTCTACCATAATAATTTCCAATGTCTCCAGCAATTATTGTCAAAGAGCAAGCTCTTATCCTAGAATCTGGGTTTATCAAACATTAGATTATGTGTAGTTATTGCCTATTTTGTGCTGTGAACCTAATCTATTCCACTGATTGATTATTTTATGTTTTAGCCAATACCAAATAGTTTTGATGACTTCTGCTTTATAATATAGTTTTAGGTCTGATACAGCTAGGCCAACTTCATTTACATTTTTCATTAATTCCCTTACAATTCTTGACCATTTTTTCTTCCAAATAAACACTGTTGTTATTTTTTCTAGCTCTGCAAAATAAATTCTTGGGAATTTGGGCACTGTAGATTAATTGAGTATTATTATTTTTATTGTATTTGATCAGCTCATCCATGTGCAGTTGATATAGTTTCAATTGGTTATATCTGACTTTATTTGTGTGGAAAGTTTTTTGTAATTGTGTTCACATAGTTTTTGACTTTGCTTTGGCAGATAGACTCCCAAATGTTTTATATTATCTAGTTATTTTAAATGGAATTTCTTTGTAACTATTGCTGTTGGACTTTATTGGTAACATAAAAATGCTGATGATTTATGCGGATTTCTTTTATACCCTGCAATTCTGCTAAAGTTGTGAACTGTTTCTAGTAGTGTTTTAGTTGATTCTCTAGGATTCTCTAAGTATACAATCATATTATTTGCAAAGAATGATAATTTGATTTCCTCATTATCTATTCTAAATCCTTTCATTTCTTTTTCTTCTCTTATTGCTAAAGCTAACATTTCTAATATAATATTGAATATTAATGGTGATCCTGAGTAATATTGTTTCACCCTGATTTATCGGGAATGGTTCTAGTTTATGCCCATTACATCGGATGCTTGCTGGTGTCTTTAAATAGATACTGTTGATCATTTTAAGGAAAACATTTATTTATTCCTATATTCTCAATGTTTTTTTTTTTTTAAACAGGAATAGGTATTGGATTTTATCAAATGCTTTTTCTGCATCTATTGAGAAAATCACATGATTTTTGTTAGTTTGGTTATTGATATAGTCAATTATGCTAATAGTTTTCCTATATTCCTGATATAAATCCTATTTGGTTATGGTGTATTATTCTGGGGTAACTTGTTATAATCTCTTTGATAATATTTTATTTAATATTTTTGCATCAATATTCATAAGAGAAATTGGTCTAGAGTTTTCTTTTTCTGTTTTGGCTCTTCCGGGTTTAGATATTAGCAATATATCTGTGTCATAATTTCTTTTTATAGAAATCCTTCCTAATCTATTTGTCCAAATGGTTTATATAGTATTGGAATTAATTTTTCTTTGAATATTTGTTAGAATTCCTTTGTAAATCAATCTAGTCCTGTAAATTTTTTCTTACAAAGTTAATTAATAGCTTCTTCAATTTCTTTTACTAAAATGGAACTAGTTAAGTAATTTCTTCCCTCCTGTGCTAATCTGGCTCATTTATATTTTTGTAAGCATACATCTATTTCACTTTGATTATCAGATTCACTTGCATACCATTGGACAAATTAATTGCTAATTATTGCTCTAATTTCCTCTTCATTGGTGGAAGTTTCTCCCTTTTTATTTTTATACTAATAATTTGATTTTTTCTCTTTCCTTTTTCTAATCAAATCAACTAAAGATTTTTCTATTTTGTTGTTTTTTTCCTAAAACCAAATTTTAATTTTATTTATTAGTTCAACAGTTTTCTTACTTTCAATTTTATTAATCTCCCCTTTTATTTTCAGAATTTCAAATTTGGTATTTGATTGGGAATTGTTAATTTGTTCTTTTTTTAGTTTGTTTAATTGTAAGCCCAATTCATTGATTTCCTCTTTCTCTATTTTATGCAGGTGATCATCTAGAAATATAACACTTTCCCTAAGTATTGCTTTGGCTGCACCCCATTGGAATGTTGTCTAATTATTGTCATTCTCTTGGATGAAATTATCAATTATTTCTATGATTTGTTGTTTCACCTATTTATTCTTTAGGATGAGGTTATTTAGTTTCCAATTAAGTTTTAGTCTATTTTCACCTGGCCTTTTATTATGTGTAAGTTTTATTGCATCATGATCTGAAAAAGATGCATTTACAATTTCTACCTTTCTGCATTCTATTTTGAGGTTTTTATGCCCTACTACACGGTCAATGTATGGCTTTACACTGCTCTGGACAGGTGCTGGTGACTTCCTTACTGTACTGTAGCTAATATTGTTGTCCTTTTCTGAGATATATATTTGATTTCCTTTGTCACCATATTAATTTTTATGGTTATATTCTTTTTTGTTGTTGTTTTATTTTGTTTTGTTTTTGCTTTTTTTCCTAGCTTCTTTTGTGATTTCAAAGTTGAGTTTTGCTCCTGTGGTGGCAGGGATATTGTCTCAAGCCTTTTGCACTTGGTCTTGGTCACTCATTTGCTACTGTACAAGTGCTGCCGAGGGCCTGATCACTAGCCTGTTACTGCTGCACTGGGACTGCAGGGGCCCTCGGTCACTGACCAGTACTGAGGTTTGAGTCCTCCTACTACTTTGCTGAGGTGCAAATATTCAGACAACACCTGAATTAGACTGTGCTTTTAAAAATGTATCTTTATGATTTTTTTTGCCCGTTTTCCTGTTGACCTGCTAAGTTGTCTTGGGCTAGAAAATTGTTTCAACACATCTTTTTGTTGGTTCTGCCACTCCAGAATTTGTTTTGAAACATTATTTTATAGTTGTTTGGAGGAGGATTTTGAAGAGCATTCCTATTTTATTCTACCATCTTGGTTCCTAGAAGTCTCAAACTTGGAGTTTTAGAATGTTTTTTTGAGAAGGGAATATACATAGATTGCACAAGAAAGAAAAAATATAAGCAAGATACAGAGATTGGAAATGGGACAGTCAAAATAGCATTTGAAATGGAATGAAAAGTGCATGAAATTAAGTAAAGCCGAAAATATAGGCTGGAACTGCATTGTAAAAGGCTTGAGACATCAAGCTGAAGAGCTGTTATCTTTTTGTAGAACAGGCATTTTTATGTAGGGGTAATTAAAATTGTTTTTGAAGTTATTTTGGTAACTTTATTTCAATATGATTTGTTTTCTTTATAATCCTGTATATTTTAGTTTCTGGATAAAATAAATTATTCTGATAAGGGACCAATAGGCTTCATCAAATGGTTAAAGTGGTCTGTCACACATGAAAACACACACTATCCGAGGAATATTGGGAAATCCTAAGCAGGAGAACAAGAAAGATGACTTTGGATGTTATTGACATTATTGCCCATTAGTACAAGGCATATTTAGCGATCTTTTTTTAAAAATCTTATTATTCAAAAGAGTTTTAAGTGAGCTGTACCCTACAAGCTGAAACTTGATATAAATTGCCCTACCCTACAGGTGAAAGCCTTACCTACCTTACCTAACATAGCTTGAAGCTTGAATATTTCTAGACATTTTTAAGTATAGGAAATGGGAAAGTTCAGTCACTCTAGCCACTTTAAAAAAGAAAATATATTCATGATATATTTATGTAGATAAAATATTGTTGCCTATTAATCTTGAAAGTGAACCTCTCTAGGCATCCTTTACAGTTTTGCTCACCCCATACCCACTACTTAAAGGTTGTACCCTCTTCAGGTCCATTGTATATATTCTACTCCTCCTTCAAGATCCAGTTGAAAAATATCATTGAAGCTTTAATTGATCCTCATTGATTGGAAATGTCTGCTTTGTTCTTTGGCTGCTTAGGGCTTTTTTTACTGTTCTTATTTATGTATTCCTTCTATCCCTCTTGTCTCACATTGAGGAAAAATAATCTGCTACTTAAACGCTTGTTGAAATCATCTCTAAGGTCCACCATTGATGTTGCTGCCATATATACCAACTTGTACACTAGGCCAGTCCCCAACCCAGTATCATGGACCTTCCCACTTGACTTCTAAATTATCTTGGACTGGAAACTATCTTTTGCTGGTTTTTTTGTCCCAAGATTTTATTTGATGATTTTTTAAAGTCGTTTGGAAGGGCTGTTGGAGATCATGTTTGCAGGAGAGAAGTGTTGGACTGGGTATCATCTCTACTTCACCATTGTGGTTCCAAACCTTCTGTGCCAGTTTACCCATCTGTAAAATGGGCATAATGATAACACCTACCACCCACAGTTGTCCTAAGATCAATAAATTAACCATTGTTCTTATGGGCACTTGGGGCACCAATTTTCCTTGCTACATTTATTTCTAACTCTCTCCTTTCATTTCTTGGAGATACTCCTGCAATCCCTATGTAAAGCTCCAAAGCTTTCACTGAACTTGTTGCAAAGTCACAATCCTCCAGCAGTTTATCCAGACAATTATTCCAATTAAAGGTGTCACGTTATACAGTTTTCTTGGGTTTGGCCATTTCATCTTCTTTAGGATCTTGCTTGAGAGACACACATTTAAGCCAATTGCTCTCCACGTGTGAACACTGTGTCAGGGCCTCCCTCGTCCTGAGTGTGGTGGCCAGAACAAAGCCCCTTCCTTAAAGGCTTAAAGTAATTCTGGGGCTGCTCTAGTCCTGGCCTCTACCTGGAAGATCCATCTTGCCAGAAAGCTCTCAGGTTTCCTCTTGGTGGAGTGTTTGCCTGGAGTCCTTCTTCGGGGAATGCTCAAAGTAGATTTTGTCGGTGATTTATGTAGGGGAAGGGCTCTAATGTCACCAGTGCAGCACTGACCCTCTCAAGAAGCATGGAGGGTGCTTTATTTTGCCAGATCCTACAGCCTTCTGAGCTTTCAGCATTTGTTAGACTGGACTTGATTGCAGCCAGGGTAGTGCTAAACTAGAATTTCCTTGGACTGTCTGTGCTCTGCTTTCCATCTACCCATATTTTCAATCTCTCTCTGTTTCTCTAAAGGATTTCTGGGATTCTTCTGCAGATTTCTACGACAGGTACATGACAGATGATTCTTATTTCTTTTTAGAGTGTTGCATTTTTAAACTCATCAAAAATTGTGGGAGATCTGGGCTTTTCAACATCTTCCCACCTCATTTTTAACTTCCCACGCCTGGAGATTTTAGGTTCAGAAAAAACATTTCCTTGAAGTAGCATGGAGTACACATCCAGCAATAGCATCACCACAGAGACCTTATGCAAGCAAATACCACTTTGGTTTACTTGTAGGGATTTGATTAAATTAATAAATATTTTGTGTCACGTCCAAAACTTTTCCAAGCCTTTCCTTAGACAATTGAGAATTTTTTGTTTGTTAGGTTTTGTTACATCCCTCCTGCCCAAACAGAACAACATGCATATGTATAGTAATTTGAATCGATGGCAGGGAATATGTCACTTTAAAGTGAGAAAAAAAATGAATCAGAAGTGTAACCTAATCTATAAAGCCTGTAAGAAACTGACTAATATGTTTCTCTTCAAGGAAAAATGCTAATTTGACAATAACAACAAGACTTTCAAGTATACTTTAGATAATAATGATTTTGTCATATGTTATTCACTCAACTTTTGATCTTTTCTGTGCTATATCCTGTAATAATTCAAACTATTGCTGTGTTTAGGATCTTAGGTGAATCCTTGCCTGCTAAGAATTAGATCTAATACAATCATATTAATTTTGTGCAATTCAAAAATCCAATATTGGAAGAAAATGCCTTTTAACCCTATTGCCTGAGAGGAAAACCCTGGATTTAAAGGTTAATCAAGAACCGTGATACAATAAGGACTCCCAACAAACCATGACTGCTCCAAAGTTATTTTTCATTTGAGAGATTAAGTTGTATAATATTTCTCTGTGAGTTAGGCATTTTTAAGAAGAGTTTATCATACATAAAGCCTATGAGTTTAGATGCTGACAGTATGTAGATTCTTCATGGTTAGCCAATAACTCCATTATTTGGAGAAACTGTAAGTTTATTGGAGACTCAAACCGTTTTTGTAATTTCTGTTTTTGCTTTTAATGCCTTGACTAAATGAAAACAATAATCCATGGACTAATCTGGTTTTTAAAAAGGTAATTAAAATCATTGTCTTTAAAGCCTTGGCACTTATATATTTTAATAATGATTTAAGAAGCTAAGTAGCATTGTGTGTGTGTGTGGGGGGGGTTCAGAAGACTAACACCAAACTAGCAGCCATGTAAACATATCAAGACACTTAACCTCTGTCTGCATCAGTTTCCTCAGTTGTCAAATGAGGCTAATAATAGCACTGACTTTACAGGGTTACTGTGATGCTCAAATGAGATAATATATGGAAAGTATATCTGTGTCTGGAACAAAGTTGAAGTGTAATAATTTTTTTTGTTTTTTTCCTTAAATTTTATTAAAAATAGACTTCTATGTAAGAATGATTAAAATTCTGTGATGAATTCTTTCCACATATTATCTTAGATGGCACAATGTTAGGTTACGAACATTATTGTTTTCCTTGTGTAGATATCAGATCTGATTTTGTTGTATAAACAAAAAGTCCATTGCTCCTGGATTCAGAGAACTTAAGTTCAGATTCGAACTTTGACATTTACTATTTGTTTGACTATACAAATAATAATAATAACAATTGTGTGGTACTTTAAGGTTCACACACATGTACATGTATGCATATATGATGGATATATGTGGTCTGGATATGAATATGTATGTAACTATATGGATTTATGTTTGTATATATGTGGATATGGATGTAAACACACCCATCTATATAGAGATAGAGATATATTTGCCAAATCTATATATCAACTCTATATTTATATCTATCTATCTATCTATCTAATTGGATTCAGTCATCAAAACAACTCTGTGATGGAGCTCCTGTTATTATCTTCATTTTACCATGAATGAGTGATTCAATCTGGGAGAGTTTTAAATGACTTATCCAGAATAACATAGTCCTCAAACTTTGGAAGATGAATTGAAACTAACATCTTTCAGAATGTAAGCTAGTGCTCTACCCATTAAAGTATTTAGCTCGTTCAGGTAGTTGACCCTTTGGGCAAGTTTCCCCATTTATAAAATGAATGGGTTACAAGTTAGCTTCTGAGGCTCTTTTCATAACAAATTTAAGCTTCTAAGAAAATATTTATGTCCTTAAAAATGTGAAATAACACATACAAAACTTATTTTTAAATATCCTTTTAATGAAAAAGGTGATGATATTTCTTAAGTTGTTACTTAAAATAATCAAAGTATCTTAATTTTAAAGTTGAGCAAACCGCCTCAAAAGAAATTATATGGATGTAATAACCAGGAAAGTTAACATCTAAATTTCAAGCTTCCAACTTCCAAATACAACAATCTTTTCATGAGGCAAAAATTATTAAGAATCACTTTTCTTCAAAAGTATACTCTCTTATACACTTCGACAATGATATTGTATGAGGATGTATTCTGATGGAAGTGGATTTCTCTGACAAAGAGACTTAACTGAGTTTCATTGGAGAAATGATGGACAGAAACAGCTACACCCAAAGAAGGAACACTGGGAAATGAATGTGAACTATTTGCATTTTTGATTTTCTTCCCGAGTTATTTTTACCTTCTGAATCCAATTCTCCCTGTGCAGCGGGAGAACTGTTCGGTTCTGCAAATATGTATTGTATCTAGGATATACTGCAACATATTTAACATATATAGGACTGCTTGCCATCCTGGGGAGGGGGGAGGAGGGAGGGAGGGGAAAAAAACGAAACATAAGTGATTGCAAGGGATAATGTCGTGTAAAAATTATCCTGGCATGGATTCTGTCAATACAAAGTTATTATTAAATAAAATAAAATTTAAAAAAAAAAAGTATACTCTCATATCCCATAACCCAATTCGAGTAACTAAAGATTCCTTCAGTTGGCCAAGCTCTTTTTGTTGAAAATACAAAGACATTTCTGAAATATTAAGCACATCAGTCATGAATACTTTAGTATGAATTAATTTATCAGATGAATTATATAATACAACAAATTTAAAGGAAGGAAAAGAGGAGGAAGGTAATTTTATTTTAGAGCACTTTATGGAATATCAGCCCTAAGTGACATGACAGAAGACAATACTATGAGCAATTAAAGAACAGCGTGTGTGTGTGTGTGTGTGTGTGTGTGTGTGTGTGTGCAACAGACAGAGAGACAGAGACAAAGACAGTGAGATTGAGATAGAGAGAGACAGACAAATACAGGGAGAGATGGAGACTTACAGACAGAGAGAGAAAAATGGAGAAATAGAGACACTGAGAGGGATAGACAGCCATTTAGATAAAGAAAGTGTGAGATAAAGACAGAGGGAAATGAGAGTACTAAATATAAATTTGACAGTTTTCTTATTGAAAATCTCACAGGCAAGTAAAAGTCATCCCTCTTTGGATCTTAAATCAAATACCCCAATCTCTGAACTGGTAAATGCTACAAATGTTTCTTCATACAAATATTACCTAATAACTTTCAGATTACATGACTGAATAATGTTTCCAATGCAAGAAAATATTTATGTGTCACAAATATAAATTCAACAAACATTTATTCTGCCCATACTATGTATAAAACCTTGTTTTAGGCATTTTTCAGTCATGTCTGAGTCTTGGTTACAAGTGGAATTTTCTTGGCAATGATACTAGAGTTGTTATCCATTTCCTTCTCCTGCTTATTTTACTAATGAGATAATTGGGGTAAACAGGGTGAAGGGACTTGCCCAGGCTGACACAGTCAATAAGTGCCTGAGCCTGGATTGGAACTGAGGAGGAACTTTGATGTCTAGAGACCCAGTACTCTATCCATTGCTTCATTCTAAGCACTTAGACAGAAGGATCAATTATTCCAATTAACTTAACTTAGTAGTGGGAATAAATGATGTATTCAAAATTAGGCACAATAAATATGTAAAAATGAATACTAGAAACCCTAAAATATATAAAAGTCCAAATATTTCAATTTAAGAAACATTTATTAGATATCTATCTTGTAAAGGGTACCATGCTGGGCATTGGTTATACAAAGGCTCTTCTCCATATCTCCTAAACTATGACCAGATAATTGATTACCTGAAGCCACTTTCATTCCATTAATGAGATACATAACATGTACATAGGAAAAAAAAAAAAGGAATTTCCTGATGAAGAGAACCTAAGCAATATATGAATGAGTGGAGTTGTTCTTTTACTTCCTTTAAGAAGAGCCCCAGTGACATCAAAGAGTGATATGTTGATTTGTGTGCTAATTGGATTTAAGGAGGCAGAGTCCTACAAAATCTTAGCCTCTCTTTTTCTTCCTGAGTCCTCAAAATCCAGTGACTGGACAAAAGTCTAAATGACTGAAGATGGTACTTGGAACAAATTGTTCTAAAATGGCCATTCCTCTGGGGAAAATCTTCACACATTTGGAGAAGATGCAGTTTAAAGGTTAATTTGTTTAATCTCAACTTGGTATACAGTATACAGTTTATTGTATGTGTGGCCTTTGTTTCCCTAAAGATAAGGAGGGAAACAAAAGGTGCATGAACAGCCCTGAAAAGGACATCATGCTAATGATATTCTTCCAGATGTGTGGGGTATGGAGATTGGATTAGCTTTCCTATAAGAAGTTGTCTTTACCTGTGTTCTGAAGGATGTTAGGGATTCTAGTGGGACAGGTAAAGAAGGATGCATGCAAGCCAGAAATGAAAAAGACTTATATCCACCTTGAGGTAATATGGGAAACACATATAAAGTAAATTAAATTTTTTATCTGAAGGGTGTCTTTCAATTGGCAGAAATTAAGGAGCATTCCTGGGAATAGTGTGAACCAAATACTGAAGAGCAGATAAATATGTAGAGATATAAATATTTGTAATATACATTTCCAATACAACCATATATTCCAAATTCCATGAAACTCACAAATGAGTTGTGACAGATAGGACCACTTGGATAGCTTTCATGAAAACATGTTGTTTGGAAAAGAATATGCATATATTTTGGAGTTTCCATATTTTGAGCTTGTGGAGGGGGAGGAAATACACAGCATGATGTCTTCTCCAAAGAGAGAGAGCAGAGATGAAAAAGAATTTTTGACAAGTGTTGACCCAGGTGAAATAATGGCAGTTTCGTTTATATGCTGAGGAAGAGACAGATCCACTGAAGTAAAAGCTTTCACTGATGTTTGGTCAAAAATCACAGAATTCTCCCCTCCCCTTGCCCAGCATTACATGATCTTTTATCATGATTATTAATACACATAATGAATGGTCTACACAACCAGACAGTACACAAAGGGCATGGCTAAATATGGTCCCTGATCACCACTGCTCCAATTATAATGTCAACTAAACATAAGAAGGAGAGAGAGAAGACCAGGGAGGAATAGTAAAGATACTCAAGCAGCGAGCCCATCATCTGTCAATCTTCAGGAGGTCTAGTGGTAATGATCTGTTAACAACAATCTTTGGAAATGACATGGTATGGACAATGGATTTAAAGGGTCAACATTTGCAAGAGCAGCAGACTTCTGCTCCAAACTCCCAAGGTATGCTTGATTAATATTATACAAAATCCCCATTTAAAAGATGAATAATATCTATAAACAAGATTTTTACGAACAAAATGAGCAGCAAATTAGGTATGGATGGGGGAAGAAGTAGAGAATATAAAAGCTAGGAAAAGAATTAGAACATTTAAATGGAATTTTATAACATGCAGAAGTTTTTCAAACCAATCTATTTCTCAGGATTTCTCACTATCCTCACTATGCATTCATTAAGCATTTCCTACTTTGCAATCAAGGGCAGCTTCTTGATGTAGTGGACAGAGTACTAATACTGGAGTCAGGAATATCAAAATTCAAATCCACCCTCAGATACATATTAGCCTTAGACATTCTGGGCAAGTCAATTAATGCTATTTGCCTTGGTTTCCTGATCTGTAAAATGAGCTGGAGAAGGGAATGGCCAACCACTCCAGTATCTTTGTCAAGAAAAGCCCAAATGAGGTCATGAAGAGTCTGAAATCACTGAACAACAATAATTCCTTGAGATTAATTTACTGTGAAATTAAGGAATTAAAAATGCATAGAAATCACTCTTCCTAAAAAATTCACAATTTGGGGACAACAAAAAAGCATGTACTCAGAAAGTGACTTGAGAGCTATAAGAAAGTAAGCAAAAACAATGCAATATGCAACAAAAAATGTATACGTACTGAAAAGGCTAGGTTAGGGATAAATTTCTCTTCAAAGCCCAAAGAGATGTGCACATGCTTCTTGCTTAATTGATATTTGTTTAATTTATGCAGTGCTCAGAAATAAAGGTCAGAGACATAGGAGGTCTTCTTTAGTTAAATTATGAATTGAACAAAGGGGGCCAAAAAGGGTGGCAGTTGGTAGAGAGGAAGGATCTTCAATTAGGCCCAATAATATTGATGAATATTGATGAAACATGATTTTTAAACCACAAAGCACTATGTAAATATTTTATTTTTACTATAAAATATGAGAGATCACTAAGGTTATAATTATATTTACATATGCATATATATACATACATATGTATAAACAAAAATTAAAATTAAAATTCTTAAACATCTTAAAAGTCAGTTATATACACATATGTATGTATGTATCTACACGTGCATCAATAGACTCACCTGGTAGTAGTACCTTTTCTCTCTGATTAATTTATATTTAACTAAAATGAATTTATTTGCAATTATATTGTTTTTATACAAAAATAACATAATTGCAAATAAATTGGGCTAAATATGAAATCATTTATATAGATAGATAGATATCTATATAATATCCTTGTTTTCCCGTGCATTAGAAGGTGATCTTTTTGAAAATAAGGATTGTTTCATTCTTTGTGCAGAAATTTCCATCAGTGAATATAATGCCTGGTACAAACTAAACTCAACAAGTGCTGGTTAATTTATTGATAAAATGGAAGAATTCATATTAGTGAAATTAATTGTAAGGCCATCATAAATGATATGTGTGACTTTGGGCATAACCCTTCATATCCATGGTTTCAACTTCATCAATCATTATATAATATTTATAACAATATGTAATATATATATATAAATTATATATAATCTCATCATCATTATAAAATGATTGGTGTAGCCAATGTGGTCCCTGAAGACACTGTAGCTCTAGATCTTTGCTCCTATGAAAGTTTACATAATAATGATCTACATTTTTATTGTAGGTTGTTAATTCAGGACAGAAGAAGCTTTCCTTTGGTTTCCTTTGTAGTACTTCTCTCATACTAGGAAATGAACACATTATTTGTTGAATCGGAAATAATTATTTTATAGTAACTCATGCATGCATGTGACTTGCATTTACAAGATGCTTTTATATGGAATTTAATCTGATTTTCACAGAATAGGCCTGAAAGTTAACGGTGTCTATAAATAGACAACATTGTTTTAGCAAGGGGAGATAAAAAAGATGCAGAGAGGATAAACAAAATGTTTCACATCATAGAATGAGCACTTGGTAGTGTCAGGCTTTGATCCTAGCACTCAGGATTTCCAATTCAGCCTGAATAGAAAGAATAATATCATGGAAAGATAGCTTAAGGAAAGGATGCAAAAGCTCACTCACTGAAGTATAATCATTGTTCATAGAAAGTAAAGGAAAGGGAAAAGTCATATAACCCACCAAGGTAATCAACTTACCTCAACATAAATGGTCCTGTCAAGAGGAAGAAAAGATTTTTAGGGGTAAAAGTCAATAATAAGTTCACAAAATTGGTTCACAAAATCGACAAGCAGGAAGGGCATTCAGAACCCTTCTACTTCAGCCTAGATTCTAGCAAGAACTCTTTTTTTTTAATATCCCCAGCAAGTGATCATCAGTCCAATACATGAAGGCCACAATGAGGTCTCCAAGGCAATCTAAACTGCTTTGAACAGCTCTGGTTGTTAGGAAAAAATCCTTTCATATCAGTCATAAATCTCACCATTTCCAATTCTCTCTTTATCAGGTTCTAAAGGGTCAAACAAACTTATCCTCTTTCATAAGACTTCAGATACTTGACGATTCCTTCTACTTCCCTGACAAACTTTGTGAGTCTAAACACCCTCAGTTCCTGTAGAATAATCAGCAGTCCTTACTATGCTCTGATGTAGTAGAAATAGTAATAATAGCAATGGTAGTAATAATAGTAACAGTAAAAACTACACTAATAATTAACGATTTTATACTGCCTTAAGTTTACAAATTATAAATGTCACATTATTTTATGATCAGAACAACCTATGGTATTATATGTTTGCATGATTATACACACAAAACACATGAGTATAATATGTCTACATATGTACACAGTATCTATATGTATTTATGTTTACATATATACATGCATGCATGTCATGAAAGGTTGAAAGTGTAATTTAGACTTTAAAATACTTATTTTTACATGTTTAAAGGTTAAAGTAAAAATACACGATTGTACATATGATTACAAAACAATTTATATGAAACAGAGAAGGGAATTTCTGTAGCTTGCAAATTTGTATTGAAACTTGATCTTGTTAAAATTTTTCAGTTCTAAGGCAGCAATGTGACTTTTGAATATCCCTTGTTACATAACCAAATGATCCACAGTCAACTTACCTGAATCTTTAGTAAAAATACATTTTCTTACTTTGCCTCAGCATAGCAAAAATAGGCAACAAAGATAGGATAGCATTTAATTATGGGATCTCTGAATGGGCTCCATATGGGAATGTGTTTGCTGAGCAAAATGGATATGGAGACTTGCTTGGTCTCCAGAAATCCACCAGTATGGATCCAGCTATAAGTGGAAGGACTTTGATATCCTTAGGTGATCAGGAACTTCCCTCAAAGGAAGTAGTGATCCTTTTAAGAAAAAAAACTGGGTTCGACTATGGGGAATTTTGGTGGTACAATGAGGATTATCATTCCAAATGCTCTAGCCCAATTCTTCTCACCATCCATCCCTCAATTGAGTCACCACAAGCCATTCACTTTAAAGAAATTGTACTAATCATCCCCCTGGAAACAGATGAATATCAAAGATATATTTTTATTGAATTTGAAAGTTTCCTGAACTATGAAATCATCTTTGCTATCAACACACACACACACACACACACACACACACACACACACACACACACACACAGAGATCCTCTCTCAGTAGAGAGTGAGATCAAACAGAAAATATACATACACATATTTGGTCAATAGGTATATCTTCTATGTGTATGTGTATGTGCATGTGTTTTTTTTGGAGGGGGGGATGTACCTAGAATAAAACAAAGGACAGTGAGATTTTCTTGACTTGCATCAATAAATTTTTAAAATCAAAGATTCAGTTATATGAGATCTCCAGACACCTCAAAAGCCTCTTCCCCACTGGTAGAAGTCAGCTTGTTCAATTCAACACTAAATTGACTATTGTGTAATTAGTGACTCATCTCACAGTTCAATCATTAAAAAACACAATCTGGTTTGCAGAACAAAGGGATTTCTGAGAAATCAACTTGATGAGATATCGGAATGATACAAGGTACTTCAGAAAATGTCTCATCATCTCAATAGTTTTGTGAATAACAGTCTTTTCTTCTGAGTTCACAATCACCTCCACACTAGTGTTTTCTAAGCTTATGACATTTATGAAGTTTTAATCCTGTGCCTTAGTACTTTCCTGAGCACTTCTGATTCAATATTTCTCCTAGTCAGAGGATTAAGAAAGTGAACACTCTGGAATATCCTCATTATTTCCAGTTCAATTTTTCTCCCCCTTTTGAAGATACTTGGACATTCCCAAATGATCCCCTACCATGACCTTTCAATCCAGTCTCCCTCAGACATTTGTTAAGTCTCGTCTCGAAAGAAGAGAATCAAAGTGATCCCATGTACAGATGGGGATTGGCTCTATTTTTACAGCATGTTGGCAAAGGGCAAGGTGTTTCTGCAGCAATTTATTTTAGTGACCCTGAAAGTTTCTTTCAAGCATCCAGAAATATGTGGAATGGCATTTATAAGGGGGAAAAGAGCAACAACATTAGATGCAAAAAGAAAGTCATTGAGGGACTTGATAATTGTGCCATTAATTCAATGAGCCAGAGGACTGAATAAAAAAAACAAGCTTGTAATAGCAACCATCATTAACACAAAAGACTGGAAGCATGGAGTCATGAAAAGAGATGTTAGTTACTCTTGAAGGCACGATGGACACTAGCCCTACCTCTGACACATATGAGCTCTGGGACCAGGTAAATCACTTTCAGATTTCCAGGGAGAATTCAAAGACACTGAGGATTGGATGATCCAATGACAGGTTCATGCCAAAAAATATAATAGAATGGAAATTGCTCACGTGACAGACCCACAGGAGAAATTCCTTTAGAATTTGTAAGCTTTTGGATTACATGGCAAGAGTCACTGAGATCTTGTCCATTGCATCCAATCTGGGATATGCTAATAAACATGCATTTTCATGTATATATATACATAACTTATAATATGATTTTATTGTATATAAATAAATTGTGATAATATATAATTATAAAACTATATTATTATAACTATATAAATATGATGAATAGAGTTAAAGATTCTATCCAAAAAAATTGCTCTAATATACCTGTTAAATATATAGTTATATACAATAAAATCACATTGTGTTAATGACATTATTATATCTATAGTTATTTGATCCTCACAACTTCCCATAATAGGACATATATATTTTCAGTCTGATTTTATAGATGAAAGAAATTTCCCCATAATTTTCCCTATCCCACAGTCAGATTGTTAAAGAAAGAGACTATATCTTGTCCCGGATGATATGTTAACAATATCTTCTGTACCAGTGTCCTGTAATTGGTTTGAGAGTAATACAAATATATATGCTGCTATAATTGAGGTAGTCTCTCTGTGGTAAGGAGTTAATGACCAACTGATACTTACAGGTAAGAGAAGCATGAGTTCTGAATATAGTGGCACTCCTCAGCCCTCCTCAGCATCAGAAATATCACATATGTTGTTTTTTTTATCCTTATTAGAATGGGACCTCCTTGATATCAGGGACGTCTTATGCCTGATTGGTATTCCCAGAACTTAGTACAATGCCTGAAATATAATAGATGTTTAATAGGTACTTTTCCATAAATATATGTAGAAAATTAATAAGTATTTACTATACCCTGGGAACTAAGTGCTAAGGAGTGGGAGTACAAAATCAAAAAACATGACACATGTATGGAGGAAATGGTCTTTTTTCTCTTCTAATAAAAACTTGTAGCACACAATTTGAAATAATTTTCCTAGTTACACAGAAACAATCAAGACTAAAACCTAAATGTCCCGATTCCCAATGTAATGCTTTTCCCACTGAGCTGTGCTTTTAAATGTTCAAAACTCCAGTTGGCAACAATCCATTATATGTACTTTCCAATGTGGTAGGTGGAGACCAGGGAACTGTGATAGAAATTACATTGAATTTGGAACCCTTGGGTCTACCCTTTACTATCTGCACAATTCTGGCAAAGTGATTTTATTTCCTGAGTGCCACTTTTATATAATGAGGTTAATACTGTTTACCTTCCCTAACTCATAAGAATTTATTATCAAAGATAAGAACCCTTTAAAAAGCGTAAGAAGGTTCCCAAAATGTGAGCTTCTATTCTTTTTGTTGTTCCCCCCATACTTGAGATATTTTATTGCCACAGATAAATTTTCAAGAAAATTGTGTTCCTTTATTATTTGTATACATGGAAACAACAAATAACCTATAGTATCATTTCTCCAAACTGTCTCTGGAGACCCAAGGTCTGTTCTTAAACCACTGACCTCTTAATTCTATTTTTTGCTATTTATTATTCAAGGTGTACTAGGAAGAGTCCCCTGAGATGTCCCAGTGGTTAGTAATGTGAGTCTGGGGGATCCCCAGCAGTGGAAAATGTGCAATCGCCAGTAATTAGGAGAGATTTGAGAAAGGCTGGACCTTTCTTTGTTGCATGAATGGGAACAAGAAACTTCCAGATCTCAATCTGCTACTACAGTATACTAAATTGATTGGGGAGGGGGGAAAGCATAAAATGATTGAGGGTTAAAAGTGGGTACATGAATAATAGAATGTATTCACTCTTTTAGAGGATTTCTGGATCACTGAAACTGAGCCCAGACCACACTGGACTTCCAGAGGAAGTCTCACCGTGGACAGATCTTTCCCAATTTTCCAACTTATTGTCAAAATACAATCTCACGTACAAAAATAGACTTTTGCTTTTGCTGTGCTCTATGCCATGAGGTCTGTCCCATGCCACATTATTCTCTAACTGGGAACTAGTCACATTAACTTCTGTGACATTATAAGAGCTACTTTATTATCTCTTGATGTTGGAAAAGATAAAAATTCTGCTCTATTGTTTTGCCCCAGCAGTATTCTTTCTATGTCTCCTAAGAGGGAATCTGTCCCTTTGAAAATAGTATATTTAAAAAATATATATTCAGTATTACTAAAACCTTGGGAAAGTCTGGAAAGGGGTATAAACTATGATAATTTGTAACAAATAAAAACATGAAAGAAAAATGTCGTGCTGAACAGAGTAAACCCACATGAGACATGGCTTTCACATTCATTTTTCATTTTGTCAGCAGAATAGGAGCACCAGAGAATCAAACAAGAGGAAATGAAAGCTCAGAAAGCCAAAAAAAAAAAAAAAAAAAAGCTTACAGTACTCAGCAAGTCAAATTGAAATAAGGCAAATGAAAAGTAAAATAAATACTCCTATCTCATCATCCACATAATTGACAAAAGCAAACAAATAAATAACTAAGCAAAAGCAAATGATAAAGAATGAAGGCAAGAGAGAAACAATCCAAAGCATGTGTTTAAGTTTTTGAAGAAGTAAAAAGGTTTGACTGAGCTTCTATGGAAAGGAAGGGAAGAAGAAGACAGATGCAAGGATGGGGGAAGGATAACAAGTACACATATCAGGTATAGCAATGAGGAAAATTTTCAGCATGACAAATAAGGCAATAACTAAGACTGAGTGTTTGGAGCTTTGCACTAAGGCAACAAAAGGAAGGATACTCTTGAAAGTTGGAAATACCCAACCTTATCCAAAGTAATTCCATTGGAGTTATAACTTGTGTTGCTGTGTACAATGTTTTCCTGATTCTACTCACTTCACTTAGTCATGGAAGGATTTCTTAGTGCTTTCCATACACCTTTGGTGTGTGATGCTTGTTAAGAAACCAGAAGTTTTGGGTTCCTTCTCATCTAAACTGTAAAGTTTCAATAAGCTTTTAAACATACAATGACCTTGGCTCATTCATTCATCAAATATTGTATGACATGAACAATCCGCTGTGATATGGTAATAAGATTTTGGACACAGATTGCACAATACCCATTATTCCCATCAAAGAGTTCCTACTCTGAACATTTATCTCATTAGAGGGACCCCCCATGGTTATTTCACTTCTAGTTCAACTAACTGTACACACTTCTCCACTTCCTCACCAGTAGCCTTACTCTTTCAAAAGTCAATCCTCTTTTCTTTTCTAAGTTAGTTGAGAGAACCAAGAGTCCATTGAGTTAGATAAGTAAAAATCATGGACAAAAGACAAGTTATTTTTGTTTTGGTAACTCTGTAATTGTCTTGAATATTAATGAACTTGGATTAATTAATTTTATTGAAGAAAGAAATGAGTCTCGAGGTTTCTTTGTGAGTTGTCCAAATTCATAATCTAGTCAGAATTCACAAAAGCTCAAAGTTAGAGAGAACATCAGAGGTAATTTGACATATCATGATGAGAATTCTCATTATATTATGCATGATAAATGGTCAAGCAATCTTTACTTGAAACCTTCCAGCAAGGTACCTCCTCAGTACTCAGGCAGTCTCCAGATACTAAATTATTTTTCTTGACTTTAAGTGGAAGTTTATTTTGTTTAGCTTCCACCCATAGTTGTTAGTTCCAAAGCCTAGATTTGTGAAAGGCAAATAGAGTCTCACTTTCAAGCTTTAGAAAATGACTGGCCTGTATCCTCCAAGTCATTACTTCTCTGGCTTAAACCTCCACAATTATTTTAAATTGTTCTCATATTACATGACCCCAATAGATTCCAAACACATATTCTAGGACTTAGAAACATGAAATCTTTCTTCTAGAAAAAAATAAGTAAATGTTAAAGCACACCAAAGCTTCAGAATGCTATATATTTTAAATAAGGGATATATAACTTCCAAAATGGGTGTGTATGTGTGTGTGTGTGTATGTGTGTGTAAGATATAGAAAGATGTCAAAGAAAGACAGAGATAGCAAAGTGACAACTGGATTCAGAGTCATGGGTTTGAGTGCTATCAATGACACATATGTCTGTACTATCCTCAGTGAAAATCACTTGACTGCTTTGTGTTTTAATCATCTGCCTTTTAACCATCCATCTGCATTAGTAAAGGGAAATCTCTTACCAAGAATTTCTTGTGCTAATAGAATCATAGTTCTTTATTACATATTAACATAAATTTATTCAAACATATATACATGCATGTTACATTGCTCATAAATATCCATATTGCATGACTTTTTTATTACTGAAATCCTACTGTGTTTCCTCATCATGCCACGAAGATTATTATATATTCTCCAAGATTATGCTACTGAAATGCAGCTTTTGGTGACTTCAACAAAAATACACAAGCTTCAAGCCCAAACTCTGAGATGAAATGTCCGTCTGCTGTCTAGGACCAACCTCGGCAAGTACTTTAAGAAGCTCCTTACAAACCAGGTTGATGATAGAAAGATAGTCTTTTCAATCCGAGCAACTCAATTAAGACATTTGTGAGGTTAGATGTGGGGAAGTAAGAGAGAAGGTAAGAACAGAGAAGGGAAAGGTAGGAAAAAGAAAAGAGAATAAACATATATTATGCACCTGCTAAATGTCAAGTACTATATTAATTGCTTTACAAATATTATTTAATCCTCACAACAACCCTGTAAGATGTGGATTTTTATTTGGAGACTTATACATCTTGGGTATATGGGTAGATACATGGGTACATGCCATATATTTGTATGTTCACATAGGAATAGCTCTAGCTCTATATTACAGGTCTGAAAGGACCACATTGGTTCGTGCTTATATAAACAGTGGTGTATCAGAGAGATCTCCCTTTTCTAGTCTGTGAGTATTCCTTTTATTTTTTCCCTTTTCATTCCTCTCACTTCCCCCAGTAGGCTATAGGTAAGCACAGTTATATTTAATAGATTCACACACATACATTCACATTGATCCACAGACCCACACAGATATACATATAAAGATATACATACATAGAGAAACACGCATATATATTTACATATGCACAAACACAAACACACACATAGATATATATACACACATTTACCCATGTGTAAACATGCATCTGCTCTTCATGTTTCTCCTTTGTTCTTTTGCACTTCTTCTAAACCCCAGCTAGATCCATCAATGGCATCTTTGACAGAACATAAATGTATGCACACTGAGAGATAGACACCTGCAAGAAAAATATCTGAGAGTCTACTGTACTGGACCAAGAGATGTCATCAGCCAGGAAATGAACTGATATGAATTCTTTCAGAAGCAAACATAATAGGAATAGATGTATTCTTCTCTATATATTCTATGGGAAAAACTCAATCATATATTTTTAATCCCCAACAATCTTTGTAAAGGAGAGAGATTTTTTTTATCCTAAACTCTTGCCTTCTGGATAAAAGATAAGTTTTCTTGGAAAGTGCCAGACATGAGGGTTAAAATCAAGTTCAAGTATTTAGAAATTGCATCTTCTAGAAAGGCATTTGTTGATAGGTTAATATAGAGAGAAGACTATCCTTACTATTGATGGGAGGGAGGGGAGAGTTGGGCCTTGCCATCTGAGAACTATTAAAGATACTAGAAGGATGAGTTGTCCATTGGGAAGTGTCTTGCTTGCTCATCAAATGTCTAAATGAAATTTAAAGCACAGGGTAGCACTAAAATCTGGAAGAAACTGTGTAGATGTGAGAGAAAGTAATTCATTAGAATGTCAAAGGGATGACCAAAATGTAGGCGCAAGTTCAACTTCCTGCTGAGGGGCTCTTATGGGATATTTTTATGGAGTGATACTTTTTGTTTTTTCTATTATCTGTATATGGACTCTTTTAGGGCCTTTGTATCATTTGTTTTATGTACCATAATTTGAATCCAGGCTGCTTTGACTTATATTCCTCAAACCATCAAATGTATAATAAATGCCTTGAAAAAAAGAATAATAGGTTCTGTTTTATAAATTTATTGCAAATAATTCTTTGGCTTGTTAATTTTGTGTTTACTTACTCATACAGAGAAAAAGCATGTGTTTACAATGGCAAATGAGTTTTTAAATATCTGCAATTTCAAAATATTTGTTTTTCTTTCAACAAAGGATTTTTCTTTAACAAAATTTTACATGTTAAAAATCAGTACAGTCTTTTTATATTTAATTTCTACATCAACCTTCTTGGTAGATTACATTTATTTGACATTGATCAGGATCCTAATTGTATCACAACAATTAAAATGTCTCATAAAACTTGGGAACACTCAGCGTATACCTCTCAGCCCTGACTTTAGCAAGGCTTTGATCTTAGCTCTAAACACATTCATGATTTCATATTTGGTTTTAATTTGGGATCTGCTATTTTTAATCCCATCCCATGCAGACTTAGAGGCCCTCATGTGGCAATGATGCACTCTTTCTATGCACCTGTTCCTCTCCAAGCATTAGCCTTCCTATAAGATTTTTATTTTCTATAACACGAAGAAATGAAGGAAATGATGGCAAAAATTATGATAATCAGTAGTCCTTTCAACCTAAGAAGAATGGAGAATATAGAATCTCAGCAAAGTACTATCTGCCTATCAAACTTTGTATCCTACTTCATACACTGAATATTCCAGAGAAACTGGGGTTTCTTCACTTTCCTTGAATATGCCCTATATTTTCGAGTCACTTTCTATATCTTAAATCAAAGTGTTTCCTCTTGTGAACTAGTTTCCCCATTCTCCTCACACCTGAAGAGAGTGTCAAACATTTTATTCATCATTTGAAATCTAGATCAGCTGCTACTTTCTCCATGAATCCTTTGATTGGCAAACTAGAAGTAAGCTCTCCATCTCCTATCCTCCTGGGTAAGTTTGTTTCTCTTTTACAGTACATGTTACAGTCTGTATTATATTAATATTATTTGTGATAGATGATAGACAGATATTGTCTTTACTAAAAAATAAGCTCAATAAGGAATGGAATGAACATGTGCTATCATCTTTCTATGTCCACCCCCACAAGACTTTTTTTTTAGATCTTAACATATACTAATTGCTTGATAAATAATTTCTTTTAATGTTGACATGGATAATTCACAAAAGAAATCTGACTACTCAAAACTGACAAAAAAAACACATACTTGAAAAAAAGGTCATTTCTATTGTGTGAATGCATATACATATACATATATATATATATATATGTAAAATTTTTGCAAACAAAATAAAAAGTGTGTTCCACAGGCTACTTGAGAAACTTATTGACTTTGAAATTTTTTCTGATTACATTTGAAGGAAGAAACACAAACATTGAATGGAAAGATTTCTATAAATAATCTCTAAGGAACCATGTAAAAAGCCATTCTTTAAAATATACTTTTTTTTTCCTATAAAAACATAAATATCCACTGAGAAGGCATAATATATTAAACTTCATCAGTCATCATCTACATGTCATAGAATCTGTCTTCCTTCACAGGGTGGCTCAAATGGCATTTCCAATCTAAAGCCTTTTAATGATTTTCCTCAGGAATTAACACAATTATCTGTTTTTTTGTGTGTATGTATATCTTAACTTAATGTCCTTCTGTACATGTTGTAATGCCCCAATAGAATGGATAGTGCATAGAGCAAATGGTATTCTCTATTTGGTTTTATATCCCAAGTATCCATATCAATAAATGATATGCACATAATAGGCACCTGAAATGGAACTGTAGAATTAAATTGAAATTGAATTATACTTTATACATTAGCATTAATCCACACACTTTCAGAGAATAAATTTTAAACTAGTGAACATAAACTGTGTCCAGCGGTCAGGCAGATAGAACAAAATGTCACTAGTGGGAAAATAAAAGGACTTCTTATTGTTGTCCAGTTGTTCTGATGCTTTGTGATCCTATTTAAGTTTTCCTTGGCAGATATTGGAGCGTTTTCCCATTTCTTTCTCCAATTCATTTTACAGATGAGGAAACTGAGGCAAATAGGGTTAAGTAATAATCCATATAATTAAGAATAATTCTATAAATAATAAGTGTCTGAGACCAGATTTGAATTCAGGTTTTCCTGACTCCAGGCCCAGTGCTTCAGCTTCTGTGCCACTTAGCTGCCCATTCCAAAAACAAGTGCTAGTAAGTAGCTAAAAGTATTAATGGCCACCTTTTCCTATTCTATCACAGTTCTGCTTAGTGGCTCACAGACAATAGTTATATGACCTACAGCTGTCAATGGTTTTGCAAAACTCTTGTCTTGACTACAACCTAGAGCGAATAATCAAAGATTGCCAATAAAATCCAAACTACAGAGCCTAACCAAGTTCATCACTTTGGGGGCTGGGTCATCTGTCCAAGCTAATATAGGCGAAATCACCTTTGCAATAGTTAAAACATGTTCAATAGGGATTTCTAAAAGAAAGACCTGAACATCTTTAAGCAGTCATACTGAAAGCACTGAGTATACTGGGAAGAAAGATCTTACTATCAGTCCACTTAACAGAAGTCTAACAGGCTGGAGAACATCTTGTATTGTTTGGAATCAATTCATCATCAAACATAAATGAGGAGACTGTGATACACAAATGTGCTAATGCCAAATGGATACATGTTCTAAAGATGCTGTAGCCATCTGGACTCAATATGGGATCCAAAATGTGCCCATTTATCAAGTTATAATTCCCATACAATATTTCATAGCTGGAATACAGTGTTGATTAAAACAGGCTTGTTTTGAATTTGTCAAGATGAGTTTCAGTAGTACCATAATAAGATATCACATGTGTTGGAGAAGAAAAATCAGCTTCCATCAGTTAAGTCTACATGGTAATCACACTCTTGATTCCTAGGGATAGAACACTGCTCACACAGCAGGGAGGTGAGTCTTAGGACTGCCTGGTACAGTACTGGAAAGGTACAAAGGGGATAACAGGAGCAATTGTCTTGGTTACAAGGCCCTTGATTATATGATATCTTATAGAGCTTCACAGCAATGCTGGGAATTTGGGAAGATTACATATTATTGATATTATTTTGCAGGATTGGTAAATAAGAGACTAATTCTCTTTCCTTAAATACTGAAAGAGAATTAACCGACAAATATGATAAATGGAGCTTAAACTCAAATCATTTTTTCTCTAAGTTCAGAGGTTTGCGGGGTGTTTTTGGCTATTTTACACCAGAATTAGCAGAAAGATGTCATAAATGACTGGGGACAGATAATTGGCATGGAGAACTAGTTGTATTTGTAGAGATGAAGATGAAGGGGTTCTTTGCTCAGGGAAGGCAGAAACAAAGAAGAAAGTTGCTGTTTTCATTCTTGTGATCACAGTATAAAACAGATAAAGTATATCACAAATCTTAAAATTATATAGACATATCCACTAGTACTTGTTGCTTTTCTTACTGCAGCCTACTCAGTTTTCTCTTACAACAACTTCATTTTTAACACTAGTCTATATTGATTTTAATACTTCATCATGCATTTTTCCTGTGCAATCATCTTACCAGTTTATATGAAGGTCATGACTTCAAAAGAGAAAGAAAAATACAGGAACTAAAGATTCATCTATACTTTAGAGAAGAATATCCTATGCCTTTTGTGTATCATACATAAGACCTAAAGTAGTGCCAAGGACAAGCGTTTATTTGATCCCTTTTTGACTTTCCAAAACAAAAAGAAATATATAGAAAAGACATTTGAAGTTTTAGAATCTAGACTAGACTGCTTGCTACTTCTGCAAACTCAATTAAGTTACTTTGGACCACAGACTTTTCACGTGTTAAGCAATGAGGTTAGACTAGGTAATCTCCAAGCTTCCTTCTAACACTTGACTGTTTTAACGTACAGTCAATCCACGTCAAACTTTTCTTTTTTTAACTCTCCCAGTCAAATATCCATTACCACTCTTTGGAATACCACATTATTTTATAAAATTACTCATGGTCTAATTGATTTAGTTGATTCATCATTAAAACAAAGCAAATGTATACTTTTAAATTTTAAAAGCAAACACATGGTACAAATGAATGTGATATTTCTATTGATATGAATTCATATTCATATTATAGATTGTTATATATATTCGCATATCCCTATTGGAATATGTCAACCTTAGATGCCTATGAGACAAAATTCAATAAGTTCAACATTAAGCACCTACTATGAAAAGATCACTGAGGGAGACATGATATTTAGATATCATATTGATTTTAACACTTCATTATAGAGTGTCTTATAAGGTTACCTCACATGGCTTCAAATGAGAGAGAAAAATATAAGAACTAAATATCTAAGTTTTAGGGAGGAACCTTACATGTCTTTTGTGCATCATCTACAGGACCTAACATAATGCCAAGGAATTCAATTTCCTGGTATCCCATCCAGGTTTCACAGGTAACTCATCATACAGCAATGAGGTCAGGAGAATGACTTGGTAGACCTTCAGTTTAGTGGGCAGCCTAATACCTCTTCCCTTCCACACTTCCCTTTGCAGCTTCCCAAAATGTTGACACAGTAATATATGTGTCAACATCAATTTCTAAGTAAATATCCTGGAAAGTATTTTGCGAAGCTAAGTGAACTTATCCATAACATTCAGTATTTGTCCATTTTTGTAACTATTGATTCCACATATAGATGGTGCAGTCCCGGCTGGTAGAGAAAATCTATTTTCTTGTTATTTATGGTCCGACCAAAATTAGCACAGGCAGCAGAGAATTGATCCATACTGTGTTGCATCTCAACCCCTGAGGGTACATTGAGTGCACAAACATCTCTGGACAAAAGTTACACACTAACTTTCACTCCGTATTTAGTCTTGGCTTATAGCCTTTTCAAGTTAAATAATTTACTATCAATAGCTGACCTCGAAGCTTTTTGCATCTTTGTTGAAGGCATCGGAAAACATTGCTCAAAACATCATGGGAACCAGCATGGGAGCAAACACAAAGTCTTGCTTCACTCCATTGATGATCGGGCAAATGGGAGAGTGCCACCCATCATCTAGCATCAGCACAAGCATATAGTCATACAACTGGTATGAGAACTTCTTTGGACAAGCAAATTTTGCCATGATCTTCCACAAATCCTTGGAAGTCCTTGGTCAGGTTCAAAGTCTTTGGTCAGATAAATGAATGTTCTCTGCAGATTCCTAAGTAGAATCTTCCATTCAATGATTAAGAGAGAGAAAAAACTCTCTTATGATTGTCACAGGACAACCTATTTCTTTTTTTCCCCACTGCCCATGGCTAGTTAACATGATAACATCTTCTTTATTGAACCTTAATCCTACATTTCTAACTTCTGATCGGACATTCTAACTTTGCCATCCCTTTATGGAGGCATGCAACAGTGAGTCGGGCAACCCCAATTATATATCTTATCTGTATGATCCCGAGCAAATCAACCATTTTCAATGTTCTTCACTTTTCTTATGTGGAAAATAATAAGGAAATTAAAAGAATCAAATGAAATAAGATGCCCAAAAAGCTTTGAAATCCACAGAGTACTATATAAAATGAGAATGATTGTTTCCATTTGGAATAATAGTAATCCAAACCAGCGATTCTCTTAAGTTGTATTCTAAGATGTAACTAAATTTTGTCAAAATTTATAAATTTCACTGACCAGAACTAAGACCATCATAGAACAGGAAGCAAGTTTAAAAGACTTCTGGTTCAGTAACTCCTTATATATTCACTGAATCATGTGCAAAGCAATATGTTGGAAGACACGTGAACTGCATTCATAGTAACTTTGACGTCCTACAAGGAAAAATGAAGAACCTGGGGACCCAGACATTATTTGCTTCTATTATAAAGGCCAAACTTTCTAGGGGTTATCATAATAAAAGCATTAAACAATTATACAGATTGTCAGAGGAATTAAATCTGCTTTTCTAAGCCAAGATATAAAGGATTTATGTACTTTTGTAATTCAACTCATTTTATAATCTTGGAGAAATTGCAAGATTTGGCTGTTGAGCCAATGGCAGTGACAATGGATTAATGGGAAAAGATCATGAAAAACACACCAGGTTCTAGAAAATCGGAGGACTGTGAAAATGATCTGCAGCAACAAAAAACATAAATCCATAAAATGGAAAAAAAACTGTTCCAATTAAAGAAAGGAGCATCAACAAATTATATAAATGAGTATGTCTGACCTCAATTCCAGGAAAAAATTCTAGAGCACATCATTTAAAAGATAGGTAATGAACACTTAGAAAAAGAACCAGTGATTCCAAAGACCTAGTATGACTTTATTAAGAACAAGTAAAAAAAAAAAATAAAACAAAATAAAACAAAGTAAAACTAGATCCTACAATAATCTCATTTGCTTTTCTAAAAGGAACTGGAAGATAAGGTGAATTATATGGACATAATTTACTTATATTTAAGCCAAAGCTATTAAATAAATTATTTTAATTTAGTATTGTTAAAAAGATGTAAGACAATAATACCATCAGAACTATTTGATTGACTATACTCAAAGAGTAGTTATTAATAGTTCCAAATTAATATGACAGGTAGTCTGCAGTGACATTTCCGAAGGAAATGTGTTTGAGCTATGCTATTTAATATTTTTTCCATTGATTGGGAAAAAGACAGAGATAAAATATTCGCTAGATGTGTAAATGACAAGAAATGTTATTAATAGCCAGCATAGTGGAAAAAAGTCAGAATCCAAGAAGATCTTGAGTACTTGAATAATATTATGAATCTAGTAAAAATGAAACTTAATGTAAATGTATAGTTTTTCCACTTAAGTTCCACCAAAAACATGATCATCAACAAAAACTTCATAATGTGAAGACAGGGAAAGCATGGGGAGAAATCAGTTAAAAAACAAAAATCCTATTATTATAACATTAAAAGATAGCAGTCAAATGTGAGTCATTAATAGGAGGTGGTAGGCAAAAAATCACCTTAATATTATTTTGGGCTATATTAAGAGTAGCTAGCTGCTTTCCCAGGAATAGGAAGATGACTGTGTTCTGTCTTCCTCAAAGCTCATCTGAAATGTGTTCAGTTCTAAGACCCTTTTTAAGGGCTTCAATAAGTAGGAAAGTATCCAGAGCTGATATCACATCAACATAATCATTGTAAAAATCTCTAGTATATGTCACGTAAGGATTTTTTTTAAAGAACTGGGGATTATTAGCCTTAAGAAAGTGAAGTGACTGTAGCAAGAGAATAGCTGGCTTTTTAATACTTGAAGAACATTCGTGAGGAGAAGGGACTAGACTTATTCCAACAGTCTCAAGAAAGTAGAACAAGAAGCAATGGTTTACAAAGTTACAGAGGGAAATTTGAATTTGATATCTAGAAATTAAAAAAAATAATTAATATTACCTTAATAATCATTAAGGAACTGTAGGAGTGACATCAGATGGCTAGAAATGTATTGGGGTCCTCTCTCTTCAAAATTTTCAAGCAGAGAATGAATCAATGCTTGTTGAACATATTATTCTATTAATTCCATTTGTGAATGATTTAGCTGACCACTAAGGTCTCCTCCAAGCCTTGAAATCTGTATTTCAACAATATATTTTAGAAAGGTTTTTATATGTTAGAGTTAAAATAATATTTTGACACTTACAGGGATAACTTCAGTTATCTAGAAAATTCATTTATATAGACTACTTATAAGTTCTTTGAAGTCAGAAACCTTTCCTTTCTTATTACTCCATTTCTTAGAGTCAAATCCATTGTAAGAGGTAGAGGCTTCATAAATATTTGAATGACAACTCCCTTATTCCCTGCTAAAGTCAGATCAATTGCTTGTATAGCAAAATCATTAATGGAAGTTTTTATGGTTCTATTTTGATCTGAAACTAGAAAATGTCAAGAGCTGAGAAAAAGAGCAGAATGGCACTTTCCCAGACTATACGCTGTGCTAGCCATTGGAAACCCGGAGCTGCTTTTTCCTCCTTTTCCACTGCTTCACTTTGCAATCTTGGGCAAATCACTATCTTTGAATGCCCCAGTTTCCTCAGCTAAAAATGTGATTAAAAATAATGACCTAGCTCACAGTGATCTTTTTTGGAATAAAGATTTAATGTGTCTGAAGCATTTAAGAAATATCTGGGTGAGAGGTTTGATGGAAGCCCAAATGCTTGACAGTTCCAGTCTCTCGCCCATGCCTGAGGAGCCTAGTTTTGGTGTTTATTCGGTCTTTTAGTGGGAAGAGTCCAAGAAGCTTCTGAAAACCTGAATCCAAGAGTCAAGGGTCACACAGAATAGCTCCTTCAGGGAGTATGACTCGCTCTATGTATCTGGATTGCAGACAAATAAAAGTATTGCTCTAAAAGATATTTAGGTTGCACAGGTCCTCAGGGGGGTAGCACAGCATTTACTCTTTGCTCCCCTGAGCACAAGATGGAAAATGAATCATTCCTCACCCCACCCACCAGCTTGAAGATTCCTCCCTCCTGACAATATTCACAGTGTTTGGCTGCAGAGAGAATGGCTGGGGCAAGCTTGGCACCTGTTCAGAGATAGCTGCTGTGACAAAAGTCTGAAACCTCTTCAAAAGAGAAGTATCTGTCCTTGTCCCCGAGAAGCATCCCTCAGCCCTCTGAAAACATAGAATTAGTCCTTCTAAATCAAGATGCCAGCCTGTGCCTCTGTCCTAGGAGATAAATAGACCCTATTCTCTTGACTTTTCAAACTGGAGAGGCAGAATGACTCAGGGAACAGAGAAATGCCCTTGAAGCCAGGAACAATTGGGTGCAAATCCTATCCAATAGGTTGTCTAGGCAGGTTATTTTGACCTAGTCCACTTAACCTTGCAAAGATACTTAGAGAACATGCTGACTAGCCATAGTCAAGCAAGGTTATCCTTTGGCAATTCTCTTGTACCATTGTACCATAGATTTGTTCGTAAAGAAAACAAAAGTTAAAATCATCTTTCTCATTCCTAGGAAGATTATTTCAAATATAAAAAGGTATTATTGACAGTGAACTCCTTTGTCATGAAAGAAATATTTTGGAAATGGATGGGGAAATTATATAATGAATTTCTCTGAAACAAAAGAAATATTTCCGACATGAAATATGACTTGATTGGCACAAAAAAGTGCCATGGAAGCGATGACACCAAATCATTGGATCAAGTGCAAATGAAGCTTTCATTTTCGTCTGAGAGAACAGTATTAATGATAATTTATAGATGCAGGGATATAGTGGATGTGGTAGATAGAACTTTAGGAGTGACCTCAAAAGATCTGCCTTCAAAGCCAACTCGTGATGTTTACAATCTGTATCACCTGAAGTCAAATCACACACATTTCCTTAGTCTCTCTTTCCTCCTTTGTAAAATGAAATGTTGGGATTCCATAGATTCTTAGATCTCCTCCGATCCTTTCAAATCTATATATACAAGTGTGCTGGTGAATGTTTAACAACCAGCTTTCAAAAGTGAAAATAGAATGCACATTTAAAGTAATGCAGAATGCATAATTAAATGTAATGTGAATTCTTAGCATTTTCTTTAATACTTTATTTATAGAATCAATAAAACAATAAATGAAACCTTTATTTATAGTGTTTTGCCAATATCTAAGGTATAAATGCCCACCATAAAAATTTCACAATCGGCACTGAGCTGATGGCAGGACACTCCTACGGTATCTATGTGAAAATATTTTTTATCATAAAATATTATAGATATTATCCAAGTCATTGTTTATTATCTTTTGTAAGTTAGGTCTAAATTTTGGACTGGGAGCTGGAAAGGGCCTTAAGAACAATTTAATCCAATTCCTTCATTTTAATGATGAAGATATTAAGTCGTAAAGGAATTGAGCTATTTCCCTAATGTGATACAAATAGAATGCTTAGCACAGTGCCGGCATATAGTAGGCTGTTAATAAAGGTTGATTATATTTTACCATGCTAGAGTTAGTCTCAGAAATACATTTGAAATCCAGATTCTTCAATGATGGGATCCCATGTTTTTTTTGTTCTTCTATACTGGTTCCCTCCTTGTACAGAAAGAGAAACTGAGTGACTGAGAGAATATTCAGTTATGTGCCTGAAGTCAGACAGTGAGGACATTGGAGAGCAGTGATATAAATACAGATCTTAAGATTCTCAATCCAGTGATTTTTGCTTCACTTCCTATACTCTTAGGAGAAATGTGATTGGTAGTAACGCATTGGGCCTATTCTCAGTATTTATGAAAGACAGGAAAGAGTGACAGAAACAACAGTTAGTTGAGTTTTTCCCCCCTTGGTCTTTATTTTATTTTATTTTATTTTTCAACGTGACACATCGCATTGGATGAGATTTTAGTTAAAACCAGGGACAAGGATGGTATTTTTCTCTTGCTATGAAAAGCCTCAGTGTCAGTCATCTGCTGTGCTTAAAGGGTATCTTCTCTTGACTGACATCGTTTAAAGCAATAATAAATTGCCTAAGGAGCAACCAAGACATCAGACTTCATAGTTAAGAATGCCATTTAAGAACTCCGGGGGGTTACGGTGTTCTTGCTGTTTAACAAGTGTAAGTAAGAGCTCCCACAATGCTGCTGTACAGAATCTGTTTCACATCGCATTTAATCCCCTTCATCATTTCCTTGCCTGCTCCTTAACTTCATGGCTACTCTGACCCTTTGAAGAATTTTTATTTCATCCCTGTGAATCACTGAAAGCCAAATTTTGCCCTTGGATGTGCATCGAAGTCAAGGGGAGTTGCCAGCTTGTATCTGAGGGCCAAATTTAGCTCTGTAGGTGGTAGTTGCTTTCTAACAAGTGAAAACAAGCCCCAAAGAACAGCAGCTAGACAATTGCTTGGGAAAGAATGTCTAATAGAATGACCAGAAAACACCCTAATAATTATACCTATCTAGCTCACATGAACTTAATTGTGCTTTCTCTTCTATTTCTGTATTCTATTTCCTGTCTTGGATCACCCTACTGCACACTGTGTAGGAGTCCCATTGTATAGACTGGGTCTTTATTCAATGAATTTTCATTAGGGCTCACCAAGTTCAAGTGATTGTTCTAGCTGACGGCATACTAGGGTGAAAGGAGATTGTTTCTATGCCCAAGGAGTTTCCAATCCAGGAGGGAAGAAGGGGCAGAACAAAGGATCTTATGTTGAGATCTGAAAGCAGGATTTCTTAATTATTAACTTTTTTCAGTCATTTTATTACCAGATAACTTGTTTTCTTTTTAATCCTATGGGTTTTATACATTTAAAAATATAATTGATGTTATAATAAACATCGCTCTTTTGGTTCTACTCACTTTACTTGCATCATTCATACCAATATTATGATTTTCCTCTTTTGAAAGTATTTATTTTTATAGTATTATACTGTTCCATTATAGTCATATGCCATGGATTGTTCAACCATTCCCTTGTTGATGGATCTCCCCCTAGTTTACAATTATTTCCCAAGCAAGAAAAAAAGGCCCACATTTTAAGTGAATATATCTGTATATACAGGACCTTCTCTTCTTTCTTGGATCTCTTTTGGGAATAGATCTACTAGTGAAAGAACTGCTGCACATCCTATATCATTAAGCTCTTATCACATGATGGTTTCTCTGTCCCTCTTACTATTCTCAGCCATAACTGTCCCATTTCTTTTCAGGGCTATAACCTCTTCATCCTTTAAGACCAGATTTAACTCCTCAACCCCATGAAGCCTTCTCAGACAAAGACTAAAATGAGGTCTCCTTCTGAGGTACCACAATGCCTTGTGTCTAGTTTAGCATTATTCATATGTTATTTTATATTTATTTCTGTGCAAATAACTCAGGGCAAGATCCATTTTATATTCTTGTTTGTGTTTAAACAAGGTAGATGAATGTTGAAAAAGAGATAAATTGATGAGAATATGGAAGGGCTTTGAAAGTTTCACCAAGAATGCAACTATTATTAATTTTCTGACACACTCTTCGTATTGTCCAGTTCTTCACTATATCTTTCTGTGCTTAACTTCTCTAGCAACTTTTCATTTTAAAAAAGTACTTATTAAGTTCTTTACAAATATCTCATTCAATCCTCACAATAATTCTGTAAGGCAGATGTCATCTTTTCCAAGTCTTACTTAAACATAACAATTTTTAAAACATAATAACTATGATCAAAGTAGTAAATCAATAGCAAAATACTTTAAGTGTAACATTTACTTCACTAATTATTATGTTAATTCCTTTGCTTCTTTTCTAACTATGTTTCTTGGAGAATATTTCACAACTTTTTCGAGAAATAAAATAATGTGTATGTTCTTTATTTCAAAAGTTCAAAACTGAAATAGCATTCATTTGCAGTACCAATCATCTTTACAGATTTATGGCAAACATTTTTACAGCTATATGTGTTTATGCATATATTATAATTATACATCTTACATATGCACATTATTAGTTCCCTATATAGCTAATCACTGCTTCAGAAATCACTAAAATTATATCAAACATATATATGTGTGCGTATATTTCATGAAACATTCACTTTTTCTTCTTATTAAATTTGCACTTTTTTCTGCTGGTTAAATAATCAATATTATATATGAATTTAAATATAATTCAACTTGGACAAGTGAAATTTATATTACTTTTTATTTTAGTGTGAACCATTTAATTATGTTTTGTATCTTTGAGTTAGAATTCGTATACAAAAAGAAACCTAACTTGGCCTGCTTACTATAGACAATATAATTTTAGAGCTAATTGAAGCAATCATATTTTAACTTAATTAATTATCCTTATTCTCTTCTAGTGTATTAAAGTGCAGATAATAAAAGATAAAAGAGAAGTAAAAAGTAATTTCTTTTTTTTAGAATATTGATTTTCTGAAATTAATGCTTCTAACAGTAATGTTGGCATACTAGGCTGCAAACAGATCGAAGATCATGAATGCTAAATCTAAGCTATAAGATTCTGAACTGAACTGTGAAATAGGGGAATTTTCACAATAATAAAAAGAAAGAAAATATTTGAGGACTATGGTTTCCCTAGAAATCATTATCAAATTTTCAGAGAGGATTCATATGTAACCACATGCTTTGGAAAAGAAAGATTTCAATACTCATATTAAAGGGTAAAATTTAGTTGAACTGAAATTTAGGGTAGCTTTGGATTACAGATAGAGAAAACGTTATTGCGTAGCACTTGATTCTTGCCATTCATATCGATTTCACTAAATTTATAAGCAACGACCTTGCCAGATAATTTTTATCTCCTATAATTTCTGTATATTTTATTAAGTGGTCAGGAGAATAAACCACAAAAGGCTCACTGATTTAATAGGAGCTTTTATTTATTATTTCAAGTTTTATAAAGTATTTTACATACATTATCTCATTTGTTCCTCACAATAATCCTCTATGTTAGGTAACTACAGGTATCATTAGGATTGCCCTCATTAAATCTAAGATTGATTAAGAGATTTGCCCATGTCCCATTGCTAATGAGTATCAGAGGCATAAATCAAACAGGGGATTTTTCCACATCTATGGACAGAACTTTTTCATTATACCACATGGATTTCCTGATTTGTGAGACTTATGTTACAAGAGAGAAGGAAAAGTCCTTCAGAACCTAATTTCTTGAATAAAACATACAGCAATGTTACAAATTTTGTGAGACAAGAAAATAACAGGAAGATAACCATGTTCATATCCATTTCAGGCCCTGAATGGTTAACACAGTTACTATAACTAAATAAGCTAAATGAAACAGGAGATGGAAAGAGCCCCCTGGATGAGACCAAAATAAATATTTTTGTCTTTTAAAAACATTTTTAATTTATGGCTAAAATAAGTATTCCCATAATAGTACAATAAGATGTATATGTGAAACTGCAAATCTACCATGAACAACTTATTACTGCTTTCAAATATGCAAAAATAAATTATTCTAATTCTTCCAAACATATTTCCATATTCATCATACTGAGAGAGAAAAATCAGATCAAAAGGGAAAAAAAATATGAGAAAAAAAAAACAAACAAACAGCAACAACAGAAAAAAGGTCAAAATAGTATTCTTTGATCCACATTCATTGTCTATCGTTCTTACTCTGGATGTGTTTGCACGTGGCTATTCTTGAGCATGCTACAGATTTAAAACTACAGTTTGTGAAACTGTAGCCAGAGATGTCTAAAGACCTCAGAGCAAAATAAGCTAGGTAAAATTGGTTTATACACTGCAAAAATCAGTGGCCAGAGGATTCTCTGAAGCCCTGGGAATTAGGAGAGTCCGACAATTTAAAGAATGCAGAGTAGTACTAGGGCATTTACAAATGAAGTGACTGCTCAGGGTTAAGCATTTTCTTTACATTCTAATACATTCATATCCCATAACTTATTCAGCCATTCTCCAACTGATGGGCGTCCATTCAGTTTCCAGTTACTTGCCACTACAAAAAGAGCTGCCATAAACATTTTTGCACATGTGGGACCTTTTTCCTCTTTAGTGATCTCTTTGGGATATAGGCCCAGAAGAGACACTGCTGAATCAAAGAGTACCACTTTTTTTTTTTTTTATAACCCTTCAGGCATAGTTCTAAATTACTTTCCAGAATGGTTGGATCATTTCACAACTCCACTCACAATACATTAGTGTTCCAGTTTTTCCACATCCTCTCCTGCATTCATCATTATGTCTTGTCATCTTAGCCAATCTGAGATATTTGAAATGGTCCTTCAGAGTTATCTTAATTTACATTTCTCTAATCCATAGTGATTTAGAGCATTTTTTTAATATGACTAGAAATGTCTTTAATTTAACCATTTATCAATTGGGGAATGGCTTGTATTCTTATAAATTATATATATATATATATATATATAGATAGATAGATATGATAGAGAGAGAGAGAGAGAGAGAGAGAGAGAGAGAGAAAGAGAGAGAGAGAGAGAAAGAGAGAGAGAAAATAAATAAAAATCAGTTCTCTGTATGTTTTAGAAAGGAGGCCTTTGGAAACATTAGCTTTAAATTTTTTTTCCCCCTCAGCTTTCTGCTTCTCTTCTAATCTTGGCTGCATTTAACAGACTCATTAGGAGATTCTCTAGATTTCTTTTTCCATTAATATATAATTGACTCATATACTTTAAGAAACTTGTAAAAGTGAAACTCCAATATCTCTGAGGAACTGATGTGTTGCATTGAATATTGCCCTAAGGGGAATTAAATGTCTAACTAAGAGTTTTTTTTTTTTTCTTTTGGTCCTGTATGACTGTTTCAAGAAGGGTTATGATTCAGTACAGGAGGATGTCTATATCAAAATCTTAGAACATATATTTGTAAATCTATGTTATTGTAAACTACAATGTTTAACCAAGATAGGCTATCCAGCCCTATTAACTCTATGGTTGAGCTGTTTAAAAAAAGGATACAAATAAAAATCTTCTGTCCAAAATGTTCTCTCCTAGATTCTATATTGACTAAAATTCCATTATTTCTGTTATTCTTTTGGATATAGAATGTGGCAACAAAGAAATTAGCATTTGTTAAACACTCTATGCTAGACGTTGTGCTTTCAGAATGTAGATTGGGAGGGCAAGCTTAAAAAATGGGGAACTTTAACAAAAGAAAGGGGAAGAGAAGGGAATAAACATTTATACAACACTTTGTGACAAATACTGTGCTAATTATAAGGACAGTATTGGGTTCCTAGGAATATGCATACATTTTGCCCATTTCAAAAATATAGTTTAGCAAAACAAAAAAACCTTATTTTTATGGAACTAACCAGTCAGTTGAATCAAGTATCTAGTCAATTAAGTCAAATAGTTTGCGTAAATGATTTTTTCCCAGCAAAGTGGCAAGCTTATCGATTAATTTGACCAATACAATCAGTCAAAACAATCATTTAGGCAGCTCCCTAGATGCAATTTCAGACACATTGACTAAATTCCAAATCCAAGAGGAAGTATAGTGAAATGGGGGGAGGAGGGGGAGATGACTATAAATTCAATAAACCTGGGCTATATCTCTTTAAATACTGCCTTTTAGTTAGATTCATGGCCTTTAATAAATCATTGTTCTCTTGTTTGTGTTTTCTCACCTATAAAGAAGAAGATTGGATTATACAGGATTCATTTCCAAATCTTAAGATGCTATAATTAACTACTGTTTTATATCATTCACCAATATAGTCCTTCTGTATCAATGAACAAGAGTTGTCTGTGAATCTTCTGTAGAATCAGGCTTTTGAATCAATCTCCTTCTCCCTCAGCCCAAGCCCACTTTCAAACCCCATCTACTTGTATCTTCTATCTAAAAGAAGCTAGTACTGAGAATTGAATGTTGTCAGGAAAAAAATAGTAGACATAACTTGGAAGAAATAATAAGCTATTCCTCTTATGTTTACACTAGTGGATTTTATTGACATTTTAGGAGTACAGTTCAAAAAGCAGTGTTTATTCTTGTTAGGATTATTTTTAAATTGCTAGGATATAGATTTTTTTCCTATTTATGCTCAGTTGAATATTTCTCTGTCCAAAGTTTGTCATTTTAGTGATTCTTAATTGTCCTTCTGTCGATATGAATATGGGCAAAATGGTTTGATATTGCTCATCCATATGTAGCTATCATAATCAGAATCTTGACATACATATACACACATAGCCACAAATAAAATAAAAGGCAAAATCACAACTTTTGTATTTACATTTCAGCATAGATGGCTTCCTTTTGAATATGTTGACTACTTTTTCTTTAATAAGGAAAATGTAGCCATGTAAGTCACAGAATTTTAAGAGAACATCAAAAATGGTGTTCAAGGCTTTCCTTTTAGATAATAAAACAAATTCAGAGAGATTATGTAAACTATCTAAGGGCTCACAAAATGTTGGTGATACAATTGTATATCTTCTGAAATTTAGGCCAGTATTTATTCTAAATATATTGTGATACTTACACAAAGGTAAAGTAATGAATATTTTCTATATAATTCTGTACATTTACCCCAATTCTGTGTTCCTGAGCTTTTGGAAATATATTTTTTTCATTTTTTTCAAGATATGTTCATCAAGTCATTTTTTTTAGTTAAAAATAATGTTTGGTTTGGTATGATCCATGCAATAAAACATTGAAAATGAAAAGAAAATATTTAGTTTCATAAATATGACTAATAAACTTTCATCTTCCTCTCCCCAAAAGCTAAGATTTCAGTCAAAATCTAAGTCCCTTCCCTTGATATCACTAGCTATTTTCTCATCCTTATTCCCTGCAATTCTGTTTCTTCTATATTCCTGTCCTTCCCTGTCCTTATCAATCACTGTGCCCTGCTTGAGCAAAGCCAATGTGCATTGGAAGTTAAGGAACATGGCTGATGAACTGGAAGGTGAGCAAGTTTGAGAGGACCTCAACAAGCATACTGAAGAGAGAAAAGATCCCACATGTGCAAAATGGGATACAGGCCTGGTAGAGACACTGCTGAATCAAAGAGTATCACTTTTTTTTTATAACCTTTCAGGCATAGTTCCAAATTGCTCTCCAGAATGGTTGGATCATTTCACAACTCCACTCACAATACATTAGTGTTCCAGTTTTTCCACATCCTCTCCTGCATTCATCATTATGTCTTCTTGTCATCTTAGCCAATCTGAGATATTTGAAATGGTCCTTCAGAGTTATCTTAATTTACATTTCTCTAATCCATAGTACAGTGTCAGTGGGTACCATAATTCAGCTACCATGTTTCATGGGAAATGAAGGAGAATGACGTGGAAGTTATTAGATAGTTTTGGATGGTATTATCTATCTGAATATCTTGAAGGAGGGGAGCTTGTTAAGTGATTGGAAAGCAGAAAGATCTGGAAGTAATATTGAGGAGCATGGACTAGATTTATCTCCCTCAGGCTCAATATCTCTATGGATGTGACAGAAAAAAAAAACTCAGGACTGGAGAGTATGGCAAGATACATAAAAAAAATTTCTAGAGGCTCTCTAATTTTCTGTCATTTCAAAATGCAAGAAATGTGAAATGAAGATAACTAATAATATCTCTTTGTTAATAACAATACAGGAAGGATCACTTTTTCATCCAAGACTAGAAAAAATTAGGAGATAATGAGGTAGACATGTTGAGCAAATTCCATATGCAAAAGAAAATACAAGAAGGGGGTTTTGAAGATGCAATTTTCTCAGAAAAGCATGAAAACAGCCTTTCCATTGAAGAGCAGGAGTGGGGAGAAGGAGGTTATTGGGGGAGTGGCCATTATGCTGTTTTGTCCCTTCAGATAGCATTACTTTTTCAATGTGACTTTCTTTCTATGGCTCTTTTCCATACCTTGAATGTGATGCCTTCTCCTCTCCACTTGAAGATTATGTGCTTCCTTCAAGATTCAAGACTTAGCTCAAACATCTCTTCCTTCCTTATTAAGATTTCCTGTTCCTGCCCTTTACTACACCACCTTAGGCCTTCACACCAAATCCATCCTTTGCAGTTTCTTTCATATGTCTATGTCTATGTCTCATATGAGAAAATGCAAATTCCTAATAGTCAAAGACAGTTTCTCTTGCGTCTATATGTTCCCCCAGTAGTACCTACAAAATACTAGGTGGTAAATTGATATATTGATTCAGGATCCCATTGATTAGACACAGGGGTCCTCAAACTTTTTAAATAGGGGGCCAATTCACCGTCCCTCAGACTGTTGGAGGGCCAGACTAGAGTAAAAACAAAACCTTTGTTTTGTGGGCCTTTCAATAAAGAAACTTCATAGTCCTGGGCGAGAGGGATAATCGTCCTCAGTTGTTGCATCTGGCCCGCGATACATAGTTTGAGGACCCCGGGGAAAAGAGAGCATATTGGAATAACTTTGATGTTATTGGAATAACAAGATGTGTGATCTTGAGGTAATTATGTGGTGTAGTGTATAAAACACAAGACATGGAGCCAGAAAGACCTGCCTCCATTCAATTCTGGCCTGAGACACTTACTATGACATCACTTAACCCTGTCTGCCTCAATTGTTTTGAGAAAATACAAGAAAATACAAGTAAGAACAAATCTTCCTAACCCTGATTTCTCAGAGTTGTTGTAAGGACTAAACGGGATAATATTTGTAAAGTGCTTTATCTCAATCGCTGGCCTGTAGTAGACGTTATGTAGTTGCTCATCCCCTTCTCATTTCCACTTTGACAAATTTTTCAGAGCTTTTAATTATCCCACATCTTTTCTGGAAACAAAGCTCAATCCTTTTTTAATGTTAGTATTCTTTGGGTGAGATTGTATGGAAAAAAGTCATGATACAGTAAGCCTCTGAAGAATTAAAGTTATGGGTAATGGGGAAAGCATATGGTGGGGGTAAAAAGCCTGCCATATTTTATCACTGAAGGATTGTTCACAAGTTGTGTCATAAAGGGTGTCATCAGAGAGATATATGTCCAGGAAAGGAGGTAAACCAGTCATGCAGCAAGAAGAAGCGATAACTTATGAAGAGCTTGCTCTGTTCCATTGCTATCCATACAATGTCAAGAAATCTTGAGAAAAGCACCCAGCACACTGCAGAGGATTTATGGGCGCTAGAGGAAGAGCACGGAGATAAGAGGAGGATAAAAAAGGCACAGACAAGGCATAATCTGTACTGATGGAGAGAGTACACACATCAGTGAGATCAAGGATTCATCCACTTAAACTATTCATTAGGATTTTCAAGCTGCCTGCCTCGCAAGGTAGTAAGATCCTTGTCATGACTATTCAATCAGAAAGAATCTGTCTAATTAAATGAGGCAGAGATGGAGAGGATTCATGTTTAGGCAAAAGCTAGAACTGGATGAATTCTAAGTTCTGTTTCCATTTGAGGTTATGTATGTCTATAAGTATTATTTTTTCTGGGATTCACATTTTTCCTCTTTTGAAAATCTATTACTTTTTTCTGACACCTCTCTTTATCCTTGATCCTCAATTTTTTTTCCAAAATAAAACCTAAAAACCCATAGAGTAATTTAATCAATCATTTAAAGAGCTTAGCATCCGAAATGTTCCTTTTAATTTTGATCTTTTTTTTCTTTTTCTTTTTTCTATTTTCTTTTATTTACAAATGACAACACTAAGATTCAGAAAAAGTTCAGTGACTTTTCCAGAGTCACTCAAGTAGTGATTCACCAACTTAGGTTGGGATGCAGACCTGGGTCTTCTTGCCTGATATTCTAAACTTCTCTCACTACATTATTTCCCATAGATTTGGATGTAATTTCTCTGAATTGAAGATTTAAAATCCATTCTTGATTTCCATGAAAGTCTTTATTGGTAAATTGAGTCACATATACAATCTCATGTTTTTGTTTCTCTCAAGCAGAATACAAACATCCAAGTCCTTATTGTGATATTTCTGAATGTATATATTTTTGGTTCAAGAGAAGTTTATGAAATGTCAAAATAGTAGGATGAAAACTGACTAACCCATTTCCAGTTTATTTTCACTTTTGGTTTGGAGACTTTTGCATTAAATTAGTTTGAGAGGGCCAAGTTGCCGCATCTTTTAACATTCACACAGTTATACTTTTAGCAAGCTGGTGATTGTTAATAAATGGTTTTTACTAGGAGCTGGACAGATACAGCACTGAATCAGTAAATATATTTATAAAAATCCAAATACTTTCATTCTTCTTAATTCTAATGTGGCACATTTAAATGGAAAGTATTTGAGTCTAGAAGGGAGTACTAAATTCCAGATACTCCAAATAAGTTATGTAAGGATGGGAAACACAATAAATTTTATTAGCAAAAGTGCTGTATATGTATATGAACTAAACGTTAATTCTATACAAATTAGCACCCCGGTATATCTGAATTAATAATGTAGAGTTCAACCTATGGTATCATCCACGAAGAAGTGTTCCTTCTGGGTGCCTACAAAATTTTCAAATTTATTTCCGACAAGTAATACACATTTTATCCTATGTGGTCAATTAGATATGTCTGTGAACTGTTCAGCCACAGGCAGTCTTGAATTATCATCCTTAAGGATCTCTGGTCTGTTTGCCAAGTATCACACAAAACTAAATTTAGTTTCTCTTATATTACAACAGCAAGTTTTCCCCTCTTTAAACATATTAAATTGTCACAATATTTCATTGAACCCAAACAACTTCTTTTACCACTTTTTTCAGCAATCTCTTTCTATGACTTCTTTTTAATTAACCTTCCTCAATGTTAGCAATAAAAATGTTATCCTACATGTAGTGAGTTATTTCATACTCAGTGAAAATTGGTGAGGATTTTGCTATACCTTCTATCTCTTAAAAATAATTTCCACACCGTACACAATTGGGTTTTATTCCACATATCTGCAAATCTACACAGTGCTTAATAATGTACATCATTTCTCCTAGAAAAGGGGAAAAAAGATCATATCAAACAAAGAATAGGTCACCTAATAGGATTTCGATGCTAGTATTGAAAGCATTTTAATAAGGGAATAGGCATGCCATTGTCCAAAATATAATGCGGTATTAGAAACACTCAAGTGACATGGAGATGTAGGTCCTAATCCTATTTTTGTCTAGTATTGGATGTATAACAACCTTGAGCAAATTCATTAGTCTCTTTGGGTTTAATTCCTTCATCTGTAAAATGAAATTATTGGATTGAGGACTACTAAAATGTCTTCTATATGTAAAGGCCTATGATTCTCTATTATTGCCCCCTCCATCCACACTGTAAATAAGAACTCTCTGTTCCATATTAACCATCAGCATATTGGAGAAAAAGTGATAAAATTTGGAAAGATGTTCACTTAAAAGATACCCATGGACATAATATTTTGGATAATCTATGGGCATACCATTTTCTGGTTTATATCACATTTGAGAGGGAGCCCTGGCCTTCTGGTTAGAGTTCTGACTTCTAAGGAAGGAGCAATGGACACTAGTCCTTCTAAACCACCATCTGGCCTCAGACACTTACAAGCTGTGTAATCCTGGGTAACCTATCTCACCTTGTTTATCTTAAATTCCTCATTTGTATAATGAACTGGAGAAGGAAATGGCACTACTCCAGTATCTTTGTCAGGGATCTCAAAGAGTCAAATAACTGAAATGACTCAATAACAACTTGTGAGACATACACATATGCAGGTGTATAATACATGCATGTATGTAACTCATACCATATATGTGTATATATTTAGACATATGTAAATAATAAATTAATAGGTGAATAAATAATCTCAACCTCAACTAAGAAGTACAGTTCCTTCCCACACTATTTTTTCTAAGCATTCTTATTCAGAGATCATCTCTTTTTTTGTTCCACCTCATATTTCTGAAATTTAACTGCAAAATTGCCATCAAATATCCTAGCTGCTACACATATTTTCAAGCTACATCAACCATTTTGAATGAGGTTCATAGGACTATAGATTTAGACCTGAAAGGAGCCGAGGTCCCCTTTTGGAGGTAATGTATCCCAAAATGTTTTTGTTTGTTTGTTTTTTGTTGTTGTTTTTCAATAGAGGAGAAGACTGAAGTCAAAAGAGTTTAATGGAGTTATTTAAAGTCAAACAATAATACACAAAACAAGTATTGAACTGAGGACCTTTGCAGATTCAGTGCTTGTGGTTGAGTTCAAAAACAACAAAAAATAAAACAATTTAAAGGAGCTTATCATTCAAAGACTAGAATTTTAAATATTATTCTCAGAAATTTGGAGAACTCAATGGTAGGAAACCAACTGCTGAATAAGCAGGCATTTATTTCTTTTGGGATTAATTGCATTAGGTTCTATTTGTTCCAATTCATATGTTATTATCTGTACTACCAAAAACAATTTTTGAAAAAATCATGTATGTTTCTATGACTAAGTCTTTGGGAAGTGCATACAGAACATAGAGAATGGACCTTTGGACTACTTAAGTTTCAAGGTTTGCTAGAATGAGTCACTTTCCACATTTAAAAAAAAAGAGTTAGGATCAGAAAGACTCTCTTGATCACATCAAATGTTTTACATTTGGAAGAAGGGACTTCAGTCCATTCCATACATGAGCAACAGTTCTTTATGGCCATAGTATTATGGATGAAAGGTCTTGCAGTATCCTTTTGTTGAAAAAATCATCAGCATTTTATTTTGCTAAATGTGTAAAGATGCTTTTCAACATTCATTTTTATAAGATTTTGAGTTCCAATTTTTTTCTCGTTTCTTTCCTTATTTTCCCCTCCCCAGGACAGCCTATATCCCTCTCTGGATGCTGATGGCATTATCTATCCCAGATCTATTGGAATTGACTTGGATCATTAGATTGTTAGGAAGGACTAGGTCCATCATAACTGATCATTACATAATCTTGCTGCTATTGTGTACAATGTTCTCCTGATTCTGCTCACTTCACTCTGCATCAGTTCATTTAAGTCTGTCTAGGCTTTTCTTAAATCATCCTGCTCGTCATTTCTTATAGAAAAATAACACTCTTTTGCATTCACATACCATAATTTACACAGACATTCTCCAATTGATGAACATCCATTCCACTTCCAATTCCTTGCCACTACAAGGAGAACCTAGCATCCTTTTGGAGACCTGTAAGAATAAGCAACTCAACTATCTCCTAAAGCACACTTTTCCACTTTTGAATACCACTGATTTTTGGAGGTCATTTCCCTTATGTGTAGACAAAATCTGTCTCTCTGTTTCTACCACACTGTTTCTAAGCTAATATCCAATAGAAAAAATCTGACAGTCTTCATTCTGATTATATTTCCTGCTTCCTTCCTGTATGGTAGTGTTTCCATTCATCCCATCCAGGTTGCCTTGTAGCTGTTTTGATATATCTGTATTGTGTCTATTGTGTTCTCTGTTAGACTAGAAGATCCTTCAGATAAAGAATTATTTAGCTTTGTTTTCTTTTTAACCTCACTACCTCGCACAGTGCTTAGCACATAGTATACATTATTTACTTATGTGCTGATTGGTTGATTGATTATAAATAACCACATTGCCTTCACCTTGACAATGAGGAATGATGTTGGCTAGGCCAGATAATACTAATGTCTTATCTTCCAAGTCCTTCCTTCCTTAGCATAATTAATTATTGTCCCCATAGCTGTCACATTTCCAAGTCGTACAACATGGAATAGTAGGTCGATAGATAAATGATAAATAGATACTAGATAGATGATAGGTTGTAAAGAGATAGTAGATAGTTACATAGAGAGATAAATGATAAATAGTAGTTAAATATAGACAGATAGACAGACAAGACAGACAGACACAGATAGATGATAGATAGTTCACTCCACCAGGCAGATTGATAGATAGAATTTAGACTGATAGATAAATGATAAATAGATACTAGATAGATGATAGATTGTAGAAAGATAGCATATAGATACATAGATGAATTATAGAGAGTAGATGGGGAGAGAGAAAGAAAGGAAGGAAGAAAGAAAGAAAGGAAGAAAGGAAGGAAGGAAAGAAGGAAAAAAAGAAGGAAGAAAAGATAGAAAGATGGTAATTCACTCAACCAGGCAGATTGATAGATAGAAGTCAAAGATAGATAGATAGATGACAGGTAGCAACCTTACCTATTCATTTGTAAAATATGGATCGAAGCATCTGGTCTGCCTACTTGCCAGGAATGCTATGAGTACACCATGAGATAATATAGAGTGAAGTATTTTGCAATGTGTAAAGGGTTGAGTCAATACATATTATTATTGTCCTGGTTTTCCTATAACATCTAGTGGAATTTTTCTGATGTATGGTAAGATTTGCTGCATGTATGAGTTCTTCAGCTAATAAGATTTAGATGACTCACTAAAAGTAGTTGCAGCATAATTTAGAATAAATAAATCTTATAAATAAGGGAATTTTCTCTTCTCCTTCAACTGAATAATTTGCTTTAGGTGAGGGAGAAGAACATGATGAGATCATTAAATCACTGAGATGTAAGGGACTTTCAAACAGATGGATGTACATACAACAATTAAACATATACATCAAAGGAGATTTTATAAACTCCCTTGGTGTTTAAGAAACTTTGTACTCAGGGAGTTCTTCTTATGATAAATTGAATTTCTTCAGCTATATTTGTCCTTGTTCAAACTTTTGAAGAAGAAAGAAAAATATTTTTAATATTTTTTTAATTTTCAAAACATATGCATGGATAATTTTACAATATTGACCTTTGCATAGTCTTGTGTTTCAGATAAGAAAGAAAAAATATAAAAGATTATCATCTTCATGCTAGTAATGCAAACACACTGATGACAATTATTAAATCATATCTACTAGTATTTATTTTGTTACCAATTTTAGGAAGTTGATGCCATTGATGTGTGAAACAGGAAAGTGGTGATTGTTTTCTCGTCTGATGATGTCTACAGCCAAGGTATAGAAAGACTTAGCCCAATAGACCGTTTCTTCTAAACTGGACTTAGTATTGCAGAATTAATTATGCTAGGAAGAGGGATGGAAGAAAATCAAATGAGATCTCATCTTATAGAATATTGGATTTCTGGAAACTCGAGTTATAGAATATATCTATTCTCTGAAGATCATTGTCACCAACTATAAAGATTACCACCAAAAACCTGGTCATCAAGTTTTAGCCACTACGGCCTATTAAAGAGATAAAGTATAAAAGGGTTCTCTCGTACAGAGTCCTTCAGCCAAGATAATATCCCTGGTCTTTCTGATTTCAAGGTTGACTCTTAACTGGCTATATCATGTTATCTCTCAAGAATATCTAAAAGTATGAAATGAAAAAGAGAGGCTGGACCTAAACAAATGCATATAGAAAAGTGACTTGTATAAAAGGTCAGTTTGTTAACAAAATTTATTAAATGTTTGTTAGGAAATTTATACCGTGATTAGTTGTGCAAACAAATACATGCAAAAAAAGAAAAAGATAGTCCCTCAGCTCAAGGATTTTATATTCTAATGGGGAAAAAAAACAGAAAGAAGCTGAAAAGGCATGGACAGAGAGGATATGATCGTAACTGGAGTTGGAAAAGTTCAGATGAGTACAGTACAGATGAGAATTAAACTGATGGCCTGCTTGGAACAAATCCCCTAAGAAGAATATTCTGGGAGGAGCTCTTCTATTAGAAAAAAAGGACCCTAAGAGCAGAAGACATTGTGCAGTATGATTTTGTGAGTACTAAAGATGAAAGGATCTATGATGAAAAGGTTTCTTGGGGTATGATGAAGATGGCAGAAAAGGACCAAATAATTTTAATGGTACTTATGGGTAAGTTATATGCATATATATTACAAAGTAAGATTACCTCCAAAAAATTAAATACAAAGTGATTTAAAATGTAAAGAAATTGATAATTTTTAGTCTAATCATGACTTTCTTAGCTCACAAATATTTTAATGGCCAACAGTAGAGTGCCAAGAATATTAGAATTTGAATGAAAACACCTAGTTTAAGTTCCATTTCTAAAACTTACTAACTATAAGATATTGGAGAGATGTTTGAGTATTTTGAAAGCTCATATTTGTGTCTGAAAATGAGGGATAACAAAACTTATACTACCTTCCATACAGGTTTTGTTTTATATATTTTTTTATTTTTGGTGGGTTTTTTGGTAGGAAAATTTGTTTGCAAATGTAAAACATTTTATATGTAAATATTCATTATTAACCTTAAAGAAACCCACAGGAAAACTCATAGACAAATTTCATGAAAGATAATTTCTGTTATAAGTTACTTAACTGAGAAATATATAGTTATTGTTGCTGTAACAGTAAGAGTGAGGGTTCTGATTCTGTGAAACAAAATTTACTTTAAAATTTTCTTCTAAAATAAAGTAACATTTATGCACGTTCTGCTACCATGAATGTTATAAATATTTTTGACAGGTACTAGAGAAAAATCCATGAACTGGACCCCAAATTGAGAAGAAGGAATAAATGTTGTATTACATTTTTTAAAGAACACAGTGTTTTCAATGTTCTCTTAGTGTTCACTGACATAGAGGCTCCTCTTTAACAGTAATATCTTCCTGGTGATATTAAATACTTGTGAAAGAAGGAAAACATGAACCTTGGAGAAATCAGAATTACAAGTAAGCTACAGAAGAATGGAAAAGAAACATAATGAGTACAACTGCACACCAGCCCCATTACCAATGAAAACTTGCTCAGGAGAGGTGACATAGAAGGTATCATTCAGATCACGTGTAACCTTAAAGAATGAATTAAGTCAGTCAAGATTAAAAAAGTACAAATGGGTACAGCCTGACGGCTTTATTAGTACATCGAAAACATTAAAAGAACAAAAAGAAAAAATGTTATTTTGTGTGAATGCTGCATCTAGGGAGGATTTATAAAATTACACTGACAAGAAAAGGAGTTGAGGTTCGTGATATATAATGTACTAGTGGAGGAAATAGCCACTTGGATTAAATTCCTGTTTTGTCAAAGTATTTACCAGTTTAACCATTTTATATCAATCTACAACAATATTTCCAAATTATCTATAGGATGTATAGAAAATTATTATTCTATTAGATGTCTTAACAATAAAAAAAATGAAGTGGAATGATCAGTACGTGATTCACAGGTTGTTACAATTCTATTTATAACTCCCATTATGTGTTCTCTGTTTTAAAGTACAAAGCCAACACATTCATAAGTAACTCATTTATTTTGGCTTATATTCCTCTATGATTTTTGTATCTTTTTTCCCCCTCTTACACTCATGATTGATAGAAACCCTTTAAAAAAGGGGGAAAATGTGAGCCATCACTCATCATCACATATTAGAAAGTCCTTACTCATCTTGTGTCTCAATAAGTTGAAAATTGTATCTGCTTAAAAGCAGACAGTACAACTATTTCAAACTGTTTTTGAAAGAATAATGTAACCAAAAATATGAGAAAGGAAAACATCACAAAGAAGTATAGAAAATCAGGAATTTATTTCCAATAAATTATGGTTAGGAGATATCATTAATCAATTTAAATTATGGAATGGAAAGCAAGAAAGGACCTCCATGATCATTTAATTAACAAGCATTTTTTAAAGAATCAACGATTACTAGTTGCAATGTAAAGTGTTGAAATTGCAAAGTAAATAATCAAAAAGGCCTGAAAGAGCATACAATTCTTGGGACAAATAGACTATGCACATAACAAGAGAGAAAAATTCAAAATAAGGGCATATTGAAAGGGATACTAACAACTGGGGTGATTTAGAAAAGGAGCTATATAGGAAGTAACATGCTGATCTTTGGAAGGAGGTTAAGGACTTTAGGATTTTTAAGAACAGTGGGAAAAGAGAAAATCTTATGGATAGATAGGGCATTCTCTGTAAAAGCATGGAGATGGGAAATGAAATATTGGGTATGAGAAACATCAAGGAGGTCAGTTTGATAGATCTGAGATTATGTGAAAGGGAAAAATGCAAAATCTCCAAAATAGTTTGGAAACAAATTATGAAGAGTTTTGAAAACCTAATAGAATATTCCCCTTTGATCCCAAAGATAATGGCAGTCATTCCAGTATATAAAGCAGAAGAATGATGTTGCAGAAGTATGCATTAGAAAATTCACTGTGGAAAAAAGAAAAAAAAAAGAAAATTAACTTCGTAGAGAATTTTTTGGATTAAGTAGATACCTGGAGTAAGACGGTATTAGAAGGTTATTGTAAAACTCTAATTAAAGAATAAAATAAGAGTAGTCCAATGTCCTCATTTTATGGATTTAAAAACTGAGGTTCTAGAAGTTTTAATTGTTTCATATGAATCTAGCTAAAGGTAGAACTGTGATGAGAACTCAGGTCTCCTGTCTCCTAGAAAAGCACCTATCCAGGAGAAATTGTGATCAGATTATTATTTCCCACCCAATGAAGTGATGTTTTCATGACTTCTCCATCATGATGCATTTGAAATGGTTACCCAAGGCAACAAGGCTCTCCATTCCATTACTAATCTCATGAACTATCTATTCCCATACTTGACAACTTTTATTGTATTTTAATGCAAATGAGTCACTGTTCAATACTTCTGCTAACTGCATGTCTCACAGCATTACCCAGCTGACTGGGCCATTACATGAAAGATGAATTTGTATTTCAGAATGCAAAATATAAACATTCCTTCAGAGGTTTGCTTTCCCTTCTAAATTAAAAATAAGTTATCATTGAAAAATGGTTTGATATTTGCTTTTAGATGTTTCCTGTTAAGGACAATTTATAAGATGGGTTATGCAGCATAATTCATAGCATACTTTTAAAGAATATCACAAGCAATAAATGCCGGTCCCTAAATTTACTCTTGTTTACCCGAATTCTTATCTCGGGCACCTCTAAACTATGTGACACCAAAAAAATTATTTTATGACTTTCAATTGCCTTATTTGAAAAATAAATTGGAGATAATAATAGCACCTATTCCATAGAATTCGTGTTGGGATAATAGAGAACAATGACAGAATATTGTCCACTTTCTCATATGATAATAACTTTAACTCCTCTTTATGTAATAAAATTTTTAAAACTCTCAATACAATTACAATATTTTTATATTTTATAAACACTTTAAGCATGAAACACTATATATTTAGTATACTTATATTTACATTTACATTTATGTGCTATATATTTAGTATACTTATATTTAAATACAAACTATATAAAGTGTTTTGTAAACCTAAATATAGTATATAAATATAAGTGGATATTGTCACATTGTAAAATGGACCAATGTCCTTTAACTGTTCTCATGAAGGAGGAAAAATTAAAAAATTAAAGATAATAGTCATTAATATAATTAAGAACATTGACCTTAGCATACCTTGAGATTGCACTGAGGAAGTTTTAATCAACTAAGATCGATATATTTAATATTGGGCCATGTTTTGTTTCAAATCTTACCCTTAGTCATGGGTGTGTCTTCAGAGAAGAGGAAATCTGGAAATACATTAATTTTGAAAGGTCAAGGTTAATTACTGCATCATACATCATCACAATTGTCTTCATCTTTGTCTGCTCAAAGGACTCTGATGACTTGGGAGGAGAAAGTGAGGTTTCCACAGCTCTGTCTCACTCAAATCCAATTCACTCACAAATCAAGACATCATCCTCCACTTGGAGAACGAAGGATGAAAAATAACACTTTTAGATTGCTTAGATTTCAGAGAATCACATAGAACCTAGCCTGTAAATAAAACAGATTTAATGGAAGCTAAACTGGTATAATAGAAACAAGAAGCATATGATGTGTTCTTAGGCTGCTAGTTTTTTGTTTTTTTTTCTGTATGCTGCTGTCGTTACATTTTGAAAATTAGCCAATGTGCCATATGAACAGGGGTGATTATGTTAATTGTTAATTATGAGGTTTTATAAGGGAAATATCCAGTTATTACTATTATATGTATGCTTTTTATGAAATTTTTTGCTCCAACCAACTTTTGATCTTTAAGGATCCGATTACAAATTAGATTGGAGGAAAAAGAAAGCTTACAAATCTTCCAGTTCAAATATTAGTTAACAAGGAAAAAAACACAAACTGACATCAAGAGCAATAAAATGATTTATTCAAGATCACTTAAATAGTTAAGGCCAGAGGCAGGACCAAAGCTCCATTTGCTGCTTTCCATTATGGCACATTTGATTTTAAGTGAGGTTTGTATACTTGCTTTTAGATGTTTATGTATTGCTTGTTTTACTACTTATTAGCTTTCTACCTTTTAAGTTCTTTGAAACCTTTGATTAAAGTAAAATTAGATAAAACTCAAGGAAAGAAAATCAAAATCATAACGTGTATAAGAAAAGTCAAAGTGAAGTACTAAGAGATCACTTCCAGGTAGGCAGTTACAGCAGGTGGCAATGCTGAGGTGACAAGAAGAATAGTATGATCATGACAAGAATAGAAAGAGTAGGATGAAGAGCTTGAGAAGGAAAAGAACTCAATACAAGCCCACACAGTTTAAAGTTGTGTCCATTCTTTGGAGCTGGAAACAACAGAAGATAGTGAAAAAGATTAAGGACTAGGTAGAAGGATAGAGGCAAAAGTAAGGAAAGGATATAGGAAACCAATGAAGGAAGGGAATGAAGGAAAAAATGGGTGATTAACAAAATCAAATCCTTGGCAATGTCAGAAAAAAAAGAGTAGGAATAAAAAAGCAACCATTGGATTTGGAAATGAAATAATATTAATGACCTTGCAGATTCTAATTTCAGTCCATACTAGAGATAGATGGTTATATATTTTTGTCTTTTCAGTCTTAATCCATCAACTTTTTCTCTACTATTAAAGCATTTTCTACATGACACACTTATTTGAATTTGATAATTCATATTGAAATACAAATCTCTTTTGTAAATTCCTTGACTAAAGCTGATTTCGATAAATTATTTGAGTAAATAAAAGAAAATCGTGAAGAACTCATAGGAAATAAATAGTTCTGTTTTTTGGAAATCTCCCTCTTTAAAATAAATTTTTATTCATGCTTTTAGGTTTTTGGCTCTTGTACATCAAAGTCATTTTTCATTAAACATCCCCATCTAATTAAAATTGCCCTTTACTGTAAATGCCCTCCAAAATTAAACAAACTCAACCAACCCAGAGCTGGCAGCACATAAACATTCCATATCACCAGCCTATCCACCAACTTTTGCATTAAATTTAAGAAAATGTATATTTTACCCTCTATTCTCTGGGACAATATTGTTTATTGCAATAATCTGAGACCAGCCTTTCTATATTGTTTTCATATCCCTTTTTCTATTCATAGTAAATGTTATATTCTCCTGTCTTTATTTCTTGCTATAACGCTTCAAGTCTTTCCATGCTTTTTTTCTGTTCCTTTCATTTGTCATTTTGAATGGCATTACACATGTAGATGCAATAGTTGTTCAAGTCTTCAGAATCTTCCTTTGAGAAGTACAGGAAAAAAACAGTTTGTAGGGGCCCAAGGGGAAAAATAATCTTTCTACTGAAAGAGTCCTAATCTTGATATGTTATGCAGGACAAATGTAGTTTCCAGGCAACCTTTGCAGCCAGTGGTTAAACTCACTTGAGCTCTAGCTCTGGAGCAAATGATCCTGCAATTGCCTCACATTCTTTAAATTTTCAATTGGTATTTGAGGCAGCACTCCCAGATGAGCCATATGGAGAAGTAATTTTCAGTTATTCTGAAAAATAAGCAAAACACTTGCCTAAGAAATACATCTTTAAAAAAATTTAAACACAAATATCATGGTTACCTTAGGATAAAATGGTATTGCCATTATGTAAATTAAAACAATCAAGAAGAATGTTTTTTTTTTAAATCTTAGAAACTGAAACCATTTACCATATTGAGAAAAATGTGTGAGCCCTCTTAACATCCACTGATGTTACTTCCCTTATTCAACTGTGGTTACAATCGAGAACAGGGACTCAGGTACACTATTTTTAAAAGGTTGAAAAGTATGGCAATCAATCACCTGGATGTTTTGTCTACATGATACCAAACTACTTCTTTGATTGATCTTTCTCTACTAAATACACTACCAAAAATAAATTTTTATTAAGGTTACTTTTAGACAATGTTTTTTTTACTAATATACAACTGGTAAATTTGGTCAACCAAGGGAATTAGTTGTAAATCGAATCATAAAAGGGAGGCTCTTTATATAGAAATGCTTATATAGAAATAAGTATACCTACATATATAAGCAAATATGCATATATATAAGTTCATATGATTGTATGACCTTGGCCACTCTGTAGATACAATCTTAATTAAATAAGCTAAAATTACACGGAGATCTGAGAGAATAATATTAGGATAGAAAACTCAAAGGCACATAACAAAAATTATTTTAATGTTATTTTTTAAATAAAGGAACTTATTTTCATGCCAGAAAATCCAAACTCATAGTTGTTTCATCTCATATTTTGCTCTTGCCCTGATATTAATTTATATGCAAACCAGGGAGCATCAATGTTACCTTAGCCCCTCCATAACTCCTTTTGTCATATTTGTGTGAATGTGTGTATATGTATATATGTGTATATATGAGAGAGAGAGAGAGAAAGAAAGAGAGACAGACACAGGGAGAGAGAGAGGAAGAGGGAGGGAGAAAGGGAGGAATAAAAAGGGAGAGAGAGGGAGAGATGTATGTGTTGTTAGTGTCCCTGAAATAGATTTTAGAAACACATTTTGAAAAAAAAAAACATTCAACAGGGGTTAAAAAGAAATTTCTAATTCTCATACTAAGTCGGATCATTTTCCATGTCCAAAGCCTCTGACTCTATCCCAGGACAATTCAGCAAACGAGAACTATAGAAACCCAAGAAGAAAGCATGAAATTAAGAAAATATATGATTCAGAGAATGTAAAGACACAAAGATCAACACAGATAGAACACTAGCTATTTAATAGCAAAGAACAACACAATGGCGTCACTGAAAAACCTCATTTGGAGATATATCCAAGTCAAGAAGTCAGTATGACAACACTTTGGTTCCTGGTGGGCTTCTCTTTACATATATGTAATCTCATGTATGTTTCATAGATCCCTATGTATGTAGTATCCCATATGACTCTTATGGTATGGTAATCAATGGGGCAATTTATCCAACAACTACCAGAGAAACCTTTTTAGATGCTATTTGGCCAACTGTCTTTTGCTATAAACTAATATTGAAAAAGTCATGGGGGCTCATGAACTTTGATTTTCAGTAAACAGAAACTTGACACTAATTTTCAGAGAGTTTCTTTGTGGGGAGAGGTTACAGATAGATGCATTATAACAGGGGCTCAAAGTCTCAGGAGAGCAATAATATATAAGAAATGGGAAAGCTGATTTTCAAGTTTGTTTTGAATACAAAAAAGGCTTTTTCAGATACTGGTCCTTGTGTCATATAGACAATTATAATAGAACCAATTGTGAAGCATCTTATTTTAGTTTATGATATGTTCTTTTTTTCTCCCGTGTATAATTTATCTTGGGTCTTTTACCTTCCCCCACACATATACTCAGACATGGGCAGCATCCTAATTAGCATGGCAACATCAACGGACCTTAATGTAGAAAACAAACTTCAGGGCAGTCCTGTCATAATGTCATAGTGCCATGATGAATTTTAAAGATCTTCTAGTACTGAAAACCATCCATAACAGAAGGCAGAGCATGCACAAATGTAACCACACAGAAGTCTTTTTGCTTTTTTTTTTCTTTTTGCTCTATCCTGAGGTATCCATCATAGAATATCCTAAGATTATGTAACTATTTCCAAGCTCCATTCCTGGTATTTTTTTTAAAATGATGTTTCATCCTAATGGCAAAAATTGTCAGTGAGAAATAAACCCCCTCAAAGATTCAAATCTTTCACAATACTGGCTGATATATCCTTAATCCAATATACTAACTTGTAGGTGCCCCAAATGGATGACAAGTGAGTATTTTTTAATAACCTACTTAATGATGGGATAATGGTTATTATTCTTAGAGGAAATTTTTAGTTAAAATTAGACCACAAACACACCATATTCTTAACTTAGGGAAGAAGCTTTAAGTCCAAGCTTCATATGGCTAGGGAAGAAATATCAGCCCCAAAGAGGATCCTATGTTGCATATTTTCTGTCAATAAAAAGCTATAATAATAAAAAAGAAGCTGAGACAATGGAAGTTTTTTTAAAGCAATTTGCCTCAAGTGCTTGAATTACTCCTGTTTGATCATATTATTTTGGCTTTTAAATAATAATCATCCTAGCATCAACTGCTTTCCTGAAATATAGCTGATAATCTTCCCATACAATGTGCCTATTCCAAGTTTTGGTATCATGTTGCCCAATTTATATTCCTGATTATTAGTGAATTAACCTCCTCTGTGTCTTTTCTTTATTCATCTTGTTGCTTTAGGGTGTTATACTTTTTATGACATTGTAATTCCCACAGTTTATCAACAGCTTTTTTCTTTTAATTTCTGTACTAGCTGATCTTGTTCTTATCCATTTTCAAAGGGTTATGTGCTATGGGTACTTGGATCAGAAATTTCGATCAGTTTCTAGTTCCTAGTTTCTAATTTCTCTGGTCAATGATATACAACAGACATTATCTGGATCTACTAACATAATGTGTTGCCGAGCTCGAATACCTATTGTTGCTTTAGCGGATCCCTAGTCTCATCAATCTGGGAACTTTCCTCAAAGATGGAGATTGCAATTTATCTTCATACCTTTTCTCCCCTACATGGCTCTTGTTTAGGTTCTCTCACCCACTTGACAAAGACCTTTCAAAAAGCACCTAGCCAATGAATTGAATTATTCTTCAAATTCTTTTTCTGAGTTAATGGATACTAATATATCACACTGGTTGTTCATATTCTCACTATATGTCGAGATTCTTATATATCCAACAACAAATGTCCTTCGTGACATCCTTTATACAATTTATGATACAAAGATTAACGTTAGAATTATACAGCAGCTTACGGGCACCCACCATCTATCTGCATTGCCCTTTGTCACTAACAACAACTGTGATTCTTTAAAGATGACATTATTCCTAGATCTACAACTGTAGAGTTTTAATGGAAAAAATTATATTAGAAAGTCTAAAAGAAACTGTCAATGAAAATTTAAAAGCGCACATAGAGGAGACCAGAGGAATGTTTAGAAGGGATGCAGAAAAGTAATTATAGGTTAACAGATCTATGAAGATTATTTGCAGAATTCTAAATCCAGACCCAATCCTTCCCCTGAGCCACAGTCCCACATCAGCAATTACCTTTCATACTTCAAATGGCATGTCCTGTAACATTTCAGAACAGTCAACACAGAATCATTATCTTCCCCCCAAAACATTGCTTTTTCTCAAATTCTATTAGTGTCAAGGTCACCATTAAATCCCAGATATCCAGGCTCCTAGTCTCCATGTGACCCTTGATTCCATCTTCATATTCACTCAGTGTATTTGATCTATTTGCATGTTGACATTTCTACCTACACAACATTTCTCATATACATCCCCCCTTTTTTTGCTTCATATTGTCATATCCTACAAAAGCCTTTCATTTTCCTCATAAATACTATTAAAATAGCCACCTGATTAGCTTCCATTTTCAAGTCTCTCCCCTCTTCAATCTTTCCTCACTTAGCTCTCATAATAATTTTAATAGTACCGAAGATGTCACCCACCTCTCCCATTAATCTCCAACATCATCCTATTTTATCAGAAATCCAACATTGAAGTTTTCTGTTTGTTTTAAACTTGTCCTTTTCCTGTCTTCCCAGTTTTCTTAAGCATTGCTCCTCTGCACACTCTGCAAAGGACTATCTGATTTATTTGTTGTCCTTTGCACAAAACTCTGCATCTTGTGACTTTGCTCTAGCTAATCCTATGGTCTGGAGCACTCTACTCCCACCCTATTAGTTTCCCTGACTTCCTTAATCACTCAGTTCAAATCTACCTCTTATAGAATTCTTTTCCTGGGCTAGTAGCCCTCCTCACTCCCAGTGCTCTACTACGTACTGCACTTTCCCTCTGATACTGCTTTCCATCACTTCCATTTGTGACTTATGTGTAAATAATCACTTACATTTTTCCCAATAAAATTTGAAGTCCTTCAGATCAAGGAAGCATACAGCAAGCTTTTAATAAATGTTTGTTCATTGATGACTATTGAAAATCATGTCAATGTTAATTGGCACATTAATATTACTGTGTTAAATTTGATAATTTAATAATTAATTTAATTAATTAAAATAATTCAATTAACAATTTAATAAAATAACACACTTCTTGAAAGAAAGTGTTAAATGAAAACATAAATAAGTTTCTTGAAATAGAGTTTCCACCTAAGCAGCTAAAGGATACAATAAATAGAGCATAAGATCTGGGGTCAGGAAGACTCTACATTGCTCCCTCAACATTTTCTAGCTGTGTAATCACTTAAAGTTTCTAGACATAAGAGTTCTCATATATTAATGTGGATAAAAATCATATCTAATTCAGAAATTGCATGAAATAACATTTGTAAAGTACAAGAAAAATGTTAGGAACAGCTGAGTGGCACAGTGTATAAAGCACCAGATCTGGAATCAGGAAGATCTGAATTCAAATTCTATGTGATCCTGGGCAAGTCACAACTCAGTTTGCCTCATTTTCCTCATCTGTAAAATTAGCTGGAGAAGGAAATGGCAGACCACTCTAGTATCAAATGGAGTCCCAAAGAGTTGGACATGACTGAACACAAGTAAATGTTGAAATTCTTTACTTCATATACTATGTCTTTGTCTCTCTGTGTCTCTGTCTCCCTGCCTCTCTATTTCTCTGTTTCTCTCTGTCTCTATTTCTCTCTGTTTTCCTATCTCTCTGTCTTTGTCTGTTCATCTGTCTCACCCCCTTTCTCTCTCTTGTTATACCACCTCAGAAAAGAGATAGCCAACATAAACTTTTTAAAACATATTTAGCATTTTCACATAGATTGTTACTCATACCCATTACTTTGAATATTCGCAAATTTCATAAAAGAGACCAACTTGATTTCTAGGAGCTTTTTTCCCTTTGGATACTCTACAGAACCTGCTTTGAGAACACTCCTTGAGTAGAAAATACCTTTCATGAGTATACATCACTCCCCATTTTTTCTATTATGATTGACATTAGCTCTCAGAGTTATTGAATTTTGGAAATGGAAAGTTGTGGGCAACTGAGGAGATTTTCATTGTTTCTTTTTCTTTTTTTTCATGGGATGCAATAGTCAAAGTATTCATCACTTACTAACCTATCGATGGCTTTCTTTCTGCTAGTTCCCCAGACAATAGAATTTTGTCTCCTATTAAATCTAATCTAAAAACCCTTCTGGCACAGCAGAACTTTTCAGTGTTTGTACAATGCTGGGAAAATCATCAGGAACCCCTATGGAGTCACGATGGCAGATTTTAAGAAAGATTCATGGATATCACATACATCCCTCAAGAAGTGTCTATACATAAGGTAGTCCTTCAGGCAATTCAATGGATACTCATTCCATTGGAATAATACACAAATACAAATATCTGGAAAAGGCATTGCAGATGGACATGAAATGTCTGAGAATTTTAGTAGAAACAAATTTAAAAAATCAACAAAGATGTTCTTCATAAAATCATGAAGTGATTTCAAAGATCATAAACAGAAAGCCATTAAAAAATCTTCTCCCAGTGATTTTATAGTTGCTGGAGGAAATACACAGGAAGAGAGGAAACAAGCTTTTCCTCAACATCTACCACATGTCGCCATTAAGCTAAGCATTTGTTCTTCACAACAATTGTCAGAAACAGGTGCTATTCCTGTTTTACTGTTCAGGACATGGAGGCTGAGAGAATTTAAGTAGCTTGTGTCAGGTCACACTGCTGACAAGTGGCTGGTGCTAGATTGGAACTGGTCTTGCAGACTCCGGGTCTAGCACTCTAAGCATCGGATCACCTGCCTTCTTCTTGACAGTTAGCCAATCTGTGACTGGACAAAAGAACCACAGAGGGATTCAAAAGAGGTCAAGTGTTTGGCCAAAGAAGTACTATTGGAAATGTCAATGAGGAAGAAAAATATGCTCAGGAAAGGAAATAAGGTGACCATATAGGGAATCACTGAGATAACTAATGAGTAATGAGTACTTGGTAACCATAATCTGAAGGAAGTAGAGGAAGGGGTAGGGGGGCAGGATGAGCTTCTCATTATTTGATTAAATCTTCTGTGAAAAACATATAGAATTATACAAACAAGAAATAAGCACCATGGGAAATCATAGGAAATCTGTGAGATCTCTCAAAAGTCAGTTCTTCTAATAGGGACTCAGTTTCCTTATCTGTAAAATGAGGAGATTGGGAATTCTCCTTATTGAAAATACTCCTTCTGGAACCGTTCTTACATATTCCTATTATATAGAGGAATTTCTCATGCTATTTGACAAATACCAATATAGAATTCTTACCACTTATATTTAGCAGAAAGTTAAAAGGCAAATTTTACAGTGGCTAACAACTTCATTTAGTTTATAAATGTTTCTTAACAAATATTATCATAAAAATGGTCTATTAAATCCCATGTATAAATCAAATTAACATCCTTTCTGCAATGTAAATCTCCCCATATTCTAGTTTTTAACCTAATGTTTCTCTGTGATTTTTATAATTATATGTTTATATACAAATATCGTACGTGCATATGTATGCAGCCACATTATTGCAATTTGCTTAGGAGTGTACCTTGTTAGAGGACAAAGAATAAGAAGTATATGCAATTTGCATTGTTTAGCATTTAATACATTATCATATGTAATTAGGTGCTTAAAATTATCACATGATAATTATACATAATTGTTTAATGTTCAAAAGCTAATCTGAGTCCAATGAGGTTGGATTAGATGAAGCATACCACTTTTTTTTTTGATTGCTGATATCAAGTGACAACAGATATATCATTACTGATGCTGAAGAAAAGGGAAGAAACAGTGACAATATAGAAATCTGATAAAATTTAGCGACCTGAGAAATTTTTAAATGATTTTTTTCTATACAAATTCACATTTGTACATTTGCTACTGAAAAAAAAAATCCTCTTGGCTATCCTTAAGGCAAACAACAGAATATGTAACAGATAGGAAAGATTTAGTTTCGATGTTCAACTTTTTTTTTCCCTAATGTTATTATTTCATTATGGCAACTTTCATATTCTAAGAGTTGTGATTCATTTGTTTCAGAAATTACATATTCCATCATATTCTCTAAGTTCCAATAGTGGGGTTCCTTCCATCACTAAACAAGCTTTTATTAAGTTTAATGTGTTAAGTGATAGAGATACAAAGTAAGACACATATATATGCTTACACACACAAACACACACACACACAAGATTTTCCTCCAGTTTTTTAAATTCTAACAATGGAGATATTATGTTGTAAAGGGATTTTGATACTAAACAAAGGACATATTTGGTCTTGGAGGGAATAGGAAAGTACTAGAAGAGGTTATCCCTCTTACACATTTCTTCTTCTTTCCCCATAAGTACTACATGTAGGATCCACACAACCTGCTGAAAGCCTTCCTGATGTAAGCTTCCTGAGGGTAGCATTGCTTCATTTTTACTTCTGTATCCCCAAGACCTAGCACAATGTCATTCTACATAGTAGTTACTAAAAAACATGATTGCTGATCCATCCCATCGCAGTATTCAGAAAGAGTTCATTGCTCACCTCTTATTCTTGCTACATTTTGACTTACATCCTCTTTTGGATGTATGTCTCAATGTCTTGATTGTAATTTTGTGCTACTTTTCATATACAAGTTGTTGATGATATTTTTTTCTTTTTCTCATGGTGGTTATTGTTGACTATCGACTGATAACATTTTCCAGTCCATAACTTCTAAGGTATCATCCATCTCTAAATCTGTAATCCTATTTGTGGCCAAAAAAGCATTTCCAATGTTCGTGTGTGTGTGTGTGTGTGTGTGTGTGTGTGTGTGTGTGTGTGTATTTTGTGTGTCCTACAAATATGATGGAACTCCATGATTCATAACTATATCAATTAATGGCACTAGTGGAATTATGTCGGTGTTAAAATGACGAATCTTAGTTCTAGTACATCATTTGGGATTATTGGAGGAAGTAGATAAAATTCTTCATGCTAAATATAAAATATATACAGGCACAACTCACTTTATTGTACTGGGCTTTATTGCACTTCACAGATACTATTTTTTTTTCCAAATTGATGGTTGGCAACCCTGCATCGAACAAGTCTATGGTGCCATCTTTTCCAAAAACATCTTCTTATTTTACTCCTCTCTTTCAAATATGGGTGATTCTTGCAAATATTTCAAAATATTTCACATTATTATTATTATTCTATCTGCTGTGGGGATCTATGATCAGCGATTTTTGATGTTACTATTGTAAGTGTGTTGATCACCATGGATCGGGCTACTTAATTGATAAATGTTATATGTCCTTCTGACTGTTCCACCCACCTGCTGCCCTCTGCCTCTCTCCTTTTCCTGAGGCTTCCTTGTTTTCTAAGATATACCAAGAGTGAAATTAGGACAATGACTAACCCTACAATGGCTTTTAAGTATTCAAATGAAAGGAGGAGTTAATAATTGAGGTACATTTCATTATTGTCTTATTTTAGGAAATTACCACAGCTACCCCAACTTTCAACAACCACTACCCTGATTGGTCAGCAGGAATCAACAATGAGACAAAATTCTCCATCAGCACAAAATATTATACCTCACTAAAGTTTAGATGATGGCTGGTAGATTTTAGCAATAAAGTATTTTTAATTTAGATATGTACATTGCATTTTGACATAATACTGCTATCATACACTTAATAAACCACAATATACTGTAACCATAATCTTTATAAGCACTAGGAAACCAAGAAAACCACATGACTTGCTTTATTATACCATTCATTTTATTACAAGGGTCTGGAACCAAACCCACAGTATCTCTAAAGTACTTCTATATTCAAGACTTTCAAAAAGGCATAGGACCTTCAAAGACCCATGTGAAGTGGGCGGGACAAAGAAGTGTAGAAGCTGGGTGCAGATTTGAAGTTGGGTGCAGGTCATTGTCAATTCGCTATGTATTGTATGATAATTACTAAGCTATAGCACTGAGAGTTACATTAGTGACATCCTTAACAATAAAAAGTGCCATTTAGATAGAGCTTTATGTTTCAGAAGTTAATGTTTACATTATTATCCTTTCATGAGGTAGCCCAGCCTTGCTCACTTCACCACTCCCCTCCGCTCTCAATACACTTTCCAAAATTCATCTCTTACCATCTTCCTTCCTATTTCCTCCTCCTGCTCGCTTGTTTATTTATTTGTTGCAATGCAGTTTAATCTCCTTGAGGTAAAGACAGCCTTGTTTGCTTGTATTTCTAAGGTGTAACATAGTTCTCATTCGTATTCTCTCCCTCCCTCCCTTTCTTTGCTCCTTCTCTCTTTCCCGCCTCCCTTCCTCCCTCCTTCCCTTTCTCTCCCTCTCTCTCTCTCTCTCTCCCTCTCTCTCTCTCTCTCTTTCCCTCTCTCTCTCTCTCTCTCTCTCACATACACATACACATACATTTACATCCTCATTACAATAGTTGTTAAATGAGATTAAAAAAAAATGCCATTATTTCTAATTTATAAAGTAGGAAACTGAATTTCAGAGACATCATGTTTTTGTCTAAGTCACACTGCTAGTAAATGGGAGAACCATAGTTCCAACCCAGATGAATTGAATACCCCTCTGCCCAGCCTAGTTTTCCCCACTCCTAGCAATATAATTGGTTGTGCCTAAAAGTGGAATTGTGGAAGATGTCACATTTGTTAATTTTGAGGATTTTAATTATTATTATTTTTATTGAAGCTTTTTGTTTTCAAAACATATGCAAAGGTAATTTTTGACCATTGACCCTTGCAAAACTTTGCGTTCCAATTTCTCTCCCCTTCCCCCCATTCCCTTCCCTTGATGGCAAGTAATCTAGTATATGTTAAACACGGTAAAAAAAATATATGCATATCCAATATAGGCATATGTATTTATACAATTATCTTGCTGCACAATAAAAATCAGATAAAAAAAGAAAAAATGAGAAAGAAAATAAAATTAAAGCAAACAGCAACAAAGAAAGTGAAAATGCTGTGTTGTGATCCACATTCAGTTCCCCCAGACATATCTCTGGGTATAGATGACTCTCATTATCTTGAGATCATCGGAACTGGCCTGAATCACCTCATTGTTGAAGAGAGCCACGTCCATCAGAATTGATCATCGTATAGTCTTCTTGTTGATCTCCTGATTCTGCTCACTTCACTCAGCATCAGTTCATGCAAGTCTCTCCAGGCCTTTCTGAAATTCTCCTGCTGGTCATTTCTTACCGAACAATAATATTCCATAGCATTTATGTACCATAATTTGCTCAACCATTTTCCATCTTCTGGACATCCACTCAGTGACTAGTTTCCTGCCACTACAAACAGGGCTGCCACAAACATTTTGGCACATACAGGTCCCTTTCCCTTCTTTAGTATTTCTTTGGGATATAAGCCCAGTAGAAACAGCTGATCAAAGGTATGCACAGTTTGATAACTTTTTGACAATTGTTCCAAATTACTCCCCAGAATGGTTAGATCAGTTCACAATTCCACCAACACCTCCCCTCTAACAGTCATTATCTTTTCCTGTCATCTTAGCCAATCTGAGAGGTGTGTAGTAATACTTCAGAGTTGTCTTAATTTGCATTTCTCTGATTGATAATGATTTAGAGGTCCTTTTCATATGACTAGAAATGGTTTCATTTGCTTCATCTGAAAATTGTCTGTTCATATCCTTTGACTACTTATTAGTTGGAGAATGGCTTGAATTCTTATAAATTTGAGTCCATATTCTATATATTTTAGAAATGAGACCTTTATCAGAAACTAAGAATGTAAAATGTTTTCCCAGTTTATTGCTTCCCTTCAAATAGTGTCTGCATTAGTTTTGTTTGTACAAAACCTTTTTAATTTAATATAATCAAATTTATTTATTTGGTGTTCAATAATGAGCTCCAGTTCTTCTTTGGTCACATCTTCCTTCCTTCTCCACAGATTTGAGAGGTAAACTACCCTATCTATAGTAAAATAGAAAATTTTAATTATTAATTGAAACCCAAAAAAATGGTGGGTACAGGAGTCCTATAGTCATACAATGAAGGACAGTGTAACATACCTTCTATAGAAGCCAGAGTTTTTTCTAGCATTTTTCATAGGAGCTTAGTGAACTTAAAAGATTGTCATTACTCATACTGTTTTCTGATAGATAAGCAAAGAATAAGTCCAGTGTCTAGAATCAATGGTTGTAAAGATTTTATATAAAAAAAATTAGAACTTTACAAATTCTTCATACATTAGGAAAATGAAGTGAAACCAACAAGATGACTATTATGAAAAAGTTAAAGTCCTATGTTTGAAAACAAGGGGAAAAATAATTGATGTTCCAAAAGTTGTGTTGCTGTTTTAAGATATGTCCAAATAAAGACTAGAGTAGGTCAAGCTAGCTAGATATGCATGAGAAAGAATTATTTGATTACATTTATTCTTTATGTGAACTCAGGAGAAAAGTAAAGAAAATGGGTGGATGTTAAAAGGAGTGAGATCAGTTCAATAATCACTGTTGATCCTAACAGTGAGCCTAGATCAAGCCAAGGCTTGATTACTGCCAGGGCTATTATATACCTGTCCCCTCAAACCATCTAGAATTTAAAAGGAAATACTGGGAGAATTAAAAGAGGTTTATTATTACTAGATTCCCACCTATTTTATAATAATCATCATAGGAAGTTGCCCCTTCCTTTTAAAATTTTTAATCCTTTTAGACATCCTCAACACAAACATCTTTCTTGGGTTTTGTTTGAAGAACTTATTTTAAAGGAGCACAGAATCAGGTACCCTGATAACATGTCTGTATAGGACAGAATATAATATGTTGAGAACTATTAGGGAAGGCAGCCATCATGGTGAGACATACCTTTTCTATCTCCTCATGGGTCATGTTTATTATTTTCCAATTTGGAACCCAGGAGCTACAATAATGTTTTGAGATTCCCCTGGAAGACCACTCAGTGGTTATGTAGAGTATTCAACTTTATTTAACACTGAGAATAGAATAGAATAGAGTAAACTGACAGTCTCTAGTATGTACCATATTCCAATTTGCTTACAGCTACAAAGGAAACTGCTGTGTTTAATTTACTTATCTCCTTATGGAATGGGTTTTTACTACTCTAGTCCAAGACTACCTTTGGAAATACTTACCTCCTTTGAAACTTGTCAGCACATGAAATCATGGGAGGGCAATAGTTGTACTCAGTAGGTCAGCTTTCACTGTGAGATGACCACACCTGGAGAGCTAGTTTCTCTTTGTGGTCATATAAATCTATAGATTACTGCCCTCTGAGATCTCTTTAGCCCGAGGAAGGATTTACTGAATGATAAAAAAAGGAAATGAGGTGGATATTGTACAAGAAATCATTCAGTTTGTCCCAATGCTATTTCTAACATTTAATATATGTTTTTAACTGTATAAAATAAGCCAGAGGCTTAGTAATATTTTGGTTCAGCGCCTCACTCAAAAATGTAACAAATAGTATGTATGAGACTTTTGCCTATGGGAAAGTAGAGGCAATTTTAGATGAATATGAAAATCACATGAAGCAGAGAAGTCCCTTTATGCCATGATTGAAGCAGTCCCATTAGATGGGAAATGGCTGACCTAAGGAACAGTATTCTTTTGTTAGTTTTTTTTTTTTTTAACTCACCATTTCCTGGCTTTAAAGTTCTAGTATAAGCTTTTTTACTGGAAAATACTCCCATCTATTCATACAGTAAACATAAAGAAGGGACATGCCATTTTTTGGACCTTTATTAGATTTACATTATAGATGAGCATTAAGATGTCAGAACTATGAAAAATAGTCATCTGTAAATAAGTCTGAAATGATTATATAATAAATAATAGAACTTAGCATCATGAAAAAAGGATATCAAAGGGATATGTGACAGAGTGACTGAGATTGTGAATCCTCTGAGATATGATCACTCATCGAGCAGTTATTGATTGCTTACTAGGTTCCAATGGATAAGTTCTTTGGAATAATATCATTGGTGATGTCTTGACTTGTACATGAATTGGATTTTAGTGAGACAGACTTGGGCAAAACTGTTGGATCCATTTGCTCTTCCTGAGTGATAAAGTCCAGTGCCAGGACAAAAATCAAGACAACTGACAATGGCCTGAATTGCAAGTAGATGACCTTCTCTAAGCTGCCTTTATGGCCATTGGGGAAAAAAAAATCTCTTCCGCCCATTTCATGACAGAAAATTTCGTATGTTTAGGGAAGACATTGACCTCACTTACTAAAGGATTGGGGGCCTTTTGGCTACACTGAACCTGGCTGAATAGCTTTTATCAGGGGATGGCCACAGGGCATTAAGCTTCTTGGAATCAAAGATGACAGTGACTAGATGGATTCAATATGTTTGGCATTAAAAGGATGTATAATGAGAGATGAAGCAGCCCAACTTAGAAACAGAGCAGATCAAAATTCTTGTGCCTATAAGCAGTGAGTTATAACCTGTCAGTAGCTCCCCCAAATGTAACAGGGTAAAGGAAGATGGCTGAGATATAGGTGTTCATGAAATACTATATACAACTTTGAAGAATGAATTGTTAATCTTCATATAAAACATTATGAAAAAAATGTTTTTGTTGCGTTTCCTTTTTTTCTTTTCTTTTTTGCTGACATTGATAAACCCAGTAGCAGTAGCATCTTCAGATAAAATGGATAACTGTGTATAGTAGGATTGATGCTCAATAATGGAAAATATCACTGATTGTCTTCCAGGATAGATAAGACATAAAATACTGGTTTCTTCATAAGCACATATGATGTTCCTCTCAATTAAAGTTCACAGCCTGGGGGATGTTAAGTGCGGGTCTTCAAGCAAAAGGGGCTAAATTAATTATTATTTAATAAATGAAGATATTTATTATGTCTTAAAAAGATGTGTGTCCTGAAGTGTGATTAACTAATTATAACAAAAGATGTGAGATAAAAACAAATTGTAATTTGTAGGAAATTAATGTTTTTACTTGTTTATACATGCCATCTTGTTAATAACAGAAATACTGATGTCATATGATTAAGATAAGAGATTAAATATTTATTTAATAATATTTTCCAATTACATGTTAAATGATTTTAAAAGTCATTTAAAAATCTTTTGAATTCCAAATTATCTTCCTCTCTCTGCCACTCTCCCCTTCTATTTGGACTATACATGTGAAATCATTACAGATATCTTTCCAAATTAGCAGAATTGTAAAAGAAAACACAAAACAACATAATACAGATAAAGATAAAATATATATGTTCTTCAATATTCATTCAGAGTTCATGAGCTCTCTGTGGAAATAGATAGCATTTTTCATCATGCATTGTTGAGAATTGTCTTGAATCCTTAACCTGTTCAGAGTAAAGTTTTTCCCAGTTGATTATTCTTACAATATTGTTGTTACTATACATATAATGCTTCCTTCACTTTGCATGAGTTCAGATAAGTCTTCCCAGTTGCTTCTGAAACTATCCCTTTAATCATTCCCTATATTGAAGAGTCTAGGAAGTTGCTTTACAAAGAACATGTGCCTGGATATCCTAAAACAGGTTCTAGTTGGCAAACTGGCACATGGTCATAGGAAGATTTTCCCAAGTGGATCTAAAGTTAAAACTCTTGCCCTTCTCAAGAAGACTGAAGTCAGTTTCAGATGGATCTTAACTACTTCACTGACACCCAAAAGAACAAGTTGACTCCTTTACTCATAGTATCTATTGAAAGACTATGCTGTAAGGAAGGACTCCAAGACCTTTCCTTTTTAAGGCTATTTAACCACAAAAAACAGCTATTTGTTTCTTGGTCCTTTTTATTCATTCTCTTCCATGTCTTGTTAAATAAGATTCCCAGAATGACAAACCAATGGAATTTTTCAGGCACAATTTCAACAAAGATAATCTTATTTCCAAGTTAAACATCCTATTCCGGTGCCATTTAACTGCACACACACACACACACACACACACACACACACACACACACACACACACTATAATTCAGTAAATATTTATTGAGTTCCTACTATGAGCAAAGGATTTTGTTCATAAAAATCAAAATATATACATAAAATATAGAACAGAAAGTGTTCAGTAACAAGAATAAAATCATTAGGGATTGAAAAAATATATTAAAAGCTAGCATATAATAGTGTGTTAATAAGTGCTTGCTGATTTCAGCTAAATGAATTTACTTCTCAACTGTATCTTGAGACTTGGGAAAAATTTGAATAAGCACAGAGTGTATTATTAGTGGACTAAGCCAGTATGAACATTGACAAAGAGGAGAGAAATCTTTAACGTTTGAGGAATAAATAATTCCATTTGCCTAGATCATTGGGAAGAACTAAGAGAGATTATTAATGGAGATAAATTTAGAAAGGAAGGCTGAATCCCAATTGATAGATAAATTTTCTTGGTAGCCATTTTATAGACTTCCTCCAATTCTTCCAGAGCTAGTCTTTCTCTGTAGAAAAATACCTTAAACATTATTGAGAAAAATTATCTTGATTTTGCTAATACTATCATAAATATGTATGTTAATGAAATTAATGTTCATTATATACTTAATGATTGTTTTACTGCATTCATATTTTGGAGCATCTGTGAAAGTATAGAACAAAAAGGAATAGAATTCTCTAATGTATGAATTATAAAGAGCAGAGAAAAACATTTGACAGCTATAATTTGTTGCTCAGATATCTTACAAAACTGTTTTTAGAAATTAACATATTTTTCCCAATTGGAAATATCACTTTTAGTCTCCACAGACCTCTGTTTTCAAAAATATTCACTGCTCTTGTCATGAAAAAGAATAGCACTTTTAAGTTAAAGCATGCTGTAAATGTCCAGTACATCAAGATGAATTTGTAATTTAACCCATAAAAATTTAAACATATAGTATTTAACAATTACAAAGCATGTTTTATTTCCCTTAAAGAGTAAAATCTTTTATAGAAGTGAATCTGCAAATTAAAAAAATAAATTGTAGGGAGACTGTTCATCTTAAAAAAGAAATAAATGGAAGCTTTTGTTCATACTGAACAGTCACCTTTCAAAACTAGGTTTCTCAGTAGGAGGGTGGTATTAGAACTGATTTGTTAATTGGCAACGGAAAGCATAATTATCTGTTTCATTAGTCATAGAACAACAGCTTTCAAAGCCTTGAGAGACTGATAAACAAGTTGGTTTATAAAATCCTGAATTTTAGAGCAAGTTGGAAAGGCAGGAGGGAAATCTACTCATCAAAGACTTCATTAGATTTTTAATTTTAATTTGTCTAGAAATATCTATTTCCTTTATGAAATAAAGTCAACATATTTAGCAGCAATTCCTTGTGATCAAAGCCAAATTTGGGGAATTTTCCTAGACCTAGGCTAGCCCATATTTCTCTTTTGTCCAGCTAGATGTTAAAAGATCAAATGTTTGAAATATAGTCACTCACCGGATCTGTGACCCTAGGCAAACCACCCAATCTAAGTTTCATTTTCCTCAAGTGTAAATGAAACAAAAAATATTACCTAACTCTCAGGCTTATTTTAAAGACAAAAGGAGATAATCTGAATAAAATTCTTTGTAAAATACAATGAGCTATAGAAATATTAACATTATCATCAGCTTCATTTTTATAGTCCATGAAATTTATTTGGACATGCGCTATATGCAGCTCTGAGCAAAACTCTTGTATGATGGGGAAGAGCTTGGCCAAATTTTAGAAACTTTATAATATGGTCAACTAGAAACTTATAGAATTTCCTGACAGGTTTAGTCTTTAGAGTATGTCCTTTGTAGCATATCAAGTAAAGGAGAATATAACATATTTTAGATAGTGTTAATCACAAAAACTCATGGCATTAGTTTCTGTCACAATAGACAGCAGTCACTTTAGGGAATGGGGAGGGTGTGAGTAACCCGGAGTTGGTTATTAAAATTTATTCCACTAAACAAAAAAAAGCAATTTATTTGATTGCATTTTTAGATATATCGATATTTGAAAATAGTGGATTTTTTCCAGTTTTGTGAAGCTGGACTCCAGCAAATTTTGAATTAATCATATTGCAGAAAAGGTTGAAGAAATCCTAATGAACTAAACAACTATAATTCTCCCATCAAACTATAAAAAGCAACTTGCCCAAAACAAGATTTCACTAACTTCCCTTAGGTTTTATGTGTAGGTGCTAATTTAATGTATTTTTATGGAGCTTATTCCTAAACCAACTAAATAACAAAGTACTTTTCTTTGGAGGGTTTTTTTTTTTTTAATCTGAAGAAAAAACAAAAACAAAAATTCTAAGATTGTAGATTCAGGTAAACAACATTTCTGTCAAGAATAAGAGAAAAAACATCTTCGCTCAGTTTACTAAGATAAACTAGGTAACCTAAAGCGGGGTGGGGGGGATATATACACATATGTATGTGTATGTATATATATATATATATATATATATATATATATATACATATGTGTGTATATATATGGATATGTGTGTATGTGTGTTAGGAGCTGTTGGGGGGAATTAATCCCACTTATTCCTGGGGACTTCTGGATCTCTGGCTTACATAGAGCCATATTATTTTGGACCCACCTGATGTCTAATTTGGAGTTTGGTGAATTTCAAAGTTGAAACAACAGTACCAGACCAATAGAAGTCTGCTCAATAAGGTTTCTACTAAGTGAAATGCAATATGGGCATGCACAGGAGAACCCTCATCCCTATTTAAAATTTTGAAAGGGGAAGAAAAATAATGAGGACATATTTTCTCCAATAAAGTTTGCAGGAGATGTCATAAAGGAACATTCAAAGAGCCTCATGAATGATGGTTTTCCCTTTTCAAGAGTAGGAGGCTTAACCTCAGCCACCTAAATTAATTCAAGAGACAAGTGGAACAAAAAAGAGTCATGTGATACATAGAAGAGTTGTTTAGTTGGTAGAGAGGAAACCAGTAGAGCATCCTCATCCTCCATAAAGGTTCAGGTAGTCAGTCCCCTTATCAGATAATATACAGAATCTTTGGGCAAGTGGGATCCTGTTAGCTGAAAAAAGGAAATAAAAATGTGGCTTCTAACGTAGCTCAAATTAAAAGCAAATAGCAACTTTGGCATTTAGGTGGTGGTAGTAGAATATAACTCAATAATTACATGTTGAAAACCTAAAATGATTTGCATTTTTTCTCTTTTGATAAGGCAAGTAGAGATTTTTGTTTTCATACATTTATTGAGCATGAAAATATATCCTATCAAACAATAAAAAATCATTTGATAACATGATTTTTATACCAATAATTGAAATTAGTTTTGTTTTTGTGACTTGTCAAGTACATTCTACATGCTGAAAGACATTCTTGAGACAATAAAAATGAATAACAACTTGCATTGGTGGAGGGAGAGTCATTTAGGGAGTTGTATATATTGGTGAAATTATAGGTCTAGACTAAAAGCAGAAACAAAGAAAAATAACTAATTTTCTCTTAATTAATTTCTCTTGGAAACTATGAAATTCAAAATAATGTTTAAGATGAACCAATTCTGTCATTAGGGATATTAGCCTGTAGAACATTTTTGAGATGAAAAACAAGGCAGTGAGCATGTACTAGCTAGTTAGTGCTAAATAATCACAAATCCTGCTTCCTTTAGTTTCTATTGCTGAACATGGCAGGCGGCTTAGGGGATGGGGAGGGTATGAGTAGCCCAAAGTTAGAGTTTACCTTCTCTAGAGACTTGTTAAAAAGTCACAGGCAGAAGAGAAGAATTGGTAAAAATGAATTGTAAAATCATTTTGCGGTGATAAAAATTTTATAAAGCGTCAGAAAAATATATGTTGGTGAAATTCTCATTCATGAAAGCAATTTCTTGTCATGTATAAGTGGCAGGGCCTCAGTAAGCCCACAGGGAGGTTAACTACTTAGCTTTTAAGCAATACAACTATATATATGACTAAAGGAAGCTTAGTTTAAAAGAGGAAAATATGTGTATTGAGAGTTGTTATCCTTTTGGGTTTTCAACAATGAAATGACTATTTGCATTTGAAATCAATATCCTATTCTGAACATTTTTATACAGATCTCATATATATATATATATATATATATATATATATATATATATATATATATATATATATATATATATATATATATATATAATATATATATATTACTACAAACAGTGAACCTCAATCAATATAAGTGAATGACTGACAATCTCTCCAAAACATTACCTCCATTATTCCCTCCTCCTTTAGGTGCTGGCCAGAGGGGAAAAAAGAAATGGAACTTTCAAATTCAATTCAAGTTTCTATAATAGATGCTGAAAGAGATACAAAAATAGGTACAATGCACCAAGATTTAATTAAATAATTATTATATGCAAGACATTGAACCAGGTACAGGGGATTAAAAAGCAAAACAAAAGGTTCTCTAGGCTTAATAAATCTTCAGTTTGACTTAGAAAAACCCTTTCAGATCTGCCCTCTTCCTACCTTACAAATCTTCTGACATCTTGCTCCCCTGGAAAAACACTATAATCCAGTGACACTTGCCCTTGTTCTTAAACAAGACCTTCTATCCCCCAAAGAATGTTTTCACTGGCTCTCCCTCATTGTTTAATACTTTTAATTAGATTTATCATAATCTGTCTTCAGTTTTGTTTTATTCTCACTTACAATATCTTTGAAGTATAAGGGACCATATTTGTTTCATGATTTTCTCTTACCTAGAAAGTAGTATTTGTTGAATTGAAATAATAATATTTTATTTAAAAGAAATTTTATATGTGCATATGTGCTTTAAAGATTGGATTTACCTGGAATAGGTTCAAAGGACAAAACAGCCAATAACTTTAATAATATAGTGTTTGACAAACCCAAAGATCCCAGTTTTTTGGGATAAGAATGCATTATTTGACAAAAATTGATGGGAAAATTGGAAATTAGTTTGGCAGAAACTAGGCATTGACCCACACTTAACACCATACACCAAGATAAGGTCAAAATGGGTTCATGACCTAGGCATAAAGAATAAGATTATAAATAAATTGGAAGAGCATAGGATAGTTTACCTCTCAGACCTATGGAAGAGGGAGGGATTTATGACCAAAGAAGAACTAGAGATCACTATTGACCACAAAATAGAAAATTTTGATTATATCAAATTGAAAAATTTTTGTACAAACAAAACAAATGCAGACAAGATTAGAAGGGAAACAATAAACTGGGAAAACATTTTTACAGTCAAAGGTTCTGATAAAGGCCTCATTTCCAAAATATAGAGAGAATTGACTCTAATCTATAAGAAATCAAACCATTCTCCAATTGATAAATGGTCAAAGGATATGAACAGACAGTTCTCAGACGAAGAAATTGAAACTATTTATAGACATAGGAAAAGATGCTCCAAATCATTATTAATCAGAGAAATGCAAATTAAGACAACTCTGAGATACTACTACACACCTGTCAGATTGGCTAGAGTGACAGGGAAAGATAATGTGGAATGTTGGAGGGGATGTGGGAAAACAGGGACACTGATACATTGTTGGTGGAATTGTGAACACATCCCGCCATTCTGGAGAGCAATTTGGAACTATGCTCAAAAAGTTATCAAACTGGGCATACTCTTTGATCCAGCAGTGTTACTACTGGGCTTATACCTCAAAGAGATACTAAAGAAAGGAAAGGGACCCGTATGTGCCAAAATGTTTGTGGCAGCCCTGTTTGTAGTGGCTAGAAGCTGGAAAATGAATGGATGTCCATCCATTGGAGAATGGCTGGGTAAATTGTGGTATATGAACGTTATGGAATATTATTGTTCTGTAAGGAACAACCAGCAGGATGAATACAGAGAGGCTTGGAGAGACCTACAGGAACTGATGCTGAGTGAAATGAACAGAACCAGGAGATCATTATATACCTCAACAACGATACTGTTTGAGGATGTATTCTGATGGAAGTGGATCTCTTCGATAAAGAGAGCCTTAATTGATCAAAGATGGACAGAAGCAGCTACACCCAGAGAAAGAACACTGGGAAATGAATATAAACCGCTTGCATTTTTGTTTTTCTTCCCAGGTTATTTCTACCTTCTGAATCCAATTCTCCCTGTGCAATAAGAGAACTGTTCGGTTCTGCACACATATATTGTATCTAGGATATACTGTAACCTATTCAACATGTAAAGGACTGCTTGCCATCTGGGGGAGGGGGTGTTGGGAGGGAGGGGGAAAATCGGAACAGAAGTGAGTGCAAGGGATAATGCTGTAAAAAATTACCCTGGCATGGTTTCTATAGATAAAAATTATTAAAAAAAAAAAGATTGGAATTGCCATTGCTTATAAATTATAGTATAAATTCCCATCAAGAAAAACTAAAAACAAAGTTATCTATATGGTTGGAATCAGGGAAGATAACTATGCCTTCCAAAGGATCATAAAGATGACATAAAGATTTGTTTTTGTTTGATTTGCTTGTTCTTATCTATTATTCTTAACAAAATCTTATTTATTATTCTTAACAATAAGAATTGTTCTAATTTTTGAAAATCATTTCATGTATCCATCATGGAAAAAGGGGGACAATTCAGAATATAGGATATTCATCAGTCAAATTTTTATCATTATTTCTTCAATCCTTTGATTTGTTTTCTGATGGCTATAAGGCAACTTTGTGTTTTCTAAATTCATGTGAAATAACTGGGCTTGGAAAAGAGAGTTTAAAAAGTTTTTTAAGTTATGTTTCTTATCTTCTTTGCTCTTCAAACTAGAGGCTAATGATAACCAGCTGTGCAAATAATTCTTGGAAATCCAACACATTTGCAGATCTAGGTACCTTTTTCATTAAGAGGCAGTTCCTACTCTACTGAAATGGGCTTTTTAACAGCTGGGTACCAGGGCCTGTAGCCTTCTATGCCTTTGAAATAAAGGACATGAAAACATGAGGGGAAACTCATCTTCTTGTTGTTGCCAGGGGAAGAATAATAAGGAGGAGAAAATAGGGAGGACATCTTAAATAAGGACTATATGTCAATCCATTGAAAGCTTCTTTTTTTTTCTTTCAGTTTATCATGATAGTAGATAGGAGAAAGAAAAGAGGGACAAGTTATAATTTCTCATAATTGAGATATGTGAAGAGCATAACACCAGAGGGGAGGGTGGATATTAGATGAACTTTAGATTATTTAAAATAAACAAATGACAGTTGAAGATACACAGAATTTGGTATAGAAAAAGCAAACTTTAGAGAGAAATAAAGTAAAGATAAAAAAGGAACAATTATAAGCAATGGTAATTCCAAAAAATGATTAATTCAGTGCAAAAACATACATTTTCATACTGAATGGGGGACAGAGGCATTGAAAGGGATGGAAAAAAGAAAATAATTATATGTTAAATGAATCTTTAAGGTTATCCCTTAGTAAACTAGATAATGACTAAACAAATTTTAGTATATGAAAATAAGGGGACATTATTGTACATAAGGAATCTGTGAAAGATAAAATCAAAGAATCCTGGGTGATATGAACTGATACAGAATGAACTAGGTAGAATCAGGAGAAAACAAAACATTATGTGAGACAATCAACATCATAATGAAAAGCAAAATTGAAAGAAGATCTGTGATAAAATGTTTCTATTATGCAAACAAAATTATGGACACAAGTAAAGAAAATGTGTTTGGAAATTGTTGCTTTGTGAATTCATTTTGTTTTCTGCGCTTATTTGTTATAAGGTTTATTTGTTTTCTCTCTGTTGGCTATGCAAAAGGATGATTGGTAAATAGTGATTTGATCCAGCTGTTCCAATAGACAGTCCTCAGTATTCAGGGATATGAGGACAAATGCAATCTCCCAGCTCTGTCAAAGAACTTTATCTTGCCACACCTAGTAAAAGATAGCTGATTAGGACTGAACAGTTAATCTTACTCTGCACTTTTGTTTGTAATCTGCTCCTCTGCTCCCTCCAAAATGCGCACACACACACACACACACACACATACACACACACAATCTCTTCTATAGCTGTTCAGTCTCTACCCAATCATTCACCAGGGATCATTCTTCCAAATCCTCAAGAAACCTTTCACATATCCGCCTCCTATCTTTCTTCTGACTGCCTTTAGCACATATTCTCCGCACAAATATCTGCACTTTATTCTGTCTTGTATTTTCTAGGATCTATGTCTTACTCTAAGGATTAAACAATTAAGTATAGCAAAAATTTATTGTGACATCAGGTCCAATTCTCAATGGACACAAGGATAGATATAATACTGGTTCTGCTTTTAAGATTATAATCTAATGTGGGAAGGAGAAAAGACCAGTGAAAAAACAGAACTGGAACAAGAACAAAGAAAGTAGGTACAGCAAAAAGCAGGCTGAACATTATAAAAAATTTGAGGGCAAAGAGATCATTTGCCATTGAAAGGTCTCACTTGTAAAATCACTAACTTCCTTTCATTTTCAATGCAATTTTTACCTCATAGAAGAAGCTCATTCTGGTCCCCAATTGTCAGTATCCTCCTCCAGGGTATTACATTATATCTTTCTTGTTTATGTTCTTATTTACTTATTTGTTCATATGTGCTTCTCATTTCACCTAGATAGAGAATATTTATGTGTTTTGTCTTTTTTTTTTCCTTTAATGATCCTCAATACCTTGCATAGTCCGTGGTACATAGTAGGAGATTAATCCAGCTTTTCTTAAATGAGTATCTGGAGAATATAAACCGTTTTGATCTACACAATAATACAATAAGCCTGGCAATGGGGATTATTCCCATTTTATAGATGAGGAAACAGTCTTACAAAATTTTATCACTTGGTGAGAATTTTATAGTTTACCAATGGAATAGCTAGAATTTGAAGCTAGATTTCCTAACTCCATCAGTCTTTCTTTTAAATGACATGATTTCTTTAGAACTCATATAAAAAAAGAAATGTATTTATCATGCCAGTGAATATTATCTACAGACACACTTATGTATACTGCATATGCAGTATACATATACACACATTCAGTGAGTGAGATGATAAAATATGTGCAAATATACACTAAGATTCCGAGTATCTCTAGATATGTATAATGCCACTGGATAAAGGAAGAGGTAAAATCTGCAAGGTACTAGACTGAAACGTTCTTTGTCAATGTTCTTCCTAGAGAGAAAGTGCTCTATTGTTAACAAAAACAAACCTAAAATCAATTTTAAGAATTGAGACATATCCATCCAGAAACCAAAAGTTAAAACATACTTTTAAAATCTTGAACCATAAACAAAACACTGATATTTATTTCAATGAAGAAAAAAATTAACTTAACAGTTCCTCCCCCAACCCCCACCCACCCACTTTCAAATCTAATTCCTCATGGAAATAATTTAAATTAGAACCAACACTTTATATTTTCTAAAATAATAGAAAAAAACAGAACAAAGCTATATCATCTTGTAACCTAATTTGAACTGAATAAGCATGTTATTTGTTTCAAATCTTTAATCTTGCCCTATCATTCAATGTTCTGATGGATTTGTTACGTTATTGGTAGAGATATTCCCTACACATGTCCAGTATTAATTTCAGAGAATCATCTTCTTAACCAAATGTTTATTTATCTGTGTTCTTCCTTTAATCCCTTACAGAGTACCATGTCTACCCTTTTGATTACCATCATTTTGTCCAGCATGTGAAAAACTTTGTGTAAAGGTTATTTATACCCCTGAATTGGATTGAATGGTGTGTTATAAACAAAACACTGATGACATCCCCTTATCCATATAAAACAAAGTATCTTAGAAAAGTCAATAATAATCTCTCTTAGTTATTAATTGGATTTAATATTTGAAAGCATCAGTCAGTACTATTCCTATATTTTACAGATAAGGAAATTGAGGCTTAAAGGATGTGTTATTTGTTCAAAGATACACAGGAAGAAAATGCATTTAAACTCAAGTCCTCTGATTCTGAATTCTATGCTGCCTCTCTTAAAATGAATAATAACTATAGTGAAGTTGGGGGATTCAAATCTCAATTCTCTGCCTGCTGTTAACTTTAAAAGAGATAACCAAAGTAAATGGTCATTATTGGCAAAATAATCAATTTCAAGATATCTATAATGTAAAAATAGAGAATAGGCTTGGAAAATGCTCAGAATTACTTCAAATTTTCATTCAAGACTGGTTAAAATAGAAACTATCTACCTAAACCCCTAAGAGGTCAATTCTGCAAAAATTATCTATGGCCTTCTGTACTTTGCAGGCCTCCAGAAGGTGACAGATTTTGTCTCTGCTGCAGAGTAAGCTATTCAGCTACAAAGTTAGGTGGTCTGCAGAATATATTTTGGCTCATTAAGTATGTCTGGATCAGCTTGTTCCTCTGGAATAGGAGAGAAAGTGAAGAAGAAAGAATAGCTGAGAAGTGAAAAAAAATGAACTAATGGAATTGACTTAACAGATAACTTAAGACAGATTCTGGGGCTTCTTTTTTATGATACTTTTAAAAGTTCTTCACTGTGAGCCAAGCAGGGCTTCCTAAACTTTTTCTGCTCACAACTGTTTGCTTAAAAATTTTTTTTACATGTCCCAAGTTATCTTGGTATATAAAATTGTTATACCCATCAAACATTTACTGATAATAAATCATAATTTCACAATTGCCACATTCAATTACAGTATAGGGTCACAAAGCAGTCTAAAAAGGTGATTAGAGGAGACTTCTTGATCTCATAAGGAAGACATGGATGATCATAATGAAAATTGACTGGGCACAATGTAAGGTCCAGACAAGTTCTCAATCTGTACATTGAATGTTAATGAATAATATAAAACTCATTCTTTATAGAAAAACTGAAGATAAGGAAGCTAATTCATTGAAAATTTCCAGATTGTAGCTGGATTTAAGGAGGATTATAAATAAATAATTTCTTTCTGGGAATTTTGGTGGTTTCATACAGTGCCCTACTTTTTCATTTGACTATAAATTCTATTATTATCTCCCCCTCCCAAAGTACAGCATGGGGCTAATTCTGTACCTAAAGCAAGGAAGTCAGTAGGGCATCGCTGAAGTGAAGAAGAAAGAATCAAAATTAAGAATAGAATTTTTTTTTCCATTTGATCCCTAGTTTGAATAAAAATGATTCAGATTCTCTGAAGCTTTCTTCTCATATTTAAAATGTGAATCATAAGATATTAAATCTATGCCACTGTGCGTCAAACCAGAATTACACAATATCATGATGCTCATTTTACTAATAATGAACTGAGAGTTTGGGAAATAAACCCATTTGGGAAATAAAACCATTAGGAAAACCTAAAAAAACATTTTGGTCCCTAATATTATATGAACTTGTCTTTTTAGGATTTGTTTCTTCTTACAGTGGTATGGAAACTCAGAAGTTATAGTAGAGAGGGCGCTGGGTTTGAAATTGGAAACTTAGTTTGAAATGCAAGATTAGCCATTCTGTCCCTGATACTTGGAAAATTAATTCTAAGTTCAAATTACCTTGGAAAGGAATCTCTATTAGACACAAATTACTGAAAATCAGAACAAAATTTGATGGAAAATATATACATACCTAATGCCAAAAATAACAATAAACTACCAATATCTAATAATAATTGAGAAAGGTTAAATTAAAGCAAAAGCAAAATAAAATGGAAGGAGAATTTTCAGTTTAAAGAATTAGCAACCAAACAAATGATTAAATTATCAAAATTATATGTTTTTTTCAATTGTAAAATAGCTGAAAATTTTTGAGTCGACAAGAGTGATAGTTTTGCATGGAAGAGAAAATGTTAGATAAACCTCTTCAAGACTGGGATTACTTTCATTATGTCTTGCTAGACCTGGTACAAGGCCGGGAATATGGTGGGTATATGCTTACTTAATTGAACTAAAATCTCATCTTTTACATTTTCAGGTTGTATAAAGCCTCACCAAGACACTGAAACTCTCAAGAGTCTCAGATAATTCCCTAGAGATTATTTATGAAGTTATACATGTTGTGATCCTTGTTAATAGAAGAAGTTCCCATAGTAAAGGAATCATGGATCTTTCATATATTGACATATATTATGTAAACAATATCAATGTACCTAGAATTAGAGAAACTACTAAGTATTGAGTTAGGAGAGCAATCTCTGCATCAGATTGCTCTAATAAAAGCCAAAGTACTTAGATAAATAGGTATCCCTCAATATAAAAATGAGCAAAATGTATGCATTTTTAAAAAGATGGGAACTTTGAATTTAAAAAAAGAAAAAATTCATCTATATCACTAATAATAAGGAAAAAGGCAAATTAAGACACCTTAGTTTTATGCTTCCAGGAAATTGATTAAGTGATCAAATAGAAACAATCAATTTTGGAGGGGTTGAAGAAAATAAAGCACAGATATAATCTTAGTAGAGTTATGAATTGGTCCCATCATTTTGGAAAAAAAAATTAAAGAATACAAACAAACCAACTAAACTATTTAAGCTTTCTGAACCAATCATTACACTTTATGTATGCTACGGGGGTCAAAGACAGAAAGAAACCTCCCATATGTACCAAAACATTTATAGAGCACTTCTTAAAATAGTAAAATAAAAACAACAATTAATTTTTTTTTAAAAAACTGAGAAAAATTTATAGATACCTTAACATCTGGAAATATCCAAATTGTATGAAATTGATGCAAGTCTCATTATAATGTATTTGAAGATTCTTTTGAACAAATTTAGACTGAAGTAAGCAGAATTAAGACAATAATGTGCATGACTATAATAATGGAAAGAAATTAAGACATCAGAAATCAAATTAAATGTAGTGGCCAATCCTGCTTTCAAGTGACAAATAAAAAATCGCATTACTCCTATTGGTAAAAAGACAATGGTTTACAAATGTGATTTGCTGCAGATATCATATGCAGTCATTGTCAGTTGATTTAGCTTAATTAAAGGAGTTTTTTTTGGGGGGGCAGAGATAAGGTAGTGGTGGTGATGAAATAAGAAATTACTACGGAATTATGGCATTAATTATTAAAATAATTCATTTCAAGTGATTCACTATGAACTGATCCATTAATTATGGAATTAAAACTATGATTTAAAAAACAAAAACCTTTAACTATTCACTATACTTTAAGAAAGTCATGTAGCTTCTTAGCTTTTCATCAGTAAAAAGAAATGCCTTAACATCTTCCTCATCATCAAAGTCCCCTCAAGTTCTGTGGTTAACTTCTATTAAGTCATTTACCTGTAATATAGCAAAATTTTGGTTCATATGATTTTATTTAATAGAAGCTAGTATAAATTGTACTCTGTGCTAAACCTTTTGGTCTTCATTTCTCTGGCAACTCAAAGTAATGATGGTAAAAATATACAAATAATTATTTCTTCCAAAACATTCTTTCCTCATTTTTCATTCCTACTGCCTTTAAATCTAATGAATTACTAAGGCAGTGAGAGGTAGAGTAGATGGAAAAGATGCTAATCAGTGGGGCATTCATAACAGTTGATCTCTTGATCCAATTCAGAAATCTCTCAGATGTTAAATTTCCTTAGCTGCCATGATAGAAAAATCCCTCCTTACTGAAATTCTTTCATACTTAGGGAGAAGGAAAGGGTAGATATAAATATTCCATCTCCTATAGTCAATTTCATGCAAATGGATGTGAATAGCAATGGTAGTATTGCCATTAACTGCAAAGAACAACCAGCTAATTTTTCTATCCCTCCTTTCACAATGCAAAGTGAAAGAACTTTATCCCTTGAATGTCTTCCCATCAGATGAAATGTTCTAACACGAATGTGACATCTTATCCTAAGTCAGCAAAAACCTATCATCTATGGATGCAATCAGCTTTTGAATAGCTGGAAGCTAGCAATGAATAACAATATATATATATATATATGTATATATATATATATATATATTTATCTTTACCATGTTGTGATAAAATCTATGTCCTCTATGAGATTCATTTAGCTAATGAAAAAAACTGTTTTTGGTTTTTTAGACTTCTCTCCCACCCTCTCCTTCAACTCTATCCCCTACCACTGGTCAATTTTCTGTTACAGTAAAATTTTGTACAGTATTAAGAATTTAATCTACATATCTCATCTTTTCAATTGATATCACTGAAAAGAATTCAACATCTTATAATTTTATCCTCCATTGGACTAGAATAATTTCTGCATTTAGATTATTCTAAGCCATTATCAGGGCTGTGTTTTCTCTTAGCATTTAATTTCAATACAATCTGCTGTCAAACATGTTAAAAACAAATAAATAAAACAGGTCAGAATAATCAATGTTGAAGAATATAGATTTACCCCTCTGATTCATGTGAAAACTAAACAGCTAATTATCTTTAGGGGCTTAGTCATATATGGAATATTCTATTATGTCACAAAGCAGTACTATAAACAAAAATCTCTACAGAGGCATATGGGATGAGACATGTCCTTTCCTGAAAATAAAAGGGTAAGGTAACCAAGCTACCTTCCCATAAATTCTCAACTGCAGAAAATAAAATTAAGGGAGGGAAAAATCATCCAATGGACAACTACTATTTGGTCCTAAAAAAAAAAAAAGAGGCAGAATATCATTGAGGACATAACTGTCCCACTGTGGGATGAACTATAATAATAATAATGCTATTTACATAGACTTATAACAATAGCATAATAGACCACTGGGCAAATGTGAATTATAACCTCTTGTTTTCAAGATATTTTGACAAATGTTAACTGTTTGAGTATGAGCGAGGTAGAACAAATCACTATTTCATAGATGAGGAACACAAAACTCAGTTTAAGAGACTGTATAATGTACAGATCTAGTAATTGGTAGAGTCTTTAGTTTGGGTTAAAATTCAGGGAATATGTCTATATGTTTAGGGTTCTTTCCAAAAATTACACTACCATTTTAGTGCATGCAAGAATAGATCTAGACTTTAATAGCCTCCCTCTCTGCTTATAGAATATATCCTGTATTTTTCATCTGGAACTCAACTCCTTCTCCATTCTGGCTCCTGCTTAGCTTTAAAGTTAAATTTCCCACTGTTTGCTCAAGTGAACTGTCTATTACAGCCAAATTCACTTGAGTTTTGCTGAGTTTGCTCACTGTTTCTTCTTCCAAAAATGGCTCACCTCCCCATCTTTATTTATTGAGGAGCTCTTCATTTGTTCATTCATGGTCAATTCTTTGTGACTCCATTCACACTTTTCTGGGCAGAGATATTGGAGTAGTTTATCATTTCCTTCTTCAGGTTCACTTTACAAAGGAGAAATGGAGGCAAATCAAATTAAATGACTTGTCCATGATCATAGATCTCTTAAGCAACTGAGCCCATATTTGAATTCATGTACTCCTGACTTCACCTATTTTTAAGGTTCTTGAGATGCCAGATCAAGTGCAATTTTTTAATCCATGAAGTCTTCTCTCCTTATCTCAACCATGTCTATTCTAAATTAATTTTCTAGAATTCAATTAGCACCTTTATTATTCTGACATTTATTATGCAACATTATTATTTTCTACTATTATATAGGCATATATAATGTAAAATATAATAATAATAATAATATGTTTCAGAGGAATGAACTAGGCCTGAGTCAGGAGACCTGAATTCAAATCTGACCTCAGTCCCTTACTAGCTATGTGATCCTGGTCAAGTCATTTAATCCTATTTGCCTCAGTTTACTTATTTGTAAAATGACCTAGAGAAAGAAATTAAATGACAGAAAATTAAATTAAATGGAGAAAACCACATATGAGGTAAAGAGTGATAAATGATGGATCAAATGAATGAAATGGACTATTTTCTATTGTGATCATATGCAGATATATTTATGTTTATATTATTATATATCCTATATTATATGTAGAATGCTATAAGTAATTTTGTTGCAGAAAATTATATACAGAAGCTTTGTGTGAATATGTATATGTATGTATGCTTCTGTGTATGGAATCATACATTTTTATTCTGTACTTTTCTAACACAACACCTTGCAGATGGTAGTTGTTAAAGTAAACTCACCATCTGTCTCCTTAAACTAGATCCTTCCTAATAACTTCTGAAATCCTCTCTAGTAGATATGAACTTATTTATCATTGACAAAAATTACATGGATTATAATACCTAGAATTGGATCTTTTTGCTTTTAGGTGGAAGTCCAAGAGAAATCATATGGATCAATAATGTCTCACTGATCCTGAACTGAAGGAATAATTACAAAATGGTGGCAATTCCGAAATTGAATAAATAAATTTTGAAAGTGATGATGAAATGAATGCAATAAACTAATTTTATTTATTATGATTATATGCAGATACATTTATGTTTACACAGTATTTTATACCCAATGTTAAGTTCAGCAGACTGTATAGTATTTTGTTACAGAATTCTGTTAGCCTCCAAAAAGCTGCATCAAAACTCCATGAGGCAAATGGCACTGAGCGATAAATATTTTATCATTGACTTGTGACATCTGAAGTGATTGTGTTCACCTTCCCAATACTCTGAGGGGGAAAGGAGATTAAGAGAAAATTAAATTATAGTCTCCTTGGGTCTAGAAGGGGGGTCACACTTATTTGTGTTAAGGAACAGAAAGTACTTTTTATTTGATCCCTTTTTGTTTTCTACATTAAAAAAAAAAAAAAAACTTTAATACTGTTTTTCAACTCAGAACTTTTACATAGCCTATAAATAGAAAGCATTATATTGATATGGTTTGAGGAATGCTTTTTCAAAGACTATGACACCCCCAAAATTCACACTGGGCCTGACAAACTAGAAAGGGTCTTCAGATGGAGAATGTTCGGAATCTCAGGTTACTCATGTTAATTTTATCACCTGTGCTATGGAAGCCTTCTTTGGCTCTTCTCTCTCCTTCTTCCTCCACATGCATACACTTACAAAAATATACCATTTTGACATATGCAGCATCTCTGGATCCATTCCCTTCTCATCACTTTAACTACACCACTTCTTCGTATATATAAAGATTGTTGTCCAGCCCAAACCTTCTTAAACTTAAACTTCTTAAACTGACGTAGGAGTAACTAAATGTGGGGGGGAGGGAGTCATAAAAAATTTGACAACAGAAAAAGCCATCAAATATTCCACCAAGAACTAATTCTTCATGTAGAAACAAACAAACAAACAAGTTTTCTTTCATCTTTAATAAATGGTAAAATTATATATATATATATATATACATACATATATATATGTATGTGTATATATATATATATGTATATGTATGTATAAATATATACCAAAGAATTGTTTTTAAAATAAGTATCTTTATGATTTATCAGCAAATGGTTGATTTGCATGACTATTTCACATTACTATATACCTGCAAATATATAAAAATTTCTTAAATGAAAATGAGTCACAAGTAGAAAAAGTTAAAGAAGCTATTATCTGGCCTCCTATAAAAGTTTGTTCATTGGTTCTCTATCCAGTCCCTCTCCCTGTCTCTATTTTATATTTTGCCTCAGTATTTTTTTCTAAATTTGCTTTTATTATAAGGTAATTCAGCATCATACAATTAAAGAAAATATATTAGTTTTTCATTGCTTACTAAATAAAATTTTTAGAAGTATTCTTACTTTCAATACCTACCAAAATCTGCCTCCAAGAATTTGTCTCTCTAAAATGATCTCATGCTATGCCCTTTTTTGTACTTTATTTAGCTTTCTCCCATATCTGATGTTTGCACAAACTTCTGCTGACTTCTATTTCTATACTTTCGCTTGTGTCATGACCTATCATTGTGATGAATAAGCTTTTTCCCATCTCTAACTTTTCATATTTTTTTCTTAATTCATGGTTCCTATATCTGTCCATGATGTGTAGGTGAACTCTCTAGAACTCAGTACATTGCTACTGTAATTATACAATAATAATAATAATAATAAATACTTTGCCATTATTATAATTGTCTACAATTTTATATATTTTATGAGTATATACACTTAGTATTGACATTAATTTGATATCTATAATCCTTTTCATCAAAAAGGAGTATCCCTGGGTATTAGGGTGGTTAGAAGAAATGGAGGAACACACATTTATTTATCTCTCCTCAGTCCCTGTATCCCCTCTAGTTTCAAAGTCCAATATGTTTCTGTCTCTTTCCAAATGATGGTTATAGAAGGTTTTGGGTCATTTCCTGTCAATTTCAGGATAGGTTGACATAATTTTGGGAGGAATTTCCCCTTCATCTCCCTTTAATCTATTGATCTGCTATCAATCCAAGAGGACCTTTTGGATCAGTCATATTAGATAAATCAGTACAATCACTACTTTCAAAGAAAGAGTTGAAGAGTTAGGGAAAGAGGAGAAAAGCAAACCAAGGAAAAACATGTCATTATTGGTATAAGCTAAACAATGGTGGATTTCAATCAATCATTTAGCAATCCACAGCCATTTATTATGTTCTTATTGTATTCTAGGCCCTGTCCTAAGTGTGGAGAATAGAAAGAAGGGGAAAAAATTCCCTGACTAAGGGGAGTTTATATTATAATGGGGAAGACAACTCTCAAATACCAGTAGACAAGAATATAGAATATATATTAGGTATAATAAGAGGAAAGACATGGATATTAAAGAATAATGATCAAGACTTCTTCCAGAAAGTGGCTTTTAGTGGTTTTTTGAAGAAAACCAAGGAAACCAGAAATTAGAGTTAAGGATTAGGACCAATCTAGGTATGAAGGGAAAAAAGAGAAATTGCGTATATCTGGAGGAAGATGTGTCCTCTTCAAGACCAGTGAGCAACAAAGCCAATGACAATGGATTGTCAAGGTATGTGGTGAGACATAAGGTGTGATGAGACTGGGAAGGAAAAAAGAAGACATTTTGGGATTGGCCTTAAAAGTCATAGGGAAGATACATTTTAAATTCTGGAGGTAAGAGAGAAAACTTGGAGTTTTACTGAATGGAAGGGAAATAAAATGTTCAGTCTTGTGCTTCAGGAAGATCAATTTGACAGATAACTGAAAGATAAACTGGAACCTTGAGAAATTTGAGGGAGACTAACCAAAAGGCTTTTAAAAATAGCCCAAGCATGAAGTGAAAAGGGTATATTGTACAATGTGACAAGGTGAGAGAAGAGCACTTATATGAGAGATGCTAAAAGGGTAGATTTGACACACCTTGGAGAGAAATTGGCTTCCACAAAGGCTTCAACTGAATTTGAGAGAGAACACTTTGTTTTTGGAAAAAATAAGAAAACATGATATAATGAAAGCGGTCCTGGAATTGAACCTAAGTTCAAAATTCATCCCTAATGTTTAGTACCTGTGCAGCCTTGGAAAAGTGACTTAAACTTCCTGGGTCTCTTTTCCTCAACTAAAGTGGGACTGGAGGCTTCACACTTCTATTTCTGCTTTAGATCCATGATCCTGGGATCCACCACTAGGATTGGTTGGTTGTTGTCCTTTTTCTCAAAGAGAATCAAAATGGCACCATTATGTTGGGGCCAAATAACAACCTCTCCTACTGTGACTGACCAGTCTGGATTTGAAAGGCCCTACCACAGGTCAGGCACAAATAATCCACTTGAACATTTGGAGTGGAGATATTTCTAAATAAATATCCCTTACATTACCTTTGAGCTACTGCACTCCTGCTATATATAGAACACAGAACACAGCATCCTTTGGGATGTGAGGACATCATTCTGGGCGGTCCTGTGCCAATGTCTCCTATGTTATACAGTCAATTCCAAAGTTCTTCAGAAAGAACTGAGAGCTTCCTTGTCTTGTTTTTCTGACTTCTATGTAAGCACTTGCTTTATACAAGTTCATTCTAAAATTGTATGGTAGGCAGACATGTGTCAAAGGGTGTTGACTGCTAACCAATTAAGTGAAACCCACCATTGTTTTGCTCATAACCAAGAATGACAGATCTTTACTTTTTCACTTTTTTCCATCTTTCCCTATCTTTTCAGACATATCACATTTGAACAATGTGATCAGCCCATCAGACATGTGATCTCAAACAACTGGATATGTACCATTTGAGAAAATATCTCATTGAATGGCACCTCATCTTGCCAGATGATCTTCAAAATCTATGACAATTTAAAATCAATTCAATTGTTTAGCATGGCTCTGTTATACTCTATTTCACAGAAATATGCCATTGGTCAGCCCAAGGGCTCTATAGACCTTTACTTTGGTAGATAGTCTAATATATATTTTTCTCCCACAATTTCCTTCAAAGAACTTCAAACAGTGAACTAGTTCTGGCAATGCCTACATAATCTCATATTCTCAAAATCTATGTTCTATTCCTAGAAAATATGCTGTTAAAGTAAATGGATTTATCAATAACATTCAGTATCTCTCCATTTTCTGTTACTAATGGTTCCAAAATATGGATAGTATAGTGCTGGCTGATGAAAAACTTGTATTTTCTAATTATTAGACCAAAATTAGTATAAGCAGTTGATAATTGATCATACTTTGTGGCTTTTCATACTCAGAGGTTGTATTGAATGCACAATTAGTTGTGAAGAAAAGAAGTGAGACTAAAAGTATCTCCTCTCTATTTTACTTTTATAGCTGTGAGAGTGGGATTAACCAACAGGGTATGAATTCTAAGGTTTGATGTCTTTGGGCCTATTGTAGAGGGAAATTCATGCTTCAGGAATAGGTTAAATTAGTTCGTTCTGTATGAAAGTATGATTTGATGAAGATGAACACACTATTTTAGGAAGCATGGCCTGATAATGGCCCACAGGATTTATTGAGGGAAAAGAGAGGAGATTAAAAACAGAGACACTACTTACAAGACTGTTGCACTAATCCAGGCGTGACATAATAAGAGCCTGAATTGAAGGTGGTAGCAATAAAATGGAAAGGGATGACCAAATCTGAGAAACATTTCAAAGGCAGAAATTATAAGACTGGTTGTAGATGATGAAGCGAAGGGAAAAGTCAAAAATGACACAGATTTCTGGCTAGTATGTAAGAGCAGTGACAGAAATGGAGTACTTATATGGGAAAGAGAGATGATTTTTCAAGACAAGATGAAAAGCTCGGTCTGTGACATTGTTAGAAGCCTTTTTACTTAGCTATTCTTGGAAAAATGATCATTAATACTGACAGCGAGTCACTATTGTGTCATCAAAAGGAAGAATTCAAAAGAATAACTTAGACTCATACAGAAAAATAAGTAGATAATAAATCAAGTCAGGTCAACAAACATTTATTAAGCACCTACTAAGTGTTAGTAAATATGCTAAAACCTAGGAATACAAAAAAGGGCCACCTCTTCTCAAAGAACACACAGTCCAATGGATGAAATAACATGCAAAGAACCATGTAGAAACCAGAAATATACAGAATAAATGTCAACAAGGAGTTGTCTTGAGTGAGGGAATGGTTCATTCTTAACAGGGGAAGTCTCTCTTGATTAAAAAATGGCTTGTCCTTGGAAAAATAAATTGTATGTTTTCTTTTTATTCTATAGCCTATCATATGATCTATTATGCACTGGAAAAATTATCACGCAATAAAGATTGAGTTTGAATTTCTTTTAGAGTCATTATTGTCATCATTGAGGCCATTTATTTAACACAATGCTTTGCAAAGTACATCATGCTAATATTTTACCCATTTTCTTGGTTCAGTGAAGGTTAGAGTGTTTAAGGCACTTCTGGATATCCCATAGATAGTAAGTGTTTGGGGGCAGAATTGGAATGTGTCTTCCTGATTCACAGTCTGATGTTGTTTATACTATGCCAGGGAACAGCTGGGTGGCACAGTGGATAAAGTGCTGAGTTTAAAGTTAGGAACAATGACTAGGTGGATGATCCTAGTCAAGTCACTTAATTTCTATTTTCCTAAGTTTCTTCATCTGTGAAGTGGGATAATAATAGCATCTCCCCTCAGCATCATTATGAAGATCAAGTAAGATAATAATTGTAAAGTACTTAGCACAGTGCCTGGCATATAATAATCAATATATAAAAGTTAGTTATAATTGTGCTAGCTACTTTTGTGATCTCTCATCTAAAGATAATATTTTTAAAAAATCATATTTGAAGCCCTGAGAATATTGGAATGAATCCCTTTCAATTGTGTGATTAGAAACAGAACAGATGATTGGAAAGGAAAAAAAATGGTATATACACTGGAGAAGTCAAAAAAGAAAACAGAATAATAGTTACAGAAGCAAGCCATCCAGAAAGTATCAGGATTCAGATTACAGCAATACTGAAGGGATGAGAAGTAAGGAAAGGTAAGAACACTGGAAAGCAACATGGTGCCAAAAAAAAAAAAATATGTGCTGGATTTGGAATCAAAAGACTTGGGTTAAAAACCTGATTCAATTACTTCCAGTTAAACTATTTGGGGCTCATTTTCTTCATTCATACAAAAGAACTATGTCTGGCGCTGCAAATAAAGTGAAACATAAAATATGTTAGTATGACAGAATACAAATAATTCTATATATGGCAGATGTTTACAGAAGCTGGTCTCTGGACTTGTGATTTCTGAGTGGATGTTTTCACTTTTTCTCTTTTAGTTTGACCTAAGATGCTATCTCAGTGCCTCTGGAAGAACTAATTCAGTCTTGTGTATTTTTTGACATATTCTCATCTGTATTATCTCACCAGTATTTTTTTCTATCATGTGCTTGGATACATGAATTTGTTCATCATTTTCTATTCCTGATGGTCTTTTGTGTAAGCAACATTGCTAAGTGCTCTCTTTTCCCTCACATTGAGCAAAGGGAGAGGCTCTTTGCCCTCAACTTCATTCCCCTAGATTTGACTGATATTTCTGGCATTAGCAGTTACTTCTCTAATGGAAACTATCTAGAAAAGCCCCAGCCTCAAGATCACTTCCCGGGCCTGTGTGGCCTTTTATGAGGCAAGGGGGGATTAGTTAAATTGCTTTTAAGGATCCTTGAAGCTTTAAATCTACCCACTTGTAGTATAATTAGTAGGTCAGTCATAATGGATAAGAGAACATTTTCAGCATGGAAATAGACATAACCTTAAGTATAGGAAATTAAGAAAGAAAATTAGGTGTTTGGAGACAGTTACACTGTGCCTTATTTTTATAGAATTTTGAGGGAAAATAAGAAAGAAGGATGATGGTAACTTGAAGGGTTAAAAGAGTCAAAGTGAAGATTTATTTGTGTGTTTGTTTAGTTTAGAAAATAGTGATGAGCTAAGGGTGCTTCAAGTCAGAGGGGAAAAGAAGCCATAACAAGTGATCTGCTGTTAGCCAAAGTCTGTGTTGTGGAAATTTATTATTAAAAGGAGAATTTATTCCTTAAGAACAAATGCTGTCCTGAGACATGTAAAGGTAGATCTATTTACCAAAAAAAAATGTTTTAGGCTATTCCTCTCCCCCAAAAAAACTATCAGTGTGTTGGCAGTGCAAATGTTCAAGTGCCTTTTGGGGAAAAAAGCTCATTGTGGCTCCCTTGGAGGGGAATGTTCCTATCACCAGAGATTGAGAAAGAAAGAGAAAAAAGGAAATTTCCATTTAGAAAGAAGTTATCTTGGATAAAATCATAGACCCAGATCTGTCATGCTTAAGGCAAAGGAAGCCACGGGTAGTTCCAGAGAAGGGGAGAACTCAATTGAATACTCCATTCAATTATTTCAGTCACATAAGTAAGTAAATTGACTCTCTTTAGTAACATAGAAATCAGACATCAATATGTGGTGGTGCTATTGGAAACCAATAGGGAATAAACAATTCTATTGGCAAATAGTCAAATACCGAAGATGGACAGAGACAATGTTGGTTTTTGTTTTATGCTTTAAATTAAATTGAATTAAATTCAACAAACATTTAAGATCGCACTATGAGGAAAACATTGTGCTAGATACTATGGATGCAGAAATAGATAAGAAATAATCTCAGTCTTCAGAGATATAACAAACAAAGCTATTGTATGTGTTTATATATATGGGGGAGAAGGAGGAGGTAGAGTTGAGATGAACACAAATGATGAGCAAGAATGTGGGGAGTACAAATGTGAGGTGCTGAAAAAAAAGGATTTAATCATTTTCTGTTAAGAATAAGGCCAGGCTTGGGAGTATTTGTGGAGGTGGTGCTCCCAGTTTGACCCTTGAAGGAAAAGAGGGATTTGTATAAGAAGAGTTTGGAGTTAAGGAGGAGGAATATATTTTAGCAATGAAGGATGGCTTGAGAAATGGCAGGGAGATATGTAGGTTGGATTTGAATTATAGAGGGCCTGAAATAACAAGATAATAAATTTATACTTTATTTAGTGAGCAATAGTAGAGAAGTGAAGGTTTCTCAGTTAAGTACTAATGAGAAAAGTGCATTTGGAAAATTACTTTGTCAATGACACAAAGGTTAGCCAGGACAAGGGAAAGATTTGGAAAAATGAAAATAGGTTAGGAGAATATTATCAGAATAGAGATGTGAATTCATTTCATTTAACATGGATTAAATTTCTGCTTTATGGAAGGCATAGTATCAAGTACAACAAATACAGTGTGAAAAAGAATAATTGCCCCCAAATGATTTACATTTTATGGATGTAAAGGAAGGGAGTGATGAAAGAGATATCACAGAGGTAGAAAAAATAGATCTTGATCACTGCAAAGACAGAACAGATTTTTTTCTCACCTCCTAGTCTTTCCTCTGAACTAAATTTCTAGAAAACATTATCTACAACATTGATATAAGAAAAAATAAGAGATGAACATGAGGAAGTAAAAGCAGCGGGACACAATGGAAAAGAGACCTGGATTTGGAAGAAGGGGAACCTAGATTTGGCTTCATTTGTTACCTTGACCAAATCATCAAACCTGACTATAAATTTACTAATCTGTAAAGTGAGGAGATGGATCAGATCACCTAAAAAGTCGCTTCCAGCTCCAAATCTATGAACCTATGGGAAAAACAGGGAAACACTGGAAACCTTATATGAACTGATTCTAAGTGAAGCATGAAGAATGGGGGGAAAGAAAGACATCCAGAATGATTACAATGCAAATGGAACGAACAACAAAATAATCAGAAATAATTGCAGGGAAATTGCAACGATCATGGTTAACTTACAGAAGAGATAATACAAATGAGAAGGCATCCTCTCTGTCCCATTTAAAGAAGTGGAAACATGAATGTGAAACATTAGATTTAATTTCAGATTTCAATAATGCTGGTTAGTTGATCACTTTGTTTTTTGGGGGTGGATTTAATTCTCGATTCTCTGGGGTCAGATATGATTCTGAGTGACAAATATATTTAATATATTAAAAAAAAGACAGTGATAAATTTATCTGAAAAAGAAGAAAAAAGTTGTCCATAAATTTTGCCATCACTTCTCCCTCTCTATGGTCCCCTTAATGTTACACAGAATCTTACATACACTAGTTTACTGAAATTGCTGTCACAAAATTCATCAATGAAGCCCAAATCATAAAAACAAATGTATTTTCATATCATTTTTCTTGGCTTTTTGCAACAATTTATGCTGTTTATCACTCATAACTTACTGTATTTGATACTCACTCTTTCCTTGTCCTCAGACATACCACATTATTTTTCTCTTCTTCCTACCTTTTTAACAGATCTTTATATTCTTTACTGACTAATATAGATGTTTTCTAAAGCTTTATGATCAATTGTCTTTTCTCAAATGTATCTAGATTTTCTCTTTACAATCTCACTAAATTTCAAGGCATCTCCTTTCACTCCTATGTAGATGACCACCTAAATTTATATTTCTAATGAAAACTTCTAAGTTTTAATCATTCTTCAGTGGCTTCCCTACATGATATTTGTACCCCTTTGTCTTAATTAAAATTCAACATGTATGAAACCAAGTAACACTTTGGTTATCTCCTCAATCTGTCACTAAAGAAAGTATCCCCCAGAAATCCCATTGAGGTTTATAAAGGCTATTATCACTGTACAGTTATCATTCTTTGTAAAATAGTAATGAATTCAGGCTAATTGGAGGATGCAGCTATAAACAGGGTTAGCTGGAGTGGCAAGATTAAAATCCACTTTTACTTATATAGTATTTATATAAAATAATTTTAAATTCAACAGTACACCGATGTTTAAAAAGACTCTTAGTCCTCAACTTCATAGATCCAAAAACCCAGATACATCATTCCATTCTATTGTACTTCTCTTGGGCATTCACATAATCAGAGACTCTCTGAGTGGGATTATATGGTAAAACCCATACCATAGGAACAAACTTCCCTAAAGCATTGATACTAAGAATTCAAATAAACTCTCCTTGAAATCTATCATTGATGCTGCCTGTGATGGTAGTGCATTCTATTTCAGAGTAATTTTAATTGTTATTAATTCTCTTTTTTACATAAGCCTAAATCTGTCCCATCTATAATTTCTTCCGATCTCTTCAAGTTCTCTGGGACCAAACAGAACAAGTCTAATATCTTCTCTCTGTGAAAGCCCCTTAAATACTCGACAAGTTACAATAAACACTACTCTCTCCTACTTATATTACATATGTCAAGAGTAATTTTAAGTAGGCTAAATATTCTCAGACTCTTCAACTAGTCCTTAGAAAAGCAAATATTCAAATTTTAATCATTCTCTTCACTCTTCTCTGTATAATCTCAAGTTTTTCTATGTCTGTCCTATGAAAAAATAATGTGGAACCATTTTCACACAAGCATCTGAGTCACACACACAATTTTGAACCTAAATATAACTTTTTATTATTAAATTTACCCATTATTTTATCCTAACACATCATTTTGCCTCTTGTATGTGCCATGTCCTTCTTAGGTAATGTCCTTTACATACTTGTTTAATATAACATTTTTACCTTTATCCCAACAAATTAATATGGGACCAACAAAAAATTGTTGGAACATGAAAATGGAGCCTTATCTTCCAATTAAATTAACTCATTAAAGACACTACTCCTCTAGTTGTTCTTTACTTTTCTCAATCTTGACATTAATCTGAGATTTTAATTGGCTTTGTTTCTATGCTCTATGCTTATTCTCTTTGCACTGGAAATCCTCTGCTCTCCTTCTTTCTCTGTTCAAAGAAAAAAAAGTCTTTCCCCCTTAAATCTAATCAATTTTCTCAGCCTTATTTCCCCCCAAATTAGCACAAGATCCACTATAATATTCTTATGCAGAGGCCATGCTCTTTAATCTATTCAAAGATAGAAGGGGCAGAATTTTTTGTCCATTCTTTTCTTCTTTTCTGTTTCATTTTCCCCTCCTTTTTCCTTTGTTTACTTCTTTGAATCTACCTTTCTTTTTAGCCTTTCCAGTAATATTGACAGACTTAACTTGATATTGGCTGAAATCATCAAGACTGATTCTGCATATATATATATATATATATATATATATGTATGTATGTATTTTATTCACGGTTTTTACAATTAATTGATTTTGTACTGTAACTGCTTTTGTCTTGTAGTTGCTTAGCTCATGAATCTTTATATCTAAACTTAGATATGAATTCAGCTGGCCTACAGTGGGTTAAGTTTCCAATTCCAGTTGTGCTAATCACAGATCTATTCTTGCCTCAAGGAATTCAGTTGACCTTGGGGGTTGCCTATAAATGCCAGTGTGGGGTCTAATGTTTGTACCACCAAGCTATCCTTCAAAGATATCCAGTTTACTGTCCAAATGTCTGCTTAAAAATAATGAACACTCCTTATTCTTGGGGAAAGAAGGAAGGATTGTTGCTACCCCCCATTATCAAATTTCCAACCAATCATATTTTTCTCCATGCCTTAGTAATGCCACGTTCTCACCTATCTTTTTCAGTTCTTTGTTCCGTACTTCCAGAAACTACAAAGAAAACATTCTTTATTATTTGTGTTCTCTGCTTCATGGGGAAGCCGAGATCCTAATTATTGAAAAATTCTCACTTTACCATTAAATTGATTGTGCTCAGAACTTTGTGGCTCAATTTACCTTATTTTCGACTGTTATACAGTATAATTCTTGGCTTTACAAACAAAAAAAAATGGGTTCTTGTAATACACACTACCTTTTTTATTGATTGGATTTCTTTTAAAAGGCAAAATAGATTTATACTGCTGTGGACCAAAGCATTGTACATGCTTTCTACTTAATGTTGAGCCATTGTGAAATATACCCAATACCCACGGCGAGCCTGACAGATGAAATGTAGGTTTCCTTTGTACCCTGATCATTGTTCCTATTTTTAGTAAATAGGATTTAAGCACCTGCTCCATCCCTTCATAATTTCCACATCTGTGAAAGGCTCTCTTGGTGCTTTGTCATTTGGTAAGAGGCCCTAGTGAGAATCTTTGATGGAGTCATTTGTCATTGTTACACCTGGTACGGAATTCTCAACTTATTGTTTCGGAGCTAAAACTCACACACAACGCTGCTTTGGGCTCCATGAGTTTTTGTACGGCTTGAACGAAACGCACTTTGTTGAGTTAGTGCAATTCACACTGAAGACATGCACCACAAACTTAGCAATAAAGCCTAGAGCTGTCCTCCTTGAGTGGATAATGAAGACATATCCCTCTTCTCAAGCCAGACTGACTAGTGCTCTTAGCTACCTCTCTAGTGGGTGAAGTGTAGTGGTTAATCTTCAGTCATCCCCACTATTTTAAAATTGAAATGGAAAAATACATTCATTATGGCTCTGACTGATAATACCATTGCTCACGTATTTCTTCTGCTTGAAAATAAAGGCTCTCTCTTAGCATAATTGACTTTGTCTTCATTTCCTCAGCTCCTCCAGGGGCTGGTTTGTACACCTTGAAAGCTTGCCTCTGGGCTACAAGGCATGGATACATTCATGATGCCATTTTCACCAGAGATTTTCTTACATCTCTAATTTTATAAATATTTTATGATGCTAGGTGCTTTTGGAATAATTATGCCTTTACACAGAAAACTTTGTACCAAATAAAAAGCCAGTGGGTGTGGCTGGTATGTCAGAATGAACCCTTGCAAAGGTGATTTTAAGAAAATCCTTTATAAATAACTAACTTGCTCTATAGCATGTGAAAACATTTTTTTTTGATTAAGGTGTTTATGTCTCTCTCATCACAATTTTTTTTGAAAATTTGTAGTTACATTTAGTTATAATATAAATTGCTATGGCATTTAATAAACTTTTTTTTTAATTTTGAGAATTAGGTACTGAATGGCAAATAGATGAGCAATGCAGAATAAATATTCTTCCAAGCTGCTAGACAGGAGGATATAGATGGTAAGAGAATTGGTGATGTTTGAAAACTAATCTCATTCTGGGGACCCTAGATTAGACACTGAGTTTAAAGAATTCTCAGAGGGAAAGTTTCTAGAAGATTTCAAGGTAAGAATATGATCCCACAAATTGAGGATAGAACCTTAAATGACAAGAAGAGTGGGCACATTGTCCATTGATTCTTTAAGGAGCAAAATAATGAAAACAAGGATAGTGGGAAATCCCCTTTACTTTCTATAATCAGGCTAGTGCAGAAATGAGAGAAAGGTAACACTGGTTTTATTTTTTTATCTTGGAGTTTAATGACCAAAAGTTATATCCAATTTTTAGTTTAACCAGCACTACTCATAGAAAGACAAATACATATGTGTGTATATATGTACAATACACTTGTACATATATGTATTCTTGTATATTTATGCTCATGCATATTTGTGCATGAATTCATAACATATTTTATATATATCAGATATAATACACACACACACACATATATGTGTTTCATTCCACTTTTTTGAGAAAACTGCTTCTTTGAGCTTTTTTTTTTTCCTGAGGCAATTGGGACTAAGTGGCTTGCTCAAGGTCGCACAGCTAGGAAATATTGAGTGTCTGAAATCAGATTTGAACTCCTGACTTCAGAGCTGGTATTCTATCCACTGTGCCACCTAGCTGCCCTCTTTCCTCAGACTTTAAATAAACTACAGAGCCTTGGACTTAAGAATACTTGCTATATTTGACAAGTCATCCATCCCTATTGGGAAGAGCTATGTTCTTGGAATTTTCCACATTTGTCTGATTGCTCTCACCACTACCTATGAACTACAATGGGGTTGATAAAATAACCTAGTAAAATAACCCATGTTGCCAGGTTTTACAGTTTATGCTATCTCTGTGGATACATTTTATTCTTAAATATGATAAATGTGTATTTGCCTAAAGAGTCATAACTATGGGCACTGAAGAGAGGGTCGTGGTACTGCAGGAGCTCCCTCTTCATCCAGTCAGGATGTTTTCATAAAGTAAATAAGAATTTCTTGGCATAGGATGCCTCAATTGCCCAGGTCTTAGAAGAGATACAAAACAAGAAAAAGACCAATCACCCAGAAATTTTGAGCATCCCACCAAGTCAATGAAGATTTTTTTTGTTTTGTTTTGTCTTGTCTTATCTTATAAGAGCTACTTGGACATTTCCATACCATCTTTGCTCTATTCATATGACCTCCACTGCTGCCTTCCAGTTCCTTTTCTTAAATTGTTTTGCATATATTAGAATAAATGCCCCTTGAGAGCAGGGCTGTCTTTCTTATTTATATTTGTATTTTCAGAGATTACCATGGTGCCTGACACAAAAATACACTATCTCTTTTTCTCCATCTCTGTCTTTCCCTATGTCTCTGTCTTTATCTATGTCTCTCTGTGTGTGTGCCTTTCTCCACGTCTCTCTCTTTTTTCCCTTCTGTCATCCTCTTCTGCCATTATCTCTCTCCTTATCTCCTCTCGCTTTCTCTCTTTGTGTCTATTTTCCCCTCCACCACATACACAGGCACTCATACACACAAAGAGAGAGAGAGAAAGAGAGAAAGAGAGAGAGAGGGAGGGAGAGAGAGAGAGAGAGAGAGAGAGAGAGAGAGAGAGAGAGAGAACAAAGAATGAATAATGGACATTACTTTCCTGATCTAGAGGAAAGTGAACTTACTGATATTTGAAACTTTAAAGTCATTCTTATCTGGGAATGGTGGTAGAATATTTAACAAAGGAGGCAGACTGACAAATTTGGGGGTACAGACAAAAGAGACCACAACACTAAATAGTTTCATAATAGGAATCCTGATGAAGACCTAGTCAGAGATACTCTCAGAAAGGCAATGTCCTGTTGTTAAAAGCAGGCCAGTATGTTTCAAGGGGAGGTCACACATAGAGGGGATGAAAAGTCAAGAGCAAAGTGAATTCAAAATGCCAGAGGCATAGTTTGGATCCAGTAACTCAGGATGTGCATAGCAAGTGAATCAGGGTGCGCTCTTCCATTATCTGTTTCAAGCAGTTGTGTTATACTCCCTTTTGCTTTGAAGGAAACTTTGGCTTGTCAGAAATTGGAACCACCTAGTGGGAATGAATAAATATGCTGGGAATTCACAGAAAAGAATGAGCCGGGGTGGAAGGATTTAAGATCAGCGGGAATCCAAACATATATAAAAGACTCAAATAGCTTTGATAAGTTTCCTACTATGTATCAGGTTGATGGTGATAGAAACTTTATCCAATCTAATCTAATCATTAAACCTTGGGGATTCACCTCTCTCTAATTAGTAAGAAAGACGGAAAATGTCATGTCCTGAAAGAAGTGGATGAAAGAGAAGTATATTTTCCTGATCATCAACTCCATTAGCTTCTTCTTCAGAGGCCATTCACTGGCTCCATGATGGTGCTAGTACCGCTAATGTGATTCTTCCGCGTAGAGGGAAGGAGAAAGCATAAACATATGCTGGAGAGGGCTTTTTAATTCCACGGGCGTCAATAGCAATTACTGTGAGGTCCCTCCCAGGATTTCCCATTGAAGACTCCCAGCCCTGCTGTTCGTTGTAACTGCAGAGCTCCTGCAGCAGAGCTCTCGGTTGGACCTGTGACTGAGGTATTCTCTCAGGTGTTCTTGCAGCGAAGGCAGGGTCCTGCAAAGGTGAGCTGTTTCTGATCATCTAATTAAATTTGTGCTTCACAGATGTGTGTGAAAAGCACCAGACACATTTGATTAGCCGGTAGTTGTGCCCTTTGGGGAAAGGGAATTGACACTAAGAAATAGACTTTACCACTTCGTACCAAAGGAAAAAAAGCAGAGTTGATATCACATTGCCATGCACCGAGGGAGGGCCTAATAATGCAATATTTGGAGCAAGTGCTTTTCACATGAAATTGAGATCCCATGTTTACCGCAAAGTATCGGTTCCAGCAAACGCCCGTGCTTTGCTGTTCGAGCCCCATGCGTTCATCCGGGCATCTGTTTGTTCACAGGATCACAGATTTAGAGCCGAGGGCTTTTCACTCCTAGTATAATCTAGTAAGGGAGAATGGAAAATATCACTAGATGTCGACTTGTGTTCAGATCCTCACTGGGCTACCTGCTACCTGTAGGACTTTGGCTAATCCATTTACCTTATCTTACCTCAGTTTGTGGATCCATAAAATAAGGGAATTGAAGTAGAAGAGAGCTAATGTTGGAAACTTTAAAATCTATTTGTTTATTAAGTGGGCCTATAAAGTAATGAAACGGATAATTCCTGGAAATCCATCTCTTTATAATTTGTGTCAACAGCTAGACCAAACATTCTTAAGGAACATTTGCCTAGGAAGGAGGTTGACTGGTTAGGATGTAAGTTTACAGAGGGGCGCCTCATGTGAATCACTGGCATATGGTAAATGTTATCAGGCACACTACAACCTTTAGAGAGGATTTATGGAGAGATCCCGCTCATACAGGAAGAAAAGGACCAGCTATTTGCAACTGGACCATTGATGAATATTCATATTTTTTAGATCACAGACTCAAATAAACAGGAAAACAATTTTGCCTGTGAGTAGACAATAAATGTTAAAGGAGTTAGGGAAGAAATAGAGCACTTTTATATGTAATAATTAAGTGGGACTTCATGGAGGAAAGCAGTGTTTATGTGGGGACCATCATGCGATTGTGCCTTTTTTGGGATTGTGGCTAGCTCTATTTATTTTGATTTTTAACACAAAGTTAAAGTGATCATGAGATGCAGTGAAGAAAGACAAAGTGTGGATGCCAGAAGTAATGAGGTGAAAGTAGAAAGGGTATATTGTAAGTGTCTAATGATTGTTGATGCAGATGATTACTCATTTCTTGGCAACGGTAAAGATTGTTAACTGATGGGTTTAAATAAGGATAATTTTTTTGCCTTTAAAATGTTACCCCAGAATTCTGTAATTCAGGCAGTGACATTCAGACACCTCAGTGTAGCAAACAGCCTTGCTCGCTTTTGAAAGGGAGAAAAAAGACCAAGATATAATTTTCAAGACATTTTACAGAGATACCTTTGTTTTAATTCTTACCTTATAATGGTGCTTCTAAATTTCATTTTTAAAGACTTCTATATAATTATAATACTTAGCATTTATATAGAACTTCCCATGATCCAAGAAAAATTATAATACAACCCAAGTGAATATTTATAACATATCTTTCTCTGGAAATCCCAGGGTACTTACAATCATCATCCTGTTCAATTTTCCAACTTTCTTGTGAAGGAGAAAAGTCACAGCTATTCCCCAGTTTGCAGGGTTGGGGAAGCTGAGACTAAGAACATTTCAATAATTTGCTCCAGGTCACTTGGGCTTCTTTTAGATGAAATAAGTTAGAGTGTGATTTCAATCAAAGTTGATGGGGACAAAATGCCACTTTTCTTTTGGACTTTTATTTGTAATGTCAAAGTGAAGGACTGAACTGAGACAATTGGGTAAATCGAGAAATACTCTAAATTACCTGAGAGCTCAATTGAAAGCATTTGGTGATAGGGGTGGAAAGAAGCCTCAAATTATATTACTATTTTCTTCAATTTCCCCTTCACTTTGCTAGTGTTGACTCAATTTCAATAATCTAGATGTTTATTCTTTTTTTTTTTTTTTTTGGAATTATCCAAGTAACTGCATTAACTTTTATTTTTCCAGGAATCCTTAATCAATCTCTTCTATTTCACATTGTCAAATGAATCTTCCATTGAAAGTAAACAGCCTTCCAGAATAAGAGACTTTCCCAAAATATCACTTTTCATCTGGCTGCCACTAAAATCTGACTTTGCTGTAATGAAACCTTTCTTGGCAATACTCTGCAGTCAAGGCTATTCTTTCTCCCATTTTAACATTTATCTGAGGGCTAGGAAGTGTGAGAGGATTCAGAATAGGGAGCATGATGGAAGAATGCTCAACAAGTAGTCAGAGCATGAAAGAACAAATCATGTCTCTGTCACTTGGTTCTTTGTGGACAACTCATGTCATTCCCCTGAGCTTTCACTCACTACCTACTCCCTCCTGTCATTTCTAAACTAATACTTCAGCACCATCACACAGACTCTCCTTTGGGAAAGACAATGAGACCTCATTTGTTTACTGATCTTTAACACAAACTCCAGAATAGGAAATAATCTCCTTATACACCGAACTCTTAGCCTATATTATGTCTGATACTGGACATTCATTTCCCAACTCTATGCATTTCTAAGGGATGCTCTCCTTCCTCATCTCTTAATCCCCTGACTTCCTCTTATACTTACCTTAAATTTTATCTCTAACTCTTCTATCTTCCCTCTCTCCAATTATTGATTCCTGATTTCCAAGATTATTTTCCATTTACCTGGAGATAGATAGATAGAAAGATAGATAGACAGATAGATAACAGATAGATAAATAGATAATAGAAATATACATATATATGTAGCTATATTTCTAATTCTCTCTCTCTTCCTTTCTCTCTCTCTCTCTCTCTCTCTCTCTCTCTCTCTCTCTCTCTCTGTCTCTAGCTATCTCTCTCATATTCATCTAATCTAATCTTGTCTATACTTGGCTGTCTATCCTATTGGAATGTGAGGTCTCTGAGAGCAGAAACAGTGTTTTTTTTTTTTTTTTTTTTTTTTTTTTGCTATTCTTTGTATTCCCAACACTTAGCAAAGAGATCTTCACACAGTGAACATTTACTACATATTGATCGATCCATTGACTGTTTATAGTTTGCCCTTTCGGTTCTTGTGTCAACTGAACAGACATCATGACAGTCCAGTGATCTTGGATTACTGAAGTCCAGGGTTCAAACCCCAACTCTGAGACTTACTAGTAGTGTGAACCTGATCAAGTCATTTAAACTCTTTGAATTGACATTCCATATTTATAAAATGAGGGAGGTTAGACTCAGTCTTCTTAAAATCCTGCCCAGTTTCAAATGTATCATTCGATGCTTTATTCTTTTTTTTTCCGTTCTATACTAAACTTTTAGCCTTTAAAGATAGAAAGGAATATTATTCACTTTGGTAAACCTCTCTGCAATTAGGACAACTCCCACATCATAAATGCTTAATACATATTTATTGAATTGAATTGAATTTTGCTCATGTAATTATAGGAAACATTTGAACTGGGAATTTAAGGCATCTTTTTATTTCTCAGATTCTTTTAACTATAATGTGAACCTGCCTTGAAGAAAATATGATAAATTTGCATAAATTAATTCTTAAGATACCTACTGTTATAAATAATAGTGTAGAATAATAAATAATAATAATAACACCTCCCTATTTATGATAGCTTCTTGTTTATAAAGTATCTTTACTATGGCAGCCCAGAGATTTTGGCAGATGAAGGACTATTATCCCCATTTTAAAGCTGATGAAAAGAGCTCAGTGACTTGCACCTTATACAAGACAACTATGCCAGTTCACTTAATTTTCTCTACTCTATGTATAGCACGTGGTCATTATCCCAATTATATAGAAACAGAGTAGAACAGACTTGCCCTAAGGCAGAACCCATCCCCATTTTGCAAAGGGCACAGTTTAGCAATGTGCATCTCAGTAGGGATGTCCCCCAAAACACACACACACACACACACACACACACACACACACACACACACACAGTGCCTGAGCTACTCAGGTTGAGTATATTCTTGTTTCACTTTGCATACAGAAGAGACACAGAGTCTGATGCTTCATTTTCACAGAAGACCTGAAAGATACACCTCCGCTTTCCACAATTGTTTGCCAATGGATTATTTTAAATGAGCAAGTTTTGTGTGTATTTTTATATTTATAGTTATTATTCAGAGGGAAAGAGAAAATGGAAGAAGTATATATTTAGATCCTTAAAGTACCAGAGGGTAAATCAACTTTGACATTAAGATGGTAACATCATTGAGCTGGAAAGGATTGAAGGAGGCCTAAGAGGCCAGATAGTTGCCCCATTTTACAAATGATTAAACTAAGGCTCATAGAGGTAAAAGAGCTCTCATTGGTGGACAACTTCAGCAGAAAAATTTGAACTCAACCCCTTTGAAAATGTAATCAGTTTTTTTTCCCCCCCACAAAGACCAAACCAAAATTCTGAATATTTTCATTTAAATTTCCAAACTCATAGTTCTTTTTTTCTTGGGTCTACATTTTCTCCTTCTCATTCATAGAAAAATTACTTTCTATAATATAATATATAACCATTGAAATACCAGGCATTTCATTGATACAGATATTCCCCAGAGCAATGTGAATTATAAGTCTACATAATTAGTAGGTAGTATCCTTGAGGAACTTTTGATACCTGGCTTATTCATGCTTATTGTGATACTGCCAATGTGAAGATGATCATATCTGAACTTAACTATATTGGTCCAGGCCACAGGCAAACAATTCATCACGGGACCTTATGAGAAACCTATTTGGGCTAAGAAGATCTTCCAGAGATATATCTTTCTGACATAATTTTTGAGATTGCAAGTTCACCTCTCTGTCACTTTGAGAAACCTCAGAGATATTATGCAAGTTGAGATCTCATTTATAAGACCTTCAAGTGAGGGAAGAGGATATGAAAATATGTAAAATAGAAATTTGAAAATACCCACGTTGCACTTCCGAGAGGAAAAATAAAATTGGAAGAATCACCTTTGCTGAAACAAGACATGGAAGATTTTAAAGTTGTACAGTGACAGACGTGGTAGGCCACACAGCCTGTGTGAAATTGGATTCGGTGTGATTATTTCTGGGCAATAATTCAGAGCAAATAACATCAAGGAAAGTTTGTATAAATCCTGACAGAAAAAGTGGATTTAAATCAAACTAATAGGTGGCAAAACATATGAAATATGCTTTGTACTGTGCTTTGGAGACACATTGCCAAATCCATATTCAAAAAGTAAAAACAAACCAGAGTGATTTGAGGAATAAATTACTTGTCATCGTGATCTTTAAAAATGCCAGAATTTAATGCAAAAATATAATCCTAACATTTATTGCCACAAAAATAAATGTCAACATATTAGACTTAACTGGCTAAGCCTTGTGGTAGCATTTCTACAGAGTGAAAGGAACATGACAAGCTGTATTTCAGATTTATTAGAATGAGATTTGGTCTTTATCATAAGCAGTAGATTTAAATACTTTATTTTCATTTACTTCATGATATGGAGAAAAAAAACTTCCTCTCATATAAGAAGGGGGATTCCACTTAAAACTGTCTGCTTTTCTAATAGGTCAATCTTAGATTTTTAATACACAGTACGAAACCATCAAGCCTTTAACATTTGGTGCACTCCGTGACAAAGAAAACTCCATAGAGTGGGCCATTCTGTATGCGTGTGTAGACTTTTTGATATAGAACAGAAATGTTTTCCGTTTTATGTCATCTTCGGCTCTGACGGAGAGATCACCTTGCTAAACGCCGCTTAGCCCATCCTACCAGTTTCAGTTGTCTGTTTTAAATATTTTTAAATGCTTCGTGAATATCTGATAAAACCATTTGAGATGCTTCTTCTATGGCAGCGATACATTTCTGAGCATGTACCTCTCTGATGTACGGCCATCCTTCTGGAAAACACTCTCTCCGCAGGGAGGTTATTCAAAATAATCAGCTAACTTGGACAAATGACAATGGATGGTTGTCTGGCTAGATAAGCGTTGAGTGCTCTTGTCATGTGGAGAGTAGGATGTATACAATGCATGGTATGTAAAACCAAGGGATCATAAACATGATAAATATGTATGCATGGAAATCCAAAGAAAGTTTGCATACAGGCTGCAAGTGAAGAGACAAATACGCAGATACCTTTGCCAGGAGGGCAGAGAAGTGTTTATTTGCATGAAGGAATATGCAATTATACATGCTAATTTTTAAATGTCTAGTAGGGAAATTAGTGATTTCCGCACACTACACGCCATAGAGATATTTACATTTAAATGTGCCTCTACTTAGCACTTTCGGAAATAAACAAAATTCCACATGTCTAGGCATCAATGTGTTTTATATAAATATCTTAAATGAAGGAAGAAATATGTAATTATATACACTCAGCATATGCTGCTACCCCCAGACTGACAAGTAAACACTGCTTTTAAATGAATTTTATGCACAAGTCTTTTTTAAAGCACTTATAAAATGAACCATATGAGCCCATTGAAATAGTCTTTTTAAAACATTTTAATATTTTTTACAGTTAATTTGAGAACTATTTTTTCTAGCCAAAGTTTTTCTTTCTCTTTAATGCTTGAGTGATTACTTGGGAAATTCAGGAATATTTTCACATATTCCTGGATGGATGTGAGGGATAATAATGGTATTCATGTGAAATAGTTGGATGCCATCTAAACTAACCCTGCATTCAACTTTGCTCTCATAACAATGACAGTGACAGTACTGATCCTAACAGTACTTTCTGAGTTTCTTTCTCTCTGTCTCTCTCTCTCTTTGTCTCTCTGTCTCTGTGTGTCTCTCTCTGTTGCTTTATGTTTCTCTCTGATTTTCTGTGTGTCTCTGTCTTGCTGTCTCTGTCTCTCTGACCCTCTGTGTCTTTCTGTCTCCTTCTCTGTCTCTCTCCTCCTTTCCTCTCTCCCTCCCTTCCTCCTCTTCCTCCTCCTCGTTGTTTCTCTCTCTCTCTCTCTCTCTCTCTCTCTCTCTCTCTCTCTCTCTCTCTCTCTCTCTCTCTCTCTCTGCGTCTCTCTTTCTCTATTTCTCTCTCTGTCTCTCTGAAGGTAAAACTCCTTCCTAGGACCCATCAGGAAGAGGCACTACGCCCCACCATTAACACCCAAAGCCCATATTCTTTTTAAACTACTTCCTGCACATCAAAAATTTTTCTTTTTAATTTGCAAAATTCAATTTATATACTATCTCAGTATTAACTTTTTTTTGCAAAAATAAAACTTATTACATAATATTTATGTCTCTGTCTCTCTTTGTCTCTGTCTCTGTCTCTGTCTCTGTCTCTGTCTCTCTCTCTCTCTCTCTCTCTCTCTCTAGTACTTAGTGAAGTATAAGGCCTTTCAAATACAATTGAATGAAGAAAATTGGGCTATTCTCTTTAATCTGACACACAGTGGGTACTTAATAAATGATCATTGCTTAATTGTGATCCATTTGGAGGATTTTATTACCCCATGGGATCCTTTCATGATCCAGAATCGATTGACTGGAAAGTCTGAAGAAACAAACAGGTTAATCATGTTACCCTTAACTGGGTAGCCATAGAGATAAAATCAGAGAATCTGTGAGCTTCTTTACCAATTGCTTAAAAATAAAAGGACACAGAATCTACTATTTTCCCTCTCTGTCTACATAGCTCAAGAGGGAACAAGAAGTTAAAGTTGGCAAATAGCCAATCTGTTTAATTCAGTCTGGGGAGGGTGTGTGTGTGTGTGTGTGTGTGTGTGTGTGTGTGTGTGTGTGGTTTTAACAAAACAAATTTGAATAATGACAGATGTTAGGTTCCACAGTCTGAATTGTGTGTGCATGTGCTCACATGTGTATGTATGTGTTTGTGTGTGAGAAAGAAACAGAGAGACTAAAGTGTCAAGGATATGGTGAGGGAATCTTCCCTAATCTGTGATAGCAGCTCTTTCCTATAAATATCTTCACAATTGCCTCATTTTTGCCCTAGGTAATCAGAATATAGGTGGTCTTTAACTTGATGTTGATATTCCTTTAAAAAAAATATTCCGGTGAACCAGTCCTCCTCCATCAAAGCTTCATTCTAGGAAAATGTTACTTTAAAATGCAGGATAGATTCTTTAAAATTAACTTTGTAATATGGCTTATAAAAGTGATTGTTTTTATAGATCATATTTCAGATGAAATGATGCATTTTTATGTTTCTTTGCTCCTGCTACTTAGGAAAAAAAAAAGGTCCGAAAAAAAAAATAAACTATACTCATCACTTAGGAAAATCCCCCTCCCCCATGAATAAAATATATCATCACATTTGAACTTGTGGTTGTTCATTTACATTGTTTATTCATGTGATCTAGAATATCCCCCAGAACAATCTTATGCTAGGTATTGAGATACACTGTAGGAAGCCTTATACAAATCCTCACATAATTCAGTGTATGAGATTGCCTTAAAAAAAGTTCTGGAAATTAGCTGCTTGTTTTTTT